>NC_136057.1:435927429-436322429 GCF_964261635.1 Lissotriton helveticus
TGAGCGAAGGGCTCCGTGTCGGCCTCGTCGATTATCCTGTCCTGGAGACCCCCCTGGCGGTGTTGGCGGCTCTAAACGGGGCCCCCCGGAGTTGAGAGCCACCAGCATGTGCCTTTGCGGAATTACGGGGGTTCTGCCGGATGCCCGGCAGAGGATCGTGGTTGCCCCGCCCAGAGGGAGCCGGCCATTTTGCCCGCGGCCTGCAGGAGGCCTCACATCCCCGACCTTGCGTGACTGGCAGGCCGTCGGAGGGGAGCGGCTGCCCTGGGGCGGCGGACTTTGGCGCCGCGGTGAGGTTTGGGGGCTACCTGAGCTGGGAGCGATGTTGCCGGCGGGAGCAGACCGATAACTTGACCGGCATCTGCTGGAGGAGGAGCTGTGATGCCGTGGACCGGTGGCGGAGTCCCGACGGGACAAGGTGAGCGGCCCGGACTTCGCCGTTGCAGTAGACGGCCGCCCCTGCTCCTGACCATCGGCGGCGCTGGAGGATGAAGAGTGCTGGGAGGCCTGCACCCTACTGCCGGGGCCTGGCGGTGGAGGTCGCGGGGACCCTCCCGGCGCTAGCGGGAAGTCGGCGATAGGATGGCCTTTGCAGATTGACCGTAAGACCTGGCTGAGCGGCGGCGGAGGCACCCCGGCGTCGTGGGCATTGGAGGAGCCGTACCCACGCAGGGAAACCCCCCTGGCTCCCTGGGTGACTGCATTGTGAGGCCCTGGGCCACGGCGGTGTAACGCCGAGTGCAGCGGCGCTTTCTGTTTCTGCAATATTGACATTGGAGGCCCGGGCCGCGGATAGCCAGTAGTGTTGGAGATGCCCCGGAGTGCCAGTAGCAGCAGTACGGTGGAAGGGTGAGCACTGCGGAGACGGTGCTTCCTCTCCTCTCCCCCGCGTCATAGGGCACCTTCTCTGGTACCGACCTCAATCGGCAGAGTTGGGACTGACAAGTCCGCCTGGAGGTGGGTGCGGGATCCCAGCGGGGAAGGCCTTGGCACGTCTGGCGCAGCGTTTGGAGAAGGAGTGGTCGAAGTGGTGGTGGCAGCCCGGTGAGGATAGCCCTGGCTGGGAAGTGGGCGGCCACAGTGACGGTGACTGGTGGGGTCGCGACCCTGACCGGTGGTGACTGGCAGCTCTAGCTCGCATTTTGCATCCAGCGGGCTGGGGGATCATCCTGTGGGGACGTTGACCATCCACGACTGCGGAGCCAGCTGAGGGTCGCTAGTGCGCCTATCCTTGAGCCTGGAGAATGGGACTGGAGGTGCCTAGATCTTGCTCTTAGTGCTGGAGGCCTGCCTTGGGTCTGGATTATGGGGAAGCCACGCCAGAAACCGGGGGCGACGCCACCTGACCCGGCTGAGGACTCGCTTGAGGGACAGGAACAGGGTGCGACTGGAGGTCCAACCTCAGGGCTGCAGCAACAACAGTTGGACCAGATCCTAAAAGCCATCTCAGACACGAAAGAGGCACTGCGCAACGATATCGCACAAGTGTCGCCGAGTCTAGGATTACTACGGGCGGATTATGGCAAGCTCGCCGACCGTGTCATAAGTGCGGAACTGGCACTGGAGGAGCTGGGACCGGCCCAGAAGGCGACGGATGCCGCGGTGGGCGACCTATTGCGCAGAGTGCAGCAGCTGGAAAAGAGGGCCGAGGATGCGGAAGGGCGCAATAGGCGCAACAACATACGGGTAGTGGGCCTACCCGAAAAAATCGAGGGGGACAATATGGTCTCTTATCTGGAATCATGGCTGCGCGATGTAGTTGTCCCCAAAGGACTGACATCATTCTACACGTTGGAGAGGGCCCACCGGGTGCCTGCCAGACCTCCAGCATTGGTCCCCGCCCAGTGGTTGCACGTCTTCTGCACTTCAGGGACCGCGACCTTATCCTACGGAATGCCCGGACGCTGGCCCATATCGAGTGGACAATGCCTCAGTCTCTCTTTACCCTGACTACTCTCAGGAGGTCCAGAGGAGCGGCTTTTCATTTCTGGCCATCAAGAGGGCCCTTTGAGAGGAGGGGGTGCAGTACTCTCTTCTATTTCCGGCATGCTTGAAGGTGATGGTGGACGGGACCACGACCTTTTTTGACACTCCGGATGATGCATGGCACTGGCTTGAAACATATCGTGCAGGCACGGACGGCGCTGGGAAGCGGGAAAAGACGGTCGAAACTCAAACGAGACCTCGTAGGAACTGCCGCACCCGGAAACGCACACTGAACAAACGATCACCGTCGACGCCACAGACGGAGTTGGAGAGGCAAGCAGCTTTGCAGGCGGTCTCCGCCATATCGGGGGCTGTGAACACGACCTTGCCGGCAGACTCAGGATCTCCACGGGGGTCGGAGGAGGGGGTGTCAGAGGGTTCTGAAGAGGATTCCGGACACTTGCCTCAGGTTACCCCACGAACTGCCGATGGCCTAATAGACGAGTGAATATGCTGTACTCCGGACTGTGCACAGTAAGGGGGCGTATATGTAGCATTGTGTTGGGCTGGCAAGGGATATGGCGATGGTTTTGTTGAGGATGACGGGTGGCTTGATTTCCGACCGGGGTGGGGGGAGAATGGGGGGCGGTAGGGGGCCGGTAAGGGGGGGCTCATGTGGGGCGGGACACTGCAGGGGGGGAACGCTGTGTGCGAGGCTTAACCGACAAGCAGAGACGCTGAGATGGTTGTTCGGCTCGGTTGGTGTAGAGCCACCTCCTCTACCTCACAATAACTGTGAGACTCTGGTTGCTACCAGGGTGTTCCCCGTTAGTGGGGATTGGGATTTGGATGGGTAACGATGGTTTGGCGCCTGTTCTGGGGAAGAGTGGGTTGAGGGTTAGTTGAGGATGTTTTGCACTTTTGGATTGGGGATGTGTGGGATCTGGGAGCACTGCCAGCATGCCTACTTGGGAGAGGGGACGATTGTGTCTTTGTGGATTCAAGTATGGGGACCCGCCTTGAACTGAAATGCATCACCTGGAACGTGCGGGGGCTGAACTCCGTGAGGAAACGATACAAGGTCCATGCGTATTTGTTGCGTAGAGGGGTTCAGGTGGCCTTTTTGGAAGAGACCCATATTGTTCAGGCAGAGGGACGGGCGCTGCAGCGTAGGTGGAGAGGCCAATTGTTTTATACTACTCATTCTGCATTCGCGTGGGGTGCTTTAATCTGGGTGCGGGCGGGTGTTCCTTTCCAGCCTTTGACTACAGTGACTGATCCAGAGGGACGGTTTGTGGCGGTGCAAGGGAGATTGGATGGAAGAGACGTGGCTCTGTGCAGTGTGTATGCCCCGAATGTGGAACAACCGGCCTTTTTCTCGCATTTGTCTGGGAAGCTGGCGTCTCTTTTGACTGGCACAGTGTTCTTGGGGGGCGATTTCAACTCTGTCACCCATGTGGATTTAGATCGTTCGCAACCTCCGTTGGCCCAATCAGCGGTATGTCGTCTAGCGAAGGTGAGGAAAGATTGGCAGGACTCCTGGGGCCTGGTTGATACTTGGCGGTCGCACCATCCGACTGATAGGGTCTACTCGTTTTATTCCGTACCACATGATCTGCATGTGCGTATTGATAGTATCCTCTGTTCCCCGGAAGCCATGGGGATGTCCTACCATAGTGAGTATCTAGCAAGGACGATCTCGGATCACAACCCTTGTTTGATAGCGGTGCGGTGGACGGTGCAGCGTCAGGTGATCCCCACATGGCGTTTGAACCCTCTGACTCTGGAGGACCCCATTTTTAGCGCCAAGATCCAAGATAGTATAGAACACTACTTCACTGAAAATGCGGGCACGGCGTCCAGTAGGGTCCATGAATGGGACGCGTTCAAAGCCATGGTGAGAGGCATGTGTATCTCCTCTACGACGGGCCCCGGCAATACTTTACTGCGGGATATAGACCAGGAGGAGGATCGTTTACGTCAGACAGAGAAGGCGAGCCATGCGATGCAGCGGACCACGGAGCGGTCGCGGAGGCGCGTGAAGTGGTGGCTGCTCAGGTTGAGCGGTTACGCTGTCTTGATTATAAGGAGTATTTAGTGCGGGCTCACGCGGAAAGGGACAAGGTGGGATCTTTACTAGCACGGCTGGTGAACCCGGCAGCCCGGGGTACCCTGATCCTATTGCTGACCATGGCGACCGGGGGCCTAGTGTATTCCCAGAAGGAGATTAATGAGCAATTCCTTAACTACTATACTTCACTGTACCAGAGCACGATGCCAGACCTGCCTGAGGGGCTTCATGATTTCCTTTCGGCAGCCAGCTTCCCCACTTGGACCCGGCACGGGAGACAAGTTAGGCGAGGCTGCCTCCCTGGGTGAAATTAGGGCCGCGATTAAAACCATGGCGCGGCGTAAGACGCCAGGAGCCGATGGTCTCCCAGTAGAGTTTTATGCGAAATACGTCGATCTCCTGGCGCCGCGGCTGCAATTGTTATACCAGGAAGCATGGGAATTGGACAGGCAGCCTACGAATACCAGAGAGGAGATTATTATACAGCTGTCGATGCATACGGTATATTACAAGATTCTCAGTAAGATCCTTGCGACATCCTCTTAGAACATATGACAGCCCTGGTACATCCGGACCAGGCAGGCTTCATTCCCACTAGGAACATGGCGATGTGCATACGTCGGTTGCTCAGGGTTATGGAGGGAGGCTGCGATAATGCCCCGAGCGCGGCTGTGCTTTCGGTAGACATAGAAAAGGCCTTTGATAGCGTGGAGTGGCCCTATCTGTTTCAGGTCCTGAGGGAATTTGGCCTGGGAGACCGGTTTATACAGTGGACCATGCTGCTGTATAGCTCTGCTACCGCCAGGGTCAAGACGGGATCGACCATATCGACGGCGTATCCGGTGGGGAGGGGCACCCAACAGGGCTGTTCTTTATCCCCATTGTTGTTTGCTCTTGCGATTGAGCCGCTGGCCACACATGCTCGACTGGGGAGGTCGTACTAAGGGCTGTCGCTGCGGGGTGAGACCCATTATATTTCTCTATATGCTGATGATCTACTGATGTTCTTATCGGGAGTGGACAAGCCACCACGAGGTGCCAGAGCGCTGCTTCACAGGTTTGGGGACCTATCAGGCTTGGGCGTCAATTGGAGTAAAACCTGCCTATTCCCATTGGCCCCAGATGGACGGGAACCTCCAGTGGAAGAAGGTTTCAGATGGGAACCCCAATGTCTACCTTACTTGGGCACGCGTATTTACCACACACAGTCTGATCCCTTGGAGGGTAACGTGGGCAAGGCGATAAGAGGCCTCCGGGGGAAGATAGACTTTTGGAGTGCCCTCCCCTTGTCTGTTGCTGGACGGGTAGCGCTCTTAAAAATGGTGGCGCTGCCGCGCTTGCTTTACTTCTTCCATACTTTACCTGTGTGGATTCCAACCTCGGTCTTCCGGACGCTCAGGGCCTTGATCGCTGGTTTTATCTGGGGCTCGGGCAGGCGGCGAGTGGCACTGAACACCCTGACACGATCGCGGGCGGAAGGGGGGTTGGCGGTACCTGACTTCGAATGGTATTAATTTGGCGGCGCAGCTGCAATGGCTCACACAGGCAATAGCTCGGGAGTTCCGAGGCCCCGAAAGACCGCGCGGCAGGGCGATTCCTCGACATGTCTTGTCCTTTATAGTCCTTCAGCAGAAGCTCGATCTTAGCCAACTCACCCTTGAAGAGCGCACTCTTCGCTTGTGCTGGAATCGGAGTCAGAAGCGGGTGGGTTGCTCTCACCCGTACGCCCCGGAGATACCTCTAGGCATGTGCATGGCCCTTCCTCATGGGGGAGATTGGTCCATGCTAATGGTTTGGGAGGACCTCGGACTCCATATGGTGGGAGATTTGTACAGAGATGGTTCATTGTTGTCCTTTCAGGAATTGCAGGAACTATTCGAGCTCCCGCGGGGAGATTATTTATTGCACGCCGCGTTGGTGGGGGAACTGCAGCGCCACTGGAAGATGGGGTTGCAGGAGCCGCCGACTTCGCCGGGTTGTCAATATATCACTATGGCGGCGGGTACCTTTAAGGCTGTTACGTGCCTCTATCGACGCCTGTCAAGCGTACAGCTTCCACCCCTGGATACCCTGAAAGGTAAATGGGAGGCAGACATCGGCAGACCCATACCGGAGACAACATGGCCTCAACTGTTGTGGCATGCCTGGAAAGGTACGCGCAATGCCCGGTTCCAGCTGGTACAGTTTTTTACGCTACATAGGGCGTACTGGACCCCAGCCAAGATCTCGCAGTATTTTGGTTTTTCCCACTCCACGTGCCCGCGGTGTGCCACAGACGGCGCTGATTTTATGCACATGTTCTGGTCGTGTACTGGGTTGGGATCCTACTGGGAGGAGGTGGTGATGTTCCTGAATCAAGGGACAGGGCGGACATTAGAGGTGGAGATGGCAACTTGCTTGTTGCTCTGGTTCCCGCACACTCCTGCAACTAAGGTCACTAGTAAGTTCTATGACCTGGGGCTAATCATGGCAAAAATGGAACTTAATATGCATTGGAAATCCAAGACGGTGCCTAGCTATCGTAGGTGGCGGACGAGTTTTTTGACCTGGGCGAGCAGCGAAGGGACGCTCCACCTGCAAATCGCTAGGCGCTTCGCTAATGAAAAGGTGCTGGAAACAGCTAGGGCATGGGAAGCTCTGGTGGTCGAGCTCCATGCTCCTCCTGCAGAGTCTGAGGATGAGGAGGGGGAGAGCACACAGAGCCTGGGCAGGGGGACCAAGCGCCGGCACCAGACAGATAGAGAATGGATGTTGCGAGGCAGTGACGTACAGATGTGTGGATAGGACACTCTGTCGCGAACCAGGGCTGGTGCTGTTTGTGGATTGAGCTGTGAATGTGTGGTTCCATCTGTCTTCACGGAGACGTTCCGATTTGTTTCTTCGTCTGTATTTTCTTTGTGTAGCGGGTTGTGCGACTAGATGGTCGGCTGCCCTTATTGTGATCAACCGAGGTGGGGCACGCTGGTAGTCGGTGGGGGGTAAGGGGAGGGAATGTTGGGCTGAAGGGAGGGAGGGCCAATCATTTGATACTAGTTTATTATCCTATGACAGCATGAGCCATCTGCGAAATGGCGGCCCTGAGACGAATATTTCATTTGGCTTAACTGCGAAGAAACCTAATAAAAACGTTTTTAAAAAAAAGCAGTCTCAAAGTCCCAATCATCAGAAAATGTACTAGGTAAAACAAAATCACTCAAAGGAACCTTAAATTGGTGTGGAATCTTCAACAGCTCTACCGGGCCATAAATGTCATAATCAGTTCTCTCCCATGCTATTCCACCAGGTAGAGGAACGGCTGTGATGTTCACAGGTGACAGGTCTCGTTGTTCACGATGAGATGATTTGTGTGGTTTCAGGAGCAAGGTGATGTTCTTACTTGCTGTGTCCATTTTAATATGTTTTCCATTTATCAGCTTTCCCAAACTTAAAACAAGAATGAGCCATAGTAGGAGAAAAAATACACCTAATCCAATCCAAAATCCAACCCATGGTGAAACCAGATATGTATTTGCAAGCTGTTGACCAAGTTTTGTTAATTGTTCCTTGACAGTTTTGTTTGTTGGCGCTGTTTCAGGTTCACTGGGATCCTCAGAAAAGGTATCGAAGTTGATGAAATAGCCAGAGGCAGTTCTGTCAATAGTTGGTATTGCATCAGGATTATTTGAAATAGCTGGAGTTGCTTGTTCCCTTGACATGTTTGTATAGTCAGATGCTCATCAATGTAGATGGGAGTGTCTTGACGAACTGTTATTTGGGATTCAAGAGGCACAAGTTCCATGGCTTTATTGCATAGTCCTTCTTTTCTCACTGCAGAATCTTCAAAGGTGATGAGTCTTTCAGTTTGAACCTCTTGGATAGTAGCAAGATTTGGTCGTCTGCTACAGCTTGGGAGTCCACTGGGCCTACTACTTATTATCGGCAACATGATGTGGTTTTACCAGGTCAATTGATACAGACCGGTTCTCCTTTCTTCCAGCAGGGGTCGGACTGATTTGCATATGGCCATGTCTGAACTGGGGTGGCAGAGTGAGCTAAAGAACGGTGATGGATTAAACCCAGATCAGTTGACTGGGGGTGAGTGTTTGTAATGTCAACGCTACGTCCATCACCACCTTTGGTTTTTCTTTGTTCGCCCTAAGTTGGCAGGGTATGCTCAGACGTGAGTCCCTTGCTCACTTTGCCACTGGAGTCAAGCAAGCCCGGCTGAAGACGGCTGTAATGCCAGAAACCGGTCCTTGGAAGCTTGATTCCGGTCCAGGGAAGACATGGCTTGGCAGTTCGGGCTGGACTGTTCCCATGAGGCACAGGGTCAGACTGATTTGCATATGGCCATGTCTGAACTGGAGTGGCAGAGTGAGCTAAAGAACTGTGATGGATTAAACCCAGATCAGTTGACTGGGGGTGAGTGTTTGTATTGTCAACGCTCCGTCCATCACCACCTTTGGTTTTTCTTTGTTCGCCCTAAGTTGGCAGGGTATGCTCAGACGTGAGTCCCTTTCTCACTTTGCCACTGGAGTCAAGCAAGCCCGGCTGAAGACGGCTGTAATGCCAGAAACCGGTCCTGGGAAGCTTGATTCCGGTCCAGGGAAGACATGGCTTGGCAGTTCGGGCTGGACTGTTCCCATGAGGCACAGGGTCAGCCTGATTTGCATATGGCCATGTCTGAACTAGGGTGGCAGAGTGAGCTAAAGAACGGTGTTGGATTAAACCCAGATCAGTTGACTGGGGGTGAGTGTTTGTATTGTCAACGCTCCGTCCATCACCACCTTTGGTTTTTCTTTATTGCATAGTCCTTCTTTTCTCACTGCAGAATCTTCAAAGTTGATGAGTCTTTCAGTTTGAACCTCTTGGATAGTAGCAAGATTTGGTCGTCTGCTACAGCTTGGGAGTCCACTGGGCCTACTACTTATTATCGGCAACATGATGTGGTTTTACCAGGTCAATTGATACAGACCGGTTCTCCTTTCTTCCAGCAGGGGGCGGCAGTAACACTGTTCTCGATCTGTGGACTGCTAGTACAGGTACTGGTTTTCTGTAAGAAGGCCCAAATTCCTTCTTATGCCCTATTTTCTCTCTGACCAGTTCCCCAATCTTTGGAATCCAGACAGGTCTTGCTGGGACAGGTGGTTTTTCTTCAGTGGTCGTTGGCTTTTCGATGGTGTTGCGTAGACTTCTTGTTTCATTTAACCCCTTCGGGGCTAATGACGAGCTGGGCTCGTCATCGCGCTTACCTGTCCTGCGCGGATGACAAGGCCAGCTCGTCATCAGCCCCACCCTCGGGGGAAGCGCTGGCGCTCCCCCCGAGGCTCTCAGATCGTCTTTGTTTTGCTGGGGGCGGCAGTGGAAGAGCTTCCGCTGCCGCCCCCGCCCCCCCCCATGGTAATCCCTGATGACGTCAGCGCGCACAGCGCGCGCTGACATCATCAGGGATTCCCAGCGCTCGGGAAGCCATTTGCTTCCTGCGCGCTTCAGAAGAAGGTAGGTTTTGGGACTCCGGCGGGGGTTTGGGGCAGCGAAGAGGCATCAGGGGAGAGGAAAGAGATTTTCCTTTCCCCTGATGTCTCTTTGCAGGGCATTTCTGCCTCACGATCGCGCACAGCGTCGCGATTGTGCGGCGGAAATGCCCCCACTAGACACCAGGGATATACTTTTAGTTTTTAGGAAGTGACCCCTTGGGCAAGGGTCACTTCCAGGCTGGCTGGCAATATGTTTTCGTTTTTCTGCCCCCCCTGGGGGGAAATCGGCCCGTTTTTTCAGCCGTTTTGCCCCCAGGGGGGGCAGAAATTCCCCACTAGCACCAGGGATATAGATTTGTACAAAGATGGCGGCCATTTATTTTGTTTACGTTTTTCTGTCCCCCCTGGGGGCAAATCGGCCCGTTTTTTTTTGCCGTTTTGCCCCCAGGGGGGACAGAAAATGCCCACTAGACACCAGGGATGTAATTTTAGTTTTTAGGAAGCGACCCCTTGGGCAAGGGTCGCTTCCAGGTGGGGTCTGAGTATGTTTTCGTTTTTCTGCCCCCCCTGGGGGGAAATCGGCCCGTTTTTCGGCCGTTTTGCCCCCAGGGGGGGCAGAAATTACCCACTAGAACCAGGGATTTTTGTTGGGGCAATGTGTTTGTTTTGGGAAGCGACCCCTTGGGTAAGGGTCGCTTCCAGGTGGACATGATTGTGTTTTTGTTTTTCTGTCCACCCTGGGGGCAAATCGGCCTGTTTTTTTTGCCGTTTTGCCCCCAGGGGGGGCGGAAAATGCCCACTAACACAAAGTTTTTAGGAAGCGACCCCTTGGGCATGTTTGCTGGTGGTGTGTGTGGGGAGTGGTACTTGGCTGGATGGTGTGCGTGGAGCGGTGCTTGGCTGGCGGTGTGTGTGGAGTGGTACTTGGCTGTCGGTGTGCGCTGAGTGGTGTTTGGCTGGCGGTGTGCGTGGAGGGGTACTTGGCTATCTATGCACAGAGTGGTGCTTGGCTGGCGGTGTGTGTGGAGTGGCGCTTGGCTGGTGGTGTGTGTAGAGTGGTACTTGGCTGTCTGTGCACGGAGTGGTGCTTGGCTGGCGGTGTGTGTGGAGTGGCGCTTGGCTGGTGGTGTGCGTGGAGTGCTACTTTGCTGTCTGTGCACGGAGTGCTGCTTGGCTGGTGGTGTGTGTGGAGTGGCGCTTGGCTGGTGGTGTGCGTGGAGTGCTACTTTGCTGTCTGTGCACGGAGTGCTGCTTGGCTGGTGGTGTGTGTGGAGTGGCGCTTGGCTGGTGTTGTGCGTGGAGTGCTACTTTGCTGTCTGTGCACGGAGTGCTGCTTGGCTGGCGGTGTGTGTGGAGTGGCGCTTGGCTGGTGGTGTGCGTGGAGTGCTACTTTGCTGTCTGTGCACGGAGTGCTGCTTGGCTGGCGGTGTGTGTGGAGTGGCGCTTGGCTGGTGGTGTGCGTGGAGTGCTACTTTGCTGTCTGTGCATGGAGTGCTGCTTGGCTGGCGGTGTGTGTGGAGTGGCGCTTGGCTGGCGGTGTGTGTGGAGTGGCGCTTGGCTGGATGGTGCTTGGCTGGCGGTGAGTGGTGCTTGGCTGGTGGTGCTTGTGGAGTGGCGCTTGGCAGGTGGTGTGCGTGGAGTGCTACTTTGCTGTCTGTGCACGGAGTGGTGCTTTGCTGGCGGTGTGTGTGGAGTGGCGCTTGGCTGTTAGTGTGCGTGGAGTGCTACTTTGCTGTCTGTGCACGGAGTGCTGCTTGGCTGGCGGTGTGTGTGGAGTGGCGCTTGGCTGGTGGTGTGCGTGGAGTGCTACTTTGCTGTCTGTGCACGGAGTGCTGCTTGGCTGGCGGTGTGTGTGGAGTGGCGCTTGGCTGGTGGTGTGCGTGGAGTGCTACTTTGCTGTCTGTGCACGGAGTGCTGCTTGGCTGGCGGTGTGTGTGGAGTGGCGCTTGGCTGGATGGTGCTTGGCTGGCGGTGAGTGGTGCTTGGCTGGTGGTGCTTGTGGAGTGGCGCCTGGCAGGTGGTGTGCGTGGAGTGCTACTTTGCTGTCTGTGCACGGAGTGGTGCTTGGCTGGCGGTGTGTGTGGAGTGGCGCTTGGCTGTTAGTGTGCGTGGAGTGCTACTTTGCTGTCTGTGCACGGAGTGCTGCTTGGCTGGCGGTGTGTGTGGAGTGGCGCTTGGCTGGTGGTGTGCGTGGAGTGCTACTTTGCTGTCTGTGCACGGAGTGCTGCTTGGCTGGCGGTGTGTGTGGAGTGGCGCTTGGCTGGTGGTGTGCGTGGAGTGCTACTTTGCTGTCTGTGCACGGAGTGCTGCTTGGCTGGCGGTGTGTGTGGAGTGGCGCTTGGCTGGTGGTGTGCGTGGAGTGCTACTTTGCTGTCTGCACGGAGTGCTGCTTGGCTGGCGGTGTGTGTGGAGTGCTGCTTGGCTGGCGGTGTGTGTGGAGTGGCGCTTGGCTGGTGGTGTGCGTGGAGTGCTACTTTGCTGTCTGTGCACGGAGTGCTGCTTGGCTGGCGGTGTGTGTGGAGTGGCGCTTGGCTGGTGGTGTGCGTGGAGTGCTACTTTGCTGTCTGTGCACGGAGTGCTGCTTGGCTGGAGGTGTGTGTTGAGTGGCGCTTGGCTGGTGGTGTGCGTGGAGTGCTGCTTGGCTGGAGGTGTGTGTTGAGTGGCGCTTGGCTGGTGGCGTGCGTGGAGTGCTACTTTGCTGTCTGTGCACGGAGTGCTGCTTGGCTGGCGGTGTGTGTGGAGTGGCGCTTGGCTGGTGGTGTGCGTGGAGTGCTACTTTGCTGTCTGTGCACGGAGTGCTGCTTGGCTGGCGGTGTGTGTGGAGTGGCGCTTGGCTGGTGGTGTGCTGGAGTGCTACTTTGCTGTCTGTGCACGGAGTGCTGCTTGGCTGGCGGTGTGTGTGGAGTGGTGTTTGGCTGGCGGTGTGTGGGGAGTGGTGTTTGGCTGGCGGTGTGTGGGGAGTGGTACTTGGCTGGATGGTGTGCGTGGAGTGGTACTTGGCTGTCGGTGTGCGCTGAGTGGGGTTTGGCTGGCGGTGTGCATGGTCTGGTGCTTGGATGGTGGTGTGGGTGGACTGGAACTCTGCTGGCGGTGTGTGAGTAGTTACTTTCTGTTGGTCACTACACACACTGCTAGTTGAGTGACACTCTACGCAGTCCATCATTTTCTGTAGTTGCTATGTCAGATATGTGGGCGTGTGAAAGTGATGGGCGGCTGGCGGTGTGAATGTTTTGTATGTGTCACACGTACAAAAGGTGTATGAATGTCCTTACTGCCCCTGTGTGATATGGGTACTGGTAGTAGCAAAAGACTGACTGGCACCAAAGTGGTCAGGCACTTTACAAAAATTCAAAAAATTATCCAGTGTCTTGATGTTAAAACTCATCTAATCTCATTTGGTCTAAGCCCTAATTGATGGCCCATCTGGCCGAATTTTAATTTGGGGGGCAAATTTGTGTGTTGTTTTTTTAATTGTTATATTGTTTGTGAAATGTGGTAGTAATTTTTTTTTCTTCTCTATTTTTGTCTTGTTCCAGGCTTTTGCTGTTTGGATTGTTGTAGGTTGCGTGTCTGTTTGCAGCTTGTGTAGTTGCTTGTGCTTGGTAAGTGAATGTATTTTGTACTACTTCTCCTTGATGTTTGTCTTTTTGAAAAAGGTTGTACCTCTAGCAGTTTGTGTGGCTCTGTGTTTTTTTTTTCAGGATTAGTGTTTGATGTGCACTTTGTTTTCTAATGTCATTTCTTTTTTTCTTTCTAGTGGGATTTCATTTCTTTTCGCTGTGTCTCAACAGAGTAGGTGCTGGTGAGTGTAGCTATATTTTGTAAGAGTGAAATTGTTTTGGATTGTATTTATCTTTTAGTGAAAGCCTTACCTTGTTTACTTCTTACTTTGCACAGTGTAGGTTGTTGTTCACTTGTGTGTGCAGTCTTCTTGCTTTGTAAGGATAATGGCTAGTCGCAGGATTACTGCTCAGCAGGTTCTTGGTTTGCTTTTTGAGTCTTCCTCGGACCATGGTTCAGAGTCTGAGTCCGATTCGGACTCCCAGGAAGTGGCAGAAGATTCAGGCAGTGAGTTTTCTCTTCGCATGGAATCATCATCATCGGATGATGACTCTTCTTCTAGTGCTGATGAAGGGCCTATGGTACAGGAGGACATTGTGTTGCCGGTAGTGGGCCAAGAGGCACCTGTGCTGCTGCCTAGGGCCGCAAGGTTTCCTTTCTTTTTACGTCGGCAAGAGGCATGTGGGCTGGAGCCTGCACCCAAAAGGCTTCACATTGCTGTGGTGCGCAAAGGGGCATCTGGTGCTTTTCGTCTTCCTGCTCGTGTAGTGCAGCAAGAGGCATCTGGGGCTGTTAGGCTTCCCATTGGTGTAGAGCGGCAAGAGGCATCTGGGCCTGCTGGGTTTCCCGGTGGTGTAGTGCAGCAAGAAGCATCTCAGGCTGCTGGGCTTCCCGTTGGTGTAGTGCAGGAAGAGCCCTCTGGGGATGCTACGTCTTCTGTTGGTGTTGTGCAGCCAGAAGTATCTGTGGCTGTTAGGCTTCCCGTTGGAGAACAGCAGCAAGATGTTTCGGTGCTGCAGGCTGGGGTGGCTGCTCCCCCCGTTGATAGGGATGGCCTCTGGGTTCCCCCTGGCTTGGTGCAGCCGGCATTGCCAGAGTTCACTGGTGTTCCTGGGTGTAGAGTGAATACAGAGAATTTTCTGCCAATTAATTTTTTTCAGTTGTTTTTTGACGATGTGTTTTTGCAAAAGATTGTTGAGCAAACCAATTTATATGCAGAACAATATTTGAGGGCCAACAGTGCCAGCCTTAAGCCCTATTGTAGAGCAATCCGGTGGACTCCCACCAATGTTGAAGAGATGAAGAAGTTTCTGGGATTAACTTTTTTGATGGGCTTGATAAGGAAGTCATCAATTACTTCATATTGGTCCACTAGTCCCTTGATGGTAACAGCTGTATTTCCAGCAGTCATAAGTCGTGATCGGTATACGCTTCTTCTTCGGATGATGCATTTTGCTGATAATAGTTTAGCGTTGTCACGCGATCACCCTGATTGTGACCGTTTGTTTAAAATTCGGCCTGTCCTTGATCACTTTGTTGATCGTTTTTCTGAGATTTTTGTCCCTGGTAAAGAAATTGCAGTGGATGAGTCTTTGGTGTTGTTCAAGGGCCGCTTGGTTTTTAGGCAATACATTCCTAGTAAGAGGTCACGCTATGGAATCAAACTGTATATGCTGTGTGACAGTGAGACTGGATATGTCTACAATTTCAGGGTGTACACTGGTAAGGAGTCCCGCATTAACCCTCCCGGTTGTCCTTCTACTTTTGGAGTAACTGAGAAAATTGTGTGGGAACTAGGTAGAGGATTATTTAACAAAGGCCATCATTTATATGTAGATAACTTCTACACTGGTGTGCAGTTGTTCAAGGAGTTGGCCAAAGTGGGCACTGTTGCTTGTGGCACAATGCGCAGTAACCGTAAAGGTTTCCCAAAGGAACTTGTTTGCAAAAGGCTTGTGCGGGGACAGTCTACGGCATTGCGATGTGGGGAGCTTTTAGCTGTGAAGTATTCAGACAAGAGAGATGTGTACATGCTGACTACTATCCACGATGAAAGTACTGTACCTGTGCCTGTTTGGGGTCAGGGTGCTGAAGTGCGCAAACCTGTGTGCATTGTAGCTTACAATAAGTTCATGGGTGGTGTTGACAGAGTAGATCAGAGGTTGGAACCTTATGCTGCTCTTCGAAAGGCTTACGTTTGGTACAAGAAGTTGGCTATCCATCTGTTCCACTTGGCATCATTTAATGCTTTCGTTGTGTACCAGAAGTCTTGTCCTGGGACGAAAATGACTTTTCTTAAGTTTCAGGAGTCTATAATAGGCAGCCTTGTACTTGTGCAGCAGGCAAGTGTTCCTAGATTTGGAGTGGTGGAGGAAGTGGCTAGATTGCAAGATCGCCACTTTCCTGAATCTATTCCTTCCACTACTGCTAGAGACTTTCCGACTAGAAGATGCAGAGTCTGTTGGCGAAGAGGCGTGCGGAAGGAGTCTCGTATATACTGTCCTGACTGTCCTTCTAAGCCTGCATTGTGTATGTCAGCTTGTTTTAAATCGTACCACACGCAAAAGAACTATTGGGAGTTTGATTGAGCTGTAAAGTGAATTGCTTGGTCTGCATTCTGTAAAACATTTTTAGTTTGTTTCAAGGATTGGCATTAGTGCAAAGTTTTTATTTTAAGAATTTGTGTTACCTGATTTGTAGGTATTTCCATTTGTTTAGTGTCATTTTCAAAAAAAGAATTCTAAATGTGTTTGTGGTGTGTGCCGGCTGGTGCTTGGCTGGCGGTGTGTGTGGAGTTGCGCTTGGCTGTCTGTGCACGGAGTGGTGCTTTGCTGGCGGTGTGTGTGGAGTGGCGCTTGGCTGGTGGTGTTCGTGGAGTGGTACTTGGCTGTCTGTGCATGGAGTGGTGTTTGGCTGATGGTGTGTGTGGAGTGGTGCTTGGCTGGCGGTGTGTGTGGACTGGTGCTTGGCTGGCGGTGTGTGTGGAGTGGTGCTTGGCTGGCGGTGTGTGTGGAGTGGTGCTTGGCTGGCGGTGTGTGTGGAGTGGTGCTTGGCTGGCGGTGTGTGTGGAGTGGTGCTTGGCTGGCGGTGTGTGTGGAGTGCTGCTTGGCTGGCAGTGTGTGTGGAATGGTGCTTGGCTGGCAGTGTGTGTGGAGTGGCGCTTGGCTGGTGGTGTTTGCGGAGTGGTACTTGGCTGGAGGGTGTGCGTGGAGCGGTGTTTAGCTGTCTGTGCACGGAGTGGTGCTTGGCTGGCGGTGTGCGTGGAGAGGCGCTTGGCTGGTGGTGTGCGCTGAGTGTTTGGCTGGCGGTGTGCATGGTCTGGTGCTTGGCTGGTGGTGTGGGTGGACTGGCGCTCGGCTGGCGGTGTGTGAGTAGTTACTTTCTGTTGGTCACTGCACACACTGCTTGTTGAGTGACACTCCACGCAGTCCATCAATTTGTGTAGTTCCAGTGTCAGAAATGTGGGCGTGTGAAAGTGATGGGCCCTTGAATGGCGCTGTTTGCTGGTGTGAGTGTTGAAATGTGATGGGTCCGCGGCTGGCGGTGTGAATGTTTTGAATGTGTCACACGTACGAAAGGTGTATGAATGGCCTGTAAAGAGGTTGGTGCCTTGACGTGGCTTTACAGCTCACGAGCTGTGAGTCAGTGGTTCAGTTTATCATACTTGCAATTATACACAGTGTATTTCATTTTTGTGAAATTACTTGCGTATACAATTGTATGTACTGAATCATCACTCACCCTCGTGCCAAATCCAACCAGTATGTGTGTGTGCTTGCGGATTAGATGGGTGTGCAGTAATAATTGTTTTTTTTCTCTTTCTGCATTAGGGTGTACCTTGTCCCTTATTGTGATTGTTGTAATGTGTTGCTTTTATTCCAGATGGTGTCAGTGGTCTTGTTTGTATCAGGTATGAAAGGTGCGTGAATGGCCTGTAAAACGGTTGGTGCCTTGTCGTGGCTTTACAGCTCACGAGTTGCGAGTCACTAGTTCGGTTTTTATGCATTTATTTATTGACAGAGCATTTCATTTTTTTGAAATATCTTGTTAATAAAATTTTATATACTGAACCATCACTCGCCCTCGTGCCAAATCCAACCTGTATGTGTGTGTCTTTGAGGAATAGATAGCCGTGCTTGAATGTTTGTCTTTTGAGTAACTCTGTTAAGGTGAGGTACCCTTTTACTCGGGAGAACAAGGGGAACGCTGGGTGGTAGGACATTTTTGCCGGCACGGCGATCCCACGGCAAAATTTTTGTAAAAGTGCTATTTTTACCTAATTAAGGTTTGCAAGGAGTTCTGGGTAGGAAAACATTGGGGGACCCACGCATGCCATACCTCCCTGGACTCCCCCGGGTGTCTACTTTTCAGAAATGTGTGGGTTTGGTAGGTTTCCCTAGATGGCTGTCTCGCACGGGGCCAGAAACCCAGGTAACCCCTCTTGCAAAAGCTGGAGAATTCATGTCCACCAGCTTTTGCAAGAGGGGTTACCCGGGTTTTTGGCCCCGTGCGAGACAGCCATCTAGGGAAACCTACCAAACCCACACATTTCTGAAAAGTAGACACCCGGGGGCTTCCAAGGAGGTATGGCTTGCGTGGATCCTCCAACGTTCCTTTACCCAGAATCCCTTGCAAACCTCATTTTTTGCTTGGAAATAATCATTTTTTTTCACACGTTTTAGTGTGGGAAAGCGTGGCATCACTGGGCTCACACAAATTACCTCCCACCCAGCGTTCCCCAAGGTCTCCCGATAAAAATGGTACCTCACTTGCGTGGGTAGGCATAGCGGCTGCTTTAGGAAAAGGCCCAATTCATACTGTGGAGACAAAAACATTACCTTTAGCCAAATAATCTTATTTTTTGAGGGGGTCACCTGAGCTTTTGGCCCGGGGCTTGGCAGGCATCTTTGGAAACTACCAAACCCAAACAGTTCTGAGAACTAGACACCCGGGGGAGTCCAGGGTGGTATGGCATGCGTGGGTCCCCCAATGTTTTCCTACCCAGAAACCCCTGCAAACCTGAAATTTTGGTCCAAAAACCAACTTTTCCATACTTTTTTGGGTGGGATCTCGCTGCCGGAACAAATGTCCTACCACCCAGCGTTTCCCTTGTTCTCCCGAGTAAAATGATACCTCACTTGTGTGGGTGGGCCAAAGGCAAGTGACTTAGGCTGGGGTGCTTAATTTGTAAAACGTAAATATGAGTAAAAACTACCTTTTTCAAAATTCATTTTTGGGGTGTTCTACTTTGGGGCACCCACACAAGTGAGGTATCCTTTTACTCGGGAGAACAAGGGGAACGCAGGGTGGTACGACTTTTTTGCCGGCACGGCGATCCCACGCCAAAAAGTTTGGAAAAGTGCAATTTTTACCTAATTTTAAGGTTTGCAGAGAGTTCTGGGTACGAAAACATTGGGGGACCCATGCATGCCATACCTCCCTGGACTCCCCCGGGAGTCTAGTTTTCAGAACTGTTTGGGTTTGCTACTTTGCAAAGAATACCACCGAGCCCCGGGCCACAAATTCAGATCCCCCCCCCCCAAAATCAAGGTAGTTTTGCAAGGTGGTAATGTAAATTCACCACCGTATGATTTGAACCGTTTCCTGTTGCAGCCACTATGTCTACCCACGCAAGTGAGGTACCGTTTTTTTCGGGAGACCTGGGGGCACGCTGGGTGGGTGGAAATTTGTTGATCCACGCAGATTCCAGAACTTTCCACCACAGAAATGTGAGGAAAATGTGTTTTTTTGGTCACATTTTTATGTTTTCAAGGAGTTCTGGGTAGGAAAACATTGGGGGACCCACGCATGCCATACCTCCCTGGACTCCCCCGGGTGTCTACTTTTCAGAAATGTGTGGGTTTGGTAGGTTTCCCTAGATGGCTGTCTCGCACGGGGCCAGAAACCCAGGTAACCCCTCTTGCAAAAGCTGGAGAATTCATGTCCACCAGCTTTTGCAAGAGGGGTTACCCGGGTTTTTGGCCCCGTGCGAGACAGCCATCTAGGGAAACCTACCAAACCCACACATTTCTGAAAAGTAGACACCCGGGGGCTTCCAAGGAGGTATGGCTTGCGTGGATCCTCCAACGTTCCTTTACCCAGAATCCCTTGCAAACCTCATTTTTTGCTTGGAAAAAATCTTTTTTTTCACACGTTTTAGTGTGGGAAAGCGTGGCATCACTGGGCTCACACAAATTACCTCCCACCCAGCGTTCCCCAAGGTCTCCCGATAAAAATGGTACCTCACTTGCGTGGGTAGGCATAGCGGCTGCTTTAGGAAAAGGCCCAATTCATACTGTGGAGACGAAAACATTACCTTTAGCCAAATAATCTTATTTTTTGAGGGGGTCACCTGAGCTTTTGGCCCGGGGCTTGGCAGGCATCTTTGGAAACTACCAAACCCAAACAGTTCTGAGAACTAGACACCCGGGGGAGTCCAGGGTGGTATGGCATGCGTGGGTCCCCCAATGTTTTCCTACCCAGAAACCCCTGCAAACCTGAAATTTTGGTCCAAAAACCAACTTTTCCATACTTTTTTGGGTGGGATCTCGCTGCCGGAACAAATGTCCTACCACCCAGCGTTTCCCTTGTTCTCCCGAGTAAAATGATACCTCACTTGTGTGGGTGGGCCAAAGGCAAGTGACTTAGGCTGGGGTGCTTAATTTGTAAAACGTAAATATGAGTAAAAACTACTTTTTTCAAAATTCATTTTTGGGGTGTTCTGCTTTGGGGCACCCACACAAGTGAGGTATCCTTTTACTCGGGAGAACAAGGGGAACGCAGGGTGGTACGACTTTTTTGCCGGCACGGCGATCCCACGCCAAAAAGTTTGGAAAAGTGCAATTTTTACCTAATTTTAAGGTTTGCAGAGAGTTCTGGGTAGGAAAACATTGGGGGACCCATGCATGCCATACCTCCCTGGACTCCCCCGGGTGTCTAGTTTTCAGAACTGTTTAGGTTTGCTACTTTGCAAAGAATACCACCGAGCCCCGGGCCACAAATTCAGATCCCCCCCCCCCAAAATCAAGGTAGTTTTGCAATAAGGTAATGTAAATTCACCACCGTACGATTTGAACCGTTTCCTGTTTCAGCCACTATGTCTACCCACGCAAGTGAGGTACCGTTTTTTTCGGGAGACCTGGGGGCACGCTGGGTGAGTGGAAATTTGTTGATCCACGCAGATTCCAGAACTTTCCACCACAGAAATGTGAGGAAAATGTGTTTTTTTGGACAAATATTTATGTTTTCAAGGGATTCTGGGTAACAAAACCTGGGGGTAGGCAGACGAGTCACCCCATCCTGAATTGCCCTGGGTGTCTAGTTTTCAAAAATGTATAGGTTTGCTAGGTTTCCTTAGGTGCTGGCAGAGCTACGGCGCAAAAACAAAAGGTAGTCTTTTTGTCCGAATCGTGCAAAATTTCACTGGGAAATTGAGGTGCGACCATGCTGCGTTTTGCGCTGTTTCATGTCGCAGCCACTATGCCTACCCACGCAAGTGAGGTACCATTTTTTTCGGGAGACCTGGGGGCACGCTGGGTGGGTGGAAATTTGTTGATCCACGCAGATTCCAGAACTTTCCACCACAGAAATGTGAGGAAAATGTGTTTTTTTGGTCACATTTTTATGTTTGTAAGGGATTCTGGGTAACAAAACCTGGGGGTAGGCAGACGAGTCACCCCATCCTGAATTGCCCTGGGTGTCTAGTTTTCAGAAATGTATAGGTTTGCTAGTTTTCCCTAGGTGCTGGCAGAGCTACGGCGCAAAAACAAAAGGTAGTCTTTTTGTCCGAATCGTGCAAAATTTCACTGGGAAATTGAGGTGCGACCATGCTGCGTTTTGCGCTGTTTCATGTCGCAGCCACTATGCCTACCCACGCAAGTGAGGTACCATTTTTTTCGGGAGACCTGGGGGCACGCTGGGTGGGTGGAAATTTGTTGATCCACGCAGATTCCAGAACTTTCCACCACAGAAATGTGAGGAAAATGTGTTTTTTTGGTCACATTTTTATGTTTGTAAGGGATTCTGGGTAACAAAACCTGGGGGTAGGCAGACGAGTCACCCCATCCTGAACTGCCCTGGGTGTCTAGTTTTCAGAAATGTATAGGTTTGCTAGTTTTCCCTAGGTGCTGGCAGAGCTACGGCGCAAAAACAAAAGGTAGTCTTTTTGTCAGAATCGTGCAAAATTTCACTGGGAAATTGAGGTGCGACCATGCTGCGTTTTGCGCTGTTTCATGTCGCAGCCACTATGCCTACCCACGCAAGTGAGGTACCATTTTTTTCGGGAGACCTGGGGGCACGCTGGGTGGGTGGAAATTTGTTGATCCACGCAGATTCCAGAACTTTCCACCACAGAAATGTGAGGAAAATGTGTTTTTTTGGTCAAATATTTATGTTTTCAAGGGATTCTGGGTAACAAAACCTGGGGGTAGGCAGACGAGTCACCCCATCCTGAATTGCCCTGGGTGTCTAGTTTTCAGAAATGTATAGGTTTGCTAGTTTTCCCTAGGTGCTGGCAGAGCTATGGCGTAAAAACAAAAGGTAGTCTTTTTGTCCGAATCGTGCTAAATTTCACTGGGAAATTGAGGTGCGACCATGCTGCGTTTTGCGCGGTTTCATGTCGCAGCCACTATGCCTACCCACGCAAGTGAGGTACCATTTTTTTCGGGAGACCTGGGGGCACACTGGGTGGATGGAAATTTGTTGATCCACGCAGATTCCAGAACTTTCCACCACAGAAATGTGAGGAAAATGAGTTTTTTTGGTCAAATTTTTTTGTTTGAAAGGGATTCTGGGTAACAAAACCTGGGGGTAGGCAGACGAGTCACCCCATCCTGAATTGCCCTGGGTGTCTAGTTTTCAGAAATATATAGGTTTGCTAGGTTTCCCTAGGTGCTGGCAGAGCTACGGCGTAAAAACAAAAGGTAGTCTTTTTGTCCGAATCGTGCTAAATTTCACTGGGAAATTGAGGTGCGACCATGCTGCGTTTTGCGCTGTTTCATGTCGCAGCCACTATGCCTACCCACGCAAGTGAGGTACCATTTTTTTCGGGAGACCTGGGGGCACGCTGGGTGGGTGGAAATTTGTTGATCCACGCAGATTCCAGAACTTTCCACCACAGAAATGTGAGGAAAATGTGTTTTTTTGGTCAAATATTTATGTTTTCAAGGGATTCTGGGTAACAAAACCTGGGGGTAGGCAGACGAGTCACCCCATCCTGAATTGCCCTGGGTGTCTAGTTTTCAAAAATGTATAGGTTTGCTAGGTTTCCTTAGGTGCTGGCAGAGCTACGGCGCAAAAACAAAAGGTAGTCTTTTTGTCCGAATAGTGCAAAATTTCACTGGGAAATTGAGGTGCGACCATGCTGCGTTTTGCGCTGTTTCATGTCGCAGCCACTATGCCTACCCACGCAAGTGAGGTACCATTTTTTTCGGGAGACCTGGGGGCACGCTGGGTGGGTGGAAATTTGTTGATCCACGCAGATTCCAGAACTTTCCACCACAGAAATGTGAGGAAAATGTGTTTTTTTGGTCACATTTTTATGTTTGTAAGGGATTCTGGGTAACAAAACCTGGGGGTAGGCAGACGAGTCACCCCATCCTGAATTGCCCTGGGTGTCTAGTTTTCAGAAATGTATAGGTTTGCTAGTTTTCCCTAGGTGCTGGCAGAGCTACGGCGCAAAAACAAAAGGTAGTCTTTTTGTCAGAATTGTGCAAAATTTCACTGGGAAATTGAGGTGCGACCATGCTGCGTTTTGCGCTGTTTCATGTCGCAGCCACTATGCCTACCCACGCAAGTGAGGTATCATTGTTTTCGGGAGACCTGGGGGCACGCTGGGTGGGTGGAAATTTGTTGATCCACGCAGATTCCAGAACTTTCCACCACAGAAATGTGAGGAAAATGTGTTTTTTTGGTCAAATTTTTATGTTTGTAAGGGATTCTGGGTAACAAAACCTGGGGGTAGGCAGACGAGTCACCCCATCCTGAATTGCCCTGGGTGTCTAGTTTTCAGAAATGTATAGGTTTGCTAGTTTTCCCTAGGTGCTGGCAGAGCTATGGCGTAAAAACAAAAGGTAGTCTTTTTGTCCGAATCGTGCTAAATTTCACTGGGAAATTGAGGTGCGACCATGCTGCGTTTTGCGCGGTTTCATGTCGCAGCCACTATGCCTACCCACGCAAGTGAGGTACCATTTTTTTCGGGAGACCTGGGGGCACACTGGGTGGATGGAAATTTGTTGATCCACGCAGATTCCAGAACTTTCCACCACAGAAATGTGAGGAAAATGTGTTTTTTTGGTCAAATTTTTTTGTTTGAAAGGGATTCTGGGTAACAAAACCTGGGGGTAGGCAGACGAGTCACCCCATCCTGAATTGCCCTGGGTGTCTAGTTTTCAGAAATATATAGGTTTGCTAGGTTTCCCTAGGTGCTGGCAGAGCTACGGCGTAAAAACAAAAGGTAGTCTTTTTGTCCGAATCGTGCTAAATTTCACTGGGAAATTGAGGTGCGACCATGCTGCGTTTTGCGCTGTTTCATGTCGCAGCCACTATGCCTACCCACGCAAGTGAGGTACCATTTTTTTCGGGAGACCTGGGGGCACACTGGGTGCATGGAAATTTGATGATCCACGCAGATTCCAGAACTTTCCACCACAGAAATGTGAGGAAAATGTGTTTTTTTGGTCAAATGTTTTTGTTTGAAAGGGATTCTGGGTAACAAAACCTGGGGGTAGGCAGACGAGTCACCCCATCCTGAATTGCCCTGGGTGTCTAGTTTTCAGAAATGTATAGGTTTGCTAGGTTTCCCTAGGTGCTGGCAGAGCTACGGCGCAAAAACAAAAGGTAGTCTTTTTGTCCGAATCGTGCAAAATTTCACTGGGAAATTGAGGTGCGACCATGCTGCGTTTTGCGCTGTTTCATGTCGCAGCCACTATGCCTACCCACGCAAGTGAGGTACCATTTTTTTCGGGAGACCTGGGGGCACACTGGGTGGATGGAAATTTGTTGATCCACGCAGATTCCAGAACTTTCCCCCACAGAAATGTGAGGAAAATGTGTTTTTTTGGTCAAATTTTTTTGTTTGAAAGGGATTCTGGGTAACAAAACCTGGGGGTAGGCAGACGAGTCACCCCATCCTGAATTGCCCTGGGTGTCTAGTTTTCAGAAATGTATAGGTTTGCTAGGTTTCCCTAGGTGCTGGCAGAGCTACGGCGCAAAAACAAAAAATGTAGTCTTTTTGTCCGAATCGTGCAAAATTTCACTGGGAAATTGAGGTGCGACCATGCTGCGTTTTGCGCTGTTTCATGTCGCAGCCACTATGCCTACCCACGCAAGTGAGGTACCATTTTTTTCGGGAGACCTGGGGGCACACTGGGTGGATGGAAATTTGTTGATCCATGCAGATTCCAGAACTTTCCACCACAGAAATGTGAGGAAAATGTGTTTTTTTGGTTAAATTGTTTTGTTTGAAAGGGATTCTGGGTAACAAAACCTGGGGGTAGGCAGACGAGTCACCCCATCCTGAATTGCCCTGGGTGTCTAGTTTTCAGAAATGTATAGGTTTGCTAGGTTTCCCTAGGTGCTGGCAGAGCTATGGCGCAAAAACAAAAGGTAGTCTTTTTGTCTGAATCGTGCTAAATTTCACTGGGAAATTGAGGTGCGACCATGCTGCGTTTTGCGCTGTTTCATGTCGCAGCCACTATGCCTACCCACGCAAGTGGGGTACCATTTTTTTCGGGAGACCTGGGGGCACGCTGGGTGGGTAGAAATTTGTTGATCCACGCAGATTCCAGAACTTTCCCCCACAGAAATGTGAGGAAAATGTGTTTTTTTGGTCAAATTTTTTTGTTTGAAAGGGATTCTGGGTAACAAAACCTGGGGGTAGGCAGACGAGTCACCCCATCCTGAATTGCCCTGGTTGTCTAGTTTTCAAAAATGTATAGGGTTGCTAGGTTTCCCTAGGTGCTGGCAGAGCTACGGCGCAAAAACAAAAGGTAGTCTTTTTGTCCGAATCGTGCTAAATTTCACTGGGAAATTGAGATGCGACCATGCTGCGTTTTGCGCGGTTTCATGTCGCAGCCACTATGCCTACCCACGCAAGTGAGGTACCATTTTTTTCGGGAGACCTAGGGGCACGCTGGGTGGGTGCAAATTTGTTGATCCACGCAGATTCCAGAACTTTCCACCACAGAAATGTGAGGAAAATGTGTTTTTTTGGTCAAATATTTATGTTTGCAAGGGATTCTGGGTAACAAAACCTGGGGGTAGGCAGACGAGTCACCCCATCCTGAATTGCCCTGGGTGTCTAGTTTTCAAAAATGTATAGGTTTGCTAGGTTTCCCTAGGTGCTGGTTGAGCTACGGCTCAAAAACAAAAGGTAGTCTCTTTGTCCAAAGAGCTTAAGATTTCACTGGGAAATTGAGGAGCGACCACGTTGCATTTTGTGCCGTTTCCCGTGGTAGGCACAAGGCCGACCCACACAAGTGAGGTACCATTTTTTTCGGGAGACCTGGGGGCACGCTGGGTGGGTGGAAATTTGTTGATCCACGCAGATTCCAGAACTTTCCACCACAGAAATGTGAGGAAAATGTGTTTTTTTTTTCAAAATCTGAGCTTTGCAAGGGATTCTGGGTAACAAAACCTGGTGGTAGGCAGTCGAGTCATCCCATCCTGAATTCCCCTGGGTGTCTACTTTTCAAAAATGTATAGGTTTGCTAGGTTTCCCTAGGTGCCGGAAGAACTAGGGTGCAAAAACTACAGGTAGGCACTTTGCCAAAAAAGGGTCAATTTGTAACTGCAAAATTTAGGTGTGACCACGTTGCATTTTGCGCCGTTTCCTGTCGCAGGCACAAGGCCGACCCACACAAGTGAGGTACCGTTTTTATCGGGACACTTGGGGTAATTCAGATTTGTAAATCAACTGTTATTACCAATTGAGCTTTCTTGCATTTCTCCCTTTGAATGAAAGATATTGTGTAGAAAAAAAAACTTTATGAAAAATGACCAATAATTCTCATGCTAGTATGAGTATTCCCAACTTTGAAAATGTGCAATTATATACTGTTTCTGAACTCTATAATTTGTACCCAATTCATACATACATAGGTGTCTTTCATGCAGATTATTCCATGTGTACATTTTCCAAGACAAAGTGCACTATACCCAGTAAATGAAAAAATACCATTGCAAGTTGCTGCTCAGTTTTTGGATCTGGGTTCGTCGGGTTCTTGGTGAAACTACAAGTCCCATATATCCCCACAACCAGGAAGGTCTAACGGATGTAACGGTATATTGCTTTCCAAGAGCTGTCAATATTAGAGAAAGTTATAGGTGAAAACGTTGAGACAAAAGGCCGTTGTTTTCAACAAATTTTCAAATATTCCAATATCTAACTGTTAGTTTCTATAACGAACCCTTCATGGATTTAGACAAATGACCCCTTTCTGAATTCAGAATTTTGTCTATTTTTCGGAAATGTAAAGCTTTCCAGGATCCATTATTGCTTTCAAACTCATTTCTACCATTAACTGGAAGGAGGTGGAAAGCTCTAAAAATAGCAAAAATAGGCTATGTCCCAGAAAAATGCCAAAACTGAGTGAAAAATTTCGGTTCTCTGACAAAACACTGTCATTCCCTAAAAGCTGAGAAAATGGAGAATTCAGCCCCACAAACCCTTTTTTGATACCATATTCAGGGAAAAAGCCAGAGGCTTTCATTTGCAGCCCGTTTTTCCCATTTTTCTGAAAAAAACAAAAAAAACACTATATTTTGGTTAATTTCTGGGACCCCTCCAAGGGAATCCACAAACCCTGGGCGCCTTTAGAATCCCCATGATGTTGGAAGAAAAGGACGCAAATTTGGCGCGGATCCCTTATGTGGTCAAAAAGTTACAAGGGCCTAAGCGCGCACTACCCCAAAACACCAAAAAAAGCCTTAGCACAGGAGGGGGAAAAGGCCTAGCAGCGAAGGGGTTAAGTACTGTAAAACAGCCAAACAATCTTTGATATCAACAGGTTTTTGCTCCACCACTGAAGTATGACGATCGAGGTCTTCAACCAACATTCTAGTACCAAAAAGGTTTTCATAAGGAGTGATTCCACCCAGAGAATTTCTTGGCAGGTTATTAAGACTACGTTGGACACTTATTAGATGTTTGACCCACCCATCCTCCGAACCTAATACCCTAGCTGTTATAGATTTCTTTATGTCACGTTTTTTTCTCCCCACAACCGAATTTCCCTCAGGATTGAATGGACACAAAAACCGCAATGCAATGCCTAAACTGGCCATGGCCTCCTTGTAAGCCCTAGAGCTAAACGCAGGACCTTGGTCAGAATGTAGCATGCCGATTGCGTATGTGCCGATAAAGACTCGCAAATATTTTATAACAGTTCGGGCGTCAGCTGAAGCGCTGAGGCCACATCCAAATTAATCTCCTGCAAGAATCCACTGCGACCATGATGTATTTATAGTTACCATCCCTCTGAAGGGGACCACAGTGGTCCAGGTAAACATATGCTAATGGTTTATCTGAAATTAGAAGGGACGTCTGCGCCGGGCGTTTCACTGTTGAAACCTTAATTTTCTGGCAGATTTCACATTCCAAAACATAGTTTCTTGTTTGTTTCCTCATGCGCGGCCACCAGTATCGCTGTTTTAATAATGAAACTGTGGCAGAAACACCTGCGTGTGCAGAGGCAAGCTCTTCATGTGCTGCTAAGATTAGTGCTAACCTGGGTTCCATGTTTGGGATAACTCTATCCCCCACTCCAGGGATTCGAGCAAACGGAACATTATTTGCATCAGTTATATATGTGTACTTGAGTGGAAAGCCTTTTGGTAATGTTTTACCACTGTCTTTTATTGAAGCAGTGACAGCTTACATTATTTTGCTGTCTATTTTTGTTTATGAACGAGTGATTGCAGCTACGGAATCCGTTTGCACAGCTGCCTTCGCTGCTTCATCAGCCAATGAATTCCCTTCAATGTGAACGCCATCATGCTGATGACTCAGTGTATGGATCACGTGAGTCTTTTGTTGTTCTTTCTGTAAAAGAACTACTTGTTTCCAAAGCATTTTATGCTTGATTGCGCCACCTTTTGCGTCTTTGAATCCATTTTGAACCCAGTTCTGCAGATATTCATTGTAAGACTGGACGCAGTAATATGAATTGCACACTATGAGTGTGGGGAATTCGCGATCGGTATTTTCAAGCGCCATCTTAAAAACCTGTAGTTCAGCTCACTGACCTGTACAGTCTCCTAGAGATTGAGTTTTTGTGACCATGGGTTTGAATTTACCATCACGCCAGCGACCTTTAACAATCGTGCACGCAGCACTATAAGCTTGTTTTCCCTCAATTGCGGGCTGTGCTGATCCGTCAGTATATATAATACAGACGTAATGTTCTAGAGGCAGAATTTCAGTGGGCAGAGGATATTCTTGTTCGTATTGGAGAAATTCTTGTGTCTTGAAGAAAGGATCAAAAACTTATTCAACGTCTGTAGCAGCAAGAGAACTAACCCATTGTATCCATCTTGGATGTAAAGCTTTTGCATTTGGAATGCTTGCCTTCGTTACTGCCTCTAAGGCAGGTACAGGAGTAACAATTTGTATGAGTTTACCCTGCGCTAGGGCTCTTTCTTTTGCTACCGCAGTCTGTACCGCTGTCAGAGTTTTTTCTGTTGAAGTGAATTTCGTTTCAGCTTGTGTGTACAAGTGTGACTTGTAAGCTATTGGTACCTTTTCACCTTCATTAAAGGTTAGGTATGTGAATCCGCATCTTCCTGGGACTCGGATTACAAGGTTGCGTTTATTTACGCGTGTCTGTAAATGTGTTGTTGCCAACATGTCTGTTTGCACTGAACGCCAAAATTTCGGTGTGTTTTTGAGTCCAATTAGTTGGTTTGAAATCAGGTTTTATTCGTTCGTAGAGAGGTTTAACCCTTTCTGCGTAGTTTAGATTGTAAGTTCTTCCGAAATTCAGGAATCCTAAAACTGACTGTAAGTTTTTCTGAGTTTTTGGAGGTTGGAGCAGCTCACATTTTTCTAAAAAGTTTGCTGCCAGCATTTTGCCTTCACTTGAAAGTTCATATCCTAAGAATAGGACGTTGAGGTGGACAATTCTTGATTTTTTAAAGTTGAATTTATACCCTTCACAGGGGAAACCAAGCATTATGGTGTTCACCCTGTTCAAGTACCAGTCCAAATCATCATCTGTAAGATAGATGTCATCGACATAAGATAATGCCTCATCATCGTACGTTTGTAGTAACTCTTTTACTCTGGCTGAAAATAATCCAGGACTGTTCTTGAATCCCTGGGGGAGACGACAAAGTGTTGTTGTGTCCCCATTATCGAGAAAGCGGTCAAGTACCTGCTTTCAGGTGCAATGTTATGACAGAAGAAACCGTTTGAAATATCTAATGTATTTTTGTATTTTTTGCGCACGATGTTATTCATCAGTACTGCACTGTGTGCATTTTGTTGCAAAGGTTTTGCAACAGGAATTTAAATGTCTGTAGTCCAAAACTAGACGATATGTATTGTCTGGTTTGGAGACAGGAAACAAAGGCTTGTTCATGGACGAGGTGCATGTTTCAATCACCCCTATTGAAGTTGATCCAGGATCTCCCTGACCTGCTTTTTAGATTCTTGTTTAACTGGATACTGCTTCTGGGCAGTTGGTTGATTTTTTACCTGGATTTTGTGGTGGGGAGAATCGTCATCCCATCCCACATGATTTTTATATAATGCTGGAGCCTGGGTCACAGCCCATTTTCTGGCATAGGTGTATTTTTTATGAATAGGAATATGATTTGAGAAAGCTGGCATAATGATCTCTTCGCCATGTGGGCACTCCCTGACAAATTCAGGTGGCTAGTCTTTTTCAGCCAGAAAAATGTCATAACCCTTAGATAGTTTTTCCCAAAAGAGTGCTTTTATTTTCCTAGTTATGTCCCCGTCTATTTGGAGTGTGACTTCATATAACTTATGTGGTACACTGACCCTGGTATCGGCAGTTTCAACCTGAATGCATTCATTCAGATCCACTGTCTCCAGAGAATCTTTCAGGATCCTGCCACTATGGTGACCTCTGCTGCACTGTCCAGCGTTGTCTGGGCCCACTCCCTGTTCTTGAGTTGTGTCCTCAAGATCCTCGGCATGTCTGATTTTAATACTTGCTACCTTCTTTTTGGTGAATTGAGTTTTCTTATTTTTTGGAACGTGTTGATCGTATTTGGACTTCATGCGTTCTTCTTTGTGTTCTGATCGTCCTCTTCTTTCGGATTTCTGCGAGGAAGTCTGAAAGGTACGAGAGGAGCGTGTATCAGTATCTTGATATCTATCAGGTTTTCTTAAATTATCCCTATTTCTAAGGTTATACCTCTTTTCAGAGTGCTCCTTTTGAGGAGATCTACCTCTGGACTGAGAACGCTCCTCTTTAGGAAGTGACTGTCTACTATTTTCCCACTTCTTTTTAGGTGTAGTGAGATTGTTTTTGATAATAACTTTTTCAGGATTTTCTGTCAGTTTTTACTGGTTTCCCACCCAAACTATCTCTTCCTAGTTCTTCATAGGATTTTTCAATAATTCTAGCAAGTTCATACGGTTGCTCACTAATATAAAGTTCTTTTAATTTTTGGCGGATTGCCAAGGATGCTGCTTCACCTTTAATGTTAGCTAATAATATAGCAGAGACCTGTTTGTAATCTTTTAGTAATTTCATACCAAGATTCAAGGCAGGTTCTGGTCCGTATTCATTTTGAATCTGTTTCAGGACGTCAGGTATTACCTCCATTGACGGAACAACATGTGTTTTTGTGTAGATTGAAGCAAAGACTGTACCCCAAGTGTCACAGTCCTCCACGTGTGGTGCGATCCCCATCGGTAAACAGATTGTTAAAATCCTGTGTTTCTCGTGAGGTGTACTATCCAGAAATACTGCCTCTATTTGAGTAATTTTTTGAGCTAACCAAAATAGAATTTGTTCCCTTTTTGCAGACAACTTGTCAATGACTGATTGTATAGTCTGTGGTGTAATTTTGTTTGTGTTCCCCTGATGAGGGGTGTGCTGTGGAATTCTTATAGCAGGTTGGACTGTTAAAGTCCGCATGACATATTGTACCAATTGTCTATGGATTTTAATTAATTGTTTCAGCTGAGCTAACAGTTCTGGACCTGTCATTTGTTCTACGGCAGGATGTGGTGTATAGCTAGCTAGAACCGGCCATGTAGCTCCTGGTCTACCTAGTGGACCGAGCCTGGTAATGTGATTTTGATGTTGTAGGGCGCCTTTAAACCAGAGCTGATTGTTAAGGTTTGTGCACAGCAAAGAGCATGTCCCCTCTCTTTGCACTAGTGGTCTCTGTAATAGCTCTCTTTAAACATACTATTGAAAGCCTTTCTTGTTATCTCAGCCCCCTCCCTTAGACTTCTGTGTATGTTGCTCAATGTATTCACAAGTTTGGACATTGCTGTCTTGTTTGCACATTGGACCTTGCTTTTGCCAAGGCTTATTTAGAGCACTCCTCCCTAGGCCATATGTTACTTCAACTCATTAGCATAATAACTGAAGCTCTGCACACCTGCTTGTGAGAACCACACCCAATTCTTCGAACCATACCCAGCTCTTCGAACCACACCCAGCCCTGTCTATAAAAGGCAGCCCCTGAGCCTCACCCAGTGCTTGTGCTCGTGTACCTCCCACTTACCTGAGAACAGATCCATCGGCGCTGGCACTCCTGCTCTCTCCAGACCTTCATTGGCTTCAACGGGCGCGGCTGCTGGCTCTTCCTTCTTCCGGTTTCCGGCTCCTTCTTGCCTCAGCCCCTCTTCTGTCCACTGCAATCGACCTGCAAAAGAGAAAGAGGACAAGGTTAGACTGATCAGTATCCCTTTTCAGCAGCAAGTAAGTGCAAAACTTTTTATTACCTAAAAGAACTTTGACGGCGATTTTTGGATTCATGTAAAGACAATTTGTAACAAGATATCTCCCATGAACTTGTGGTTCAAACCCTTTGTTACAAGAATACCTTGTGGAACTTTGTGAGATAAACATTGTTTTACATGGAACTTTTAAGAATCGAACAGAGGAAACCATTGACAGCAAGGCAAACAGTAAATCAAGGACTTGCACAAATTACCTGCTGTATTTTGATGTAAAAGTACAGTATTTGTTTAATAAAAAGTCTGGAAATGTGTGAAAAGTGAGTTTGCTATTAAGAATTTAGGCTTTAGTTATATTAAGGTGAATGTTTGATGTTGGTAATTCTGATAATGATATTCGTTTGATTTTATAGAAGTTTTACAGTAATAGAAAGCATATCCCAGAACAGTAACACATTCCAAACCTGGAAGCTAGAGACCAGGATCCAAGAGGTACTTTTAGAAGAGAATTTCTAATAGATTAAGGGTTAGTCAGGAACACATTTAGGGATAGGTTGCACTTATCTGTTCTTTGTTTATGTTTTATTAGGCACCAGTTTCTACAGAAGTCAGAGAGGGCAGCAGATTTTAGCAGCACTTCAACAGTGGAAACGCAAGAACGGTGTTGTCTCTCTTTTTTTATTTTATCCACTTCCCCCCTTCCCTGGAGCTTCTGGTTCTTAGTGCACTGTTTAAAACTAGTGTGCTGGAACAAGCAGTTTCAGGGTGGGGTCGGACTGTCTTCAACCTCCATCAGAACTGAACAGAAACTCAGGTGAGCTGGGCTTTGACACTGATGCTCTTGGTAAGTTAGTGGAATTTCAATGTCCTCGAAAGGAGCGTATTCTGCTGGAGGTTACTCCATCTTATAGATTGTGTTGTTGGATTTGCTTGTGGAAAGATAATCCATGAATAGAATACCTCTGTCTGCCGATATTCATGTGCCTCTATGACAAATATGACTCTACCACTTCTTGCTGATAGGCCATTTTCTATAAGCTTTATAGCTATGGCTTTCCTTACGTTTTCCGGGATGATTATAGCATCCACTTCATCTTCATTAAACCCTGTGGTGTCAAAACCTGGTTGAGTATTTCCTGCTCCACCGGTTTCGGTGTTGTCGTTATTCGACATTGTTTAATGAAAGTTTGCAGAGCAAGTTTCAAGGAAAATAAAGATAAGGTGCAAAATATTTTGGAACACTGTATCCTTCAACGTTGAACTAACCAAAAACTAAAAAATAGGATTTTTCGTCCTAATCAATTTAAGGCGGATTTTTTATTCTTTAACCCACTCCAGACGTCTATTGGAGTATTTTACGGGATGAAGGGGTCTCTGTGAAAAGCACGACTGAGTTACTCTAGTATCTAGAATTAAATTATATAAATTATATCAAATACTGTTTTATGCAGATGATACCCAGATTATCATTTCCACCACCTCACAGGCCTCAGCGGCTGCCTCCAAATTTCGATCTTGTATGGAGGCAGTGTCGCAGTGGATGGTGCGTAACTACCTAAAGCTCAATGGGGAGAAAACAGAGGTCCTAGTCTTTGGAGGTAACCATGACATCTGGTCCGAAGACTGGTGGCCCCTCTCCTTAGGTGACTGCCCTAAACCTTCCCACTCGGCTAGAAACCTGGGTGTCCTCATAGACTCGGCCCTCTCCTTCGACCTTCAGGTCAATAGAACGGTATCCACCTGCTGCAATACCATCTGCATGCTAAAAGAAATTGCCGCCTTTTTATCATCTGAGGCTCGTAAGGAGGCCACAGTCGCCCTGGTGTCTTCCAGGCTCGACTACTGTAATGCGTTATATGGGGGCATAAACAAGAAATCCCTATACCGTCTCCAGATGGTCCAAAACTCTGCTGCTAGGATGGCCCTAATGTTGCCTAGGCTTACATCTGCAACACAAGCCAGGAAGGACCTCCATTGGCTTCCAATGCACGCTAGGATTTCCTTCAAACTTATCTGTTTGACCCACAGGGCTGTGTTTGGATCTGCCCCCGAAGTTGTAAAGACTCTGGTTAGTCTTTACTCCCCTAATAGACCCTTACGGTCATCCTCGCGAAATCTGCTTGTTATTCCCAGATTCAAAAAGGCTAGATGGGGTGGACAAGCCTTTTCCACCCTAGCTCCCAAATTCTGGAACAGTCTCCCTCCCGAACTCTCTAACCAACCCTCCCTGGCCATATTTCGGAAACTTTTGAAGACATGGCTTTTCTCTCAGGCCTATCACTAAATTTTTATTCTGTATGAATGTATATGTACGCACTGCGCCTTGATGCCCGTTGGGCTAAGTTTGCGCATTATAAATCAAATTTCATTTCACTTCATTTCATTTAAATTAGTGACTTGCCCAACGTTGGGCACCATGTAGTGTAGTTCCTATATTCCCAATAGGTTCAGCGCATTGGAATAATATATCCTATAGATGTGACGTAGGACTTATGTCTACTAGTTCTCTATCGAAGTATATTAGACTTAATTGTGAGTGCCAGCTAGCTCAGAGGTCACTAGAAACTTTCTCGAATTCACAAGAAGAGATTTAGTTTCTGACAACCGCATAAACATGACAACTTTGTTTCCCCAAGATAAAACTATTCTTCAGAGTCGTGGAAACAATAGATAGATATTTCTCTCAGTCAATCGTGCATGCTTCGTTTCACCAGAGGTGCAGAGAAATAGATAGACGGGAGTTTTGAATAAAAGGATTTATTGAACAGTCTTCTTTCTCAAGCATAAGAAATGAACTGCTACAATCGGAAAACTGGTTGCAAAGTATAATGCATACAGTAGAAAGAGTAGAATAAAATAATACTGTAAGAGCATTGTATGGTTCCTAAACCATAGATAAATACATACATAAATAACAGAGGCTAAAAGTACTCAACTGGTGCTTCTAAAATACGCCTACCCCGATGTACCTGACCTAAGCTTAGTACGAGGGAAGAAGTAAGTGAGGTGTAGCATAAATGTGGTATTATTTGCCAAGAATCTGTCCAAGATTTCTCTTAGGGTCTAATCAGCTCCGTACCTTGATTTGGAACGAAGAAGGTCAGGCTCAGGACTCCATTTCCCAACAACCCGCAAGGGTAGCTTGGAAACACTGTATCTGGATTTCTCGGCAGGAGAAAAGACAGCGTCTCTCTCAGTGCGTCTGCTGGAGGGTCGGCTTCCTTCAGCACTTGCAGTAGCAGGGCGCGTCGGGTAAGTAGATAGTCAAACTGCTCCAAACCACCGTGTGTTTGCTATGGCAAGTGTGGGCATATTTATACCTTGAAGGTGCCGAGATTGATGTAAAGGTGGACATAATAACATCATCAAAGAGTCTCTGTTCTTTGAAAACTCCATGAGTTCTTGGACAAGTCAGTATTCAAGCAAGGGGAAGTCCCTATCTGCTGAAGCCGAGTTTTCCAAGAAATCGTTGTGGATTTTCGGAACTAGTGGAAGTAGCCCTGCCATATTTGGACTACATGAGCTATGTCTAAATATGGTTATGATTCTTATGCCTATATAAGGATATGGTGATTTATACCGATATAAGGACATGAATCGGGACATTTACAATAGGGTCCTAAAATGTTACACAACAAGGAAAGAGGCGATCCACCTGAGAGCGGCTCCTTGGATGCCTATGATGTGCAGTCTTGTGATGAGTTTGTGGTGGGAGACCGTATTGAAGGCTGCCAAGAGGTCTAGGAGAATCAGAGCCACAGTCTCTCCTCAGTCGAGTAGTGCTCGACTGTAGTTGTGGAATCTGGATTTGGAGGAGTCAAGTAGGAGGTTCCATTCCAGAAGTGAACAGAGTTGTTGGTTGATGGCTTTTTCTAATACTTTGAGCAGGAACGGGAGCAGGGAGATCAGTCGGAAGTTGTTGAGTTTGCTGGGGTCTTCCGATGCTTTTTTTAGTAGGGGGTTGACTACTGCGTGTTCCCAGTCCTTGGGGGAGGTGGCAGTGGTAATTGAGGTGTTGAACAAGAGGGTGATTGCATTGTTGAGTCTGGCTTTTCCTATGTTGAAGGTATTGTGAGGGCATGGATCTATTTGGGCCCCTGAGTGTAACAAATTAATGATGGAGGTGATGTCCTGTCGGGCTAGCTGGCTCAATTCGGCTAATTGGATGTCTGTGGTGGTAGTAGGGTTGTTGTGAAACTTGAAGAAGTTGGTTGCCCTGGACACGGGTTGGAAGTTTCTGTAAATGTTGCAATCTTGTCACAGAAGAACTTTACAAGGTTGTCGCAGAGTTCCTGTGAGGGACGTGTTGTTGTTTGCAGCTGAGGGGTTGGCGAACTCTTTGACAATGTCGAAGAGTTCTTTGTTGTTACTGGAGCTTGATTCAATTCGTGAGGCTAAGGTCTATTTCTTTGATTCATCTCAACTGTGGTAGAGGTTGAGGGCTGTCTTGAAGGCAGTCTTTTCAGTTGTGTCTTTGCTGGTGTACTATCTCCTTAGCAGTTGTTTACAGTGTCGTTTAGCATTTCTGAGGTCTTCAGTGTACCAGCTAGCCTGTTTGGTGGGTGTTGTTGCTGATAGGAGTTATGCTGTCAGCGCAGTTGGTGATCCAATTGTTGAAATTTCTGATGCTCTGGTCTAGGTTGTTGAAGGAGATGGGGTGGGTGGTGTTGAGGGCATTGATCAATGTGTGCTTTGAGACTTTGTTCCAGCTGTGGTGGGGAGCACTGGGCAGACTGGGGGCAGAGATCTGTGAGCTGTTGATGTTGAAGTGGATGATGGAATTGTTGGTCCAGGTGAGTTCCATGGTGTGGCTGTACGTAATGTGGTGCCTGGAAGTGAATATGGAGTTTACCATGGGGCTTGCAGTGCAGTGTGAGGTTGTGGATGAGTTTGGTGAGTCTGATGTTCATGCTGTCAAGGAGATTTTTAGTGTGGATGTCATTGTGGTCATTGAGATGAAAGTTGAGGTTGCTGTGGAAAATGTCACTGTTGGGGTCTTTGGGGAGGGGGCAATGAAGTTGGCCATTAAGTTGCAGAAGGCTGGATGTGGTCCTGGAGGACAGAAGGCAAGGGTGCCCCTGATGGTGCTTTTAGCTGTCTATTTGCAGTAGGACGTTGAGGTGCTTCATGGCTGGGGGGATGTAGTCATTTGTGGTGGTGCATTGGATGGATTCCTTGTATAAGATGCAAGGCTTGTTGATTCAGTCCCAGCGGGTGATCTTGTATACTTCAGGTACTGCAGTGGCGATGTCGAGCACAGAAGTGGGGTTCAGCCAGGTCTCAGTGAGGAAGAGGTCGTCAGCTGTGAGGATGGAGATGTTGTCCCAAATGTCGGTGGTGTGTTTGCATAGTAAGTATGTGTTGAGAACGGCGCATGCGAGTTGGTATTTTTGTTCAGGTGGTGTCTTTGATGTTTTCGCAGTGGGGCTGGTTGGTGGACTGGTGCGTGTGCTGTTGCAAGTGAAATAACAATGGGTGCAGGTGAAAGGTTCTATCGTGAAGCGTGGATCAGTGCGGTGGCTGTTTTTGTTGAGTAGTCCAGGGTCTAGGGTGTAGAGAGCGAAAATTGTGGCGAACTGCAGGAGCGGGAGGGCCAGGGGTTATGGTGTACATGCCGAAGTCCAACTGTAAAAAGACTTGTGCTCTGGCTGAATGGTGGAGCAAATATCAGGATACAAGTGCTCAAAACCTCTCCAGTTAAAAAGAAGAGTATTGGCCACTACATGTCAAAGAGAATTTGCCACTACATGATGCAGATGATTGCACTAGATTCCAAAGACGATGAAACACTACAAAATGGAAGTGTTGTTATTCCCACCTATCACTTCTGGCATAGGAAAACAATTGTGTGAATAGGGTCAGTTTGGGGCTGGGTAGTATGGCTGTTCTTTGCTAGTACAGGACTGGCCCTGCTCATACTATGTTGGTACCCCAAACTGCTTCTCCTTAGCCTGGCCCGCAAGCCATTTCTCTATAAGTAATGCATATGTAAGCAAATCTAGATAGCAAGTAGGTGTAAAAGATGTAGCTAATTCTGCAGTACTGATACAGTGCATTCAACACATAAACACTTCTTGCAGGGATCCTGAGTGGTGGAGAACAGAAAGAGCCCTGATCATCAATCCTCGAATCCTGAAGCAACAAGTACAAAAACATATGTGCTCCTCTGTCAGACAACCACACTCCTTTGGCATCCTACCCATTTCAAAGCCCCACACAATGTTTTTCTCTGCCTCTAAAACAGCCACAAACTTGGTGGTTTACATTGCTATGCAAAAGCGCATTTTAAATTGTGTCTATCATGCTGATTTAATCACCTGGATACAAAAGAGACTGGAGGAGGTACTACAGGAAGTGAACACTACTAGCCATCATTGAGTCATGGGAGGAGTTTTGGCAATATGTATTCAATTGATAATATTATTGCATTGGATGAGGAAATGAATAGACACCAGGGGAATGAAGACAGTCTGGCCAAGGGAGAAATTCAGGTACGGTAAGGTAGAAAGGAGATAGTAAGGTGTGGCAAATTGAATTTAAAATTGCTACATTTGTTTGAAGGGACTGATCAACTGTACTTACAGTTCACCCCACAAACAGTAGACCATCATAGGGAGCATTAGGTTAACATCTAACACAACTACAGGCGTAGTAAGCTTTACTTTGGCCTTTAATACGACCTTCACTGTCTTACAAAGAACACTCTCTGAATTTCCCAGTGGTCATGTGTCATATGACTGGGTCAAAAATGCACATTCTGTTGTAATAAAAATGTTACCTGGGATTCAAAAAGGCACTTGAATTGATTCAGTCCTCTCACACCCTTTCGTCATCAAAGGTCAATGGACTTCCTGGAAACAGATGTAGAAGTGGGCACCATAAGTGGTTTATGAAGTTTGCTGACTACAATGCATTTGAGGCAGCTTCAGCTAGTGCCCTTGTTGCCCTTTGGAAATGGTACCAATGCGGTCACGTGCATTTCGGCCACAACACTATCCTCCATTTACTACCCCCTGGAGACAACAGAAGTTGTGGATATGAAGTGACTCCTGCGCCAAGCTTCCTCGATCTGGCCAACTACAACTTCCCTATGGGCACTGAGAAGTGGCATATATCGTGGGACTGTACCTGACCGGACACTGCATTCTCAGCAGAGAGGGGAGCCCAAGGCCCCTTATGTATAGGGACACTCCTTTGTCCACAGTCCCACGATAATACTGTGACTGCCTGGCAAATTCCCATGGACCGCATCCTGTACAATGATAGTGAAATAATAAAGACAGACAACTATGCTGTAGGATTCCTTCTTCTCCTGGGGAGAAAGGGGTTGGGCGTGCGTGTGTTCCCACAAAAATTGTTTCTTCATAATATTCTCCACAATACCAGTGCCTAAGGAAGTATATATATATATGCTGTATGGTAAATAAAGTGTTCAAGAAGAGTGGTCAGGGGGTTATAGAGGAAATAGTGGACAGGAAGTGGAAATAAAAGGAGGGCATAATGAAGAACTAGAAGGACTAAGGACCATCGAAAATCCTTTCAATTGTACTGGAGGAAGCACAAAAGAAGAGATGTGAAAGATAAATGAAAAACACAAAGGTCCCCGTAAACAAATGTGTGTTTGTATATGTGTGTATGTGTGTGTGTTCAGATTTAAACTTGCCTCGTATGACCTTCTGACTAGTGCCTCTCTTCAATTCCAGGAAAATCTGTCCAGCTCACTTTTCATTCTGTGTTGATCCTGGAAGAATGCAAATTGGTCGTTTCTGCTTTGAAGATTTGCTGTCCCTGCATGTTGTGTACCATATACCACTGCAGAAGACTGAACTATTAAGCATTTTACTTACTGTTGTGTTTTGGGAAGCTGGAACTGGTTGAACACCTGTTAAACAGTAAAACACTATGGGCCAGATGTAGGTAGTCAAATACTGGTCGGTAAGGGCCGAAAATACCAAATTTCAGCCGTTAACAACCGGTATTTGGACATTAAGATGTAGGGCGGCCAAAAACTGCCGAATCGTTAAAGTTACAAATTCGGTATGTTTACTGAATTGGTAACTTTTCCGAATCGGTAATTTTTCTGAATCTGTAACTTTTCCGAATCGGTAACTTTTCCGATTCGGTAAATTTACCAAATCGGTAAATAAGAAATGGAAAAATAAGACTCTTGAGATGTAGGTGACCCCTAAAATACCGAATTTGCATGAAATTTGGTATTTAAGAGTCGGTATTTAGCATGGATTGAAAGCAGGTGGTAACCAGGTGCAGGCTATAAAAAAGGCCCCAAAATGCAACAGTTTGACCAGAATGGCGGTATTCTACGTCATAGCAAGGCGGCTATGGCTACAGGCAGCAGGAGAGAGGGAATGGAGAAGGGAGGAGCAAGTGTACAGGCAGAGGATAACACCCTTCCAACTGAGCCAGAGATACTGCAAAGGTACAGGCTACACCCCCAAACCATCCTGGACCTGATCAGGGACCTGCACCCACTCCTGGAGCACCCAACACCAAGGGCGCACGCCATCCCACCCCATGTGCAGGTGCTTTGTAGCATATACACCTGCTTGCATCTGGGAGTTACCAGAGTGTTGTTGCTGCGGTAGGTGGGGTGTCCCAGAGCTGCCTGTCCCGTTTCTTCAGGTTCCTGGATGCCATGATGCAGAGAATGGAGCATTACATCAGCTTCCCGGAAACTGATGCGGAACTGCTCAGGACCAAGACTGACTTTTACCTAATGGCACATTTCCCACATGTCATTGGCTGTATTGATGGCACCCACATCCCAATATGCCCACCTGCTGCCACAGAGTACATTTACAGAAACAGGAAGTCATCCCACACAATAAATGTACAAGTAATCTGTGATGCCAAGTACATTATCACGGTCATAGTGGGCAGGTACCCAGGAAGCACCCACGACTCCTACATCTTCTAAAACAGTGGGTTCTACACCCGCCTGACAGCGGGGGAATTTGGCGAAGGATACCTGCTAGGTAAATTACTTTGTGACACTCCCTTGATAGATAATGCAGACGTATGTGTATGTGTGCCTGTGAGTAATGGTTTTCTCATTTCACATTAGGGGATAGTGCATATGCCCTCTGTTCCTTTGTCCTGATACCCTACCTCAACCCCACAACCCCCAGCCAGAGACGATACAATGTGGCACATAAATCAACCAGGAACATTGTGGAGCGCACCTTTGGCCTTCTGAAGAGCAGGTTCCGCTGCCTGCACAAAAGTGGAGGGGCACGGCAGTACTCACCAGTCATCTGCTGTAAGATCATTGCAACTTGTGCAATATTGCACAACCTCGCTACTAAGAAGGGCACCGAGGTGGAATTGAGCGACTATGAAGACTATGATGATGACCATGCACTACCTGCACCCAACACAGTAGGAGTTCCAACACCAACAGACGGCAGACAGAGACGGGCAGAGATGACACACAACTAATTTTGAGTAAGTAAAGAGACACAGCAAGGGTTTCAATGCAATAAACGTAGTTTAATTGGCACTACGCTAAATGTCTGAAGACACATTTGTTAAATCCAAAGTGTGCCTAGCCCAACTGGCCGGACAGGGGTCACCTCACCCTCACATGTCCACTCGAAATTTGGCAGCCTTACTGCCTGTGCCCATTCACTACACTGCGTGATGCCTGTGGTTGGGTCAGATCATTGTCTGCTGAGCCAGCACCTGTACACTTGCGTCTGCTGCTCCTCCGAATTTCTGGGATAGGGGTGCTGCTCCTGCTACTGGTGTTGTCTGTGTCCCCTAAACCTTCACCTCCTGTGGTGGCTGACTGGTTAGTCAGCAGCACTTCCAATGCTGTAGTGACTCTCCCCATCCCCCTTGTGAGATCTGTGCAGCAGTGCACCAGCCCCTCCTGCATTGCAACAGAACGGCGACACACCAGTGAAGTCGCTGTTGCCAGACGGTGCATGGCCCTTGTCTGCTGTTGCATGCACTGCCTCTCCCTGCGCCTTTGTGCGCGGTCCTCATGGAGTTCGTCACAAAGTGACATCATGCACTGTGACATGTCCCTCACCCCATCGGCCATGTCCCTCATGCTGTCCGCCATTGATGTGATCCCCTGGTTCATGTTCTCAATGTTTTTATTCATTTGGCGCATTTGTCTGTGCACTGCACTAATTGATTTCGCCTGCAGGCGCTGCACCTTCACTATTGCTGTTTCAAGGCCACGGAAGACGCCGTCACCATGCCCACTCAAGCTTGCCTCCCGGACCCTACGGCGTCTTGTGCCTCTGGATACAGTGACAGGAGTGGACGGAAGACCAGCTGTATTTTCCTCCATTGACTCAATTGGGATCTCACCCTCCCTTTCGTCATCAGAGGATGTTTATAGGATTCTTAGCGGGGGAACATCATGCATCCTGGGCCTGCTGATTTCTGACACCTCTGAGCCTGCTGGTGTGGAAAGTTGTTGTGGCTCATGTTGTGGGGAGTCAAGGAGTAGAGGTGATGATGGCAGTTGCATGGTGGCTGCCTCTGGTGTGGCAGCTGCATGTGTGCAGGGTGCTGGAGGTGTTGCAGTGCTGGACCCTGCATCCCTGGCTTCTTCCTCACTCCTCTCCCTTTGGGGTGCCCTCTTCTCCCTCTCCTGCATTGTCTTGCGTGAAGTCTCTCCTGTGGACAGATATGGACAGTGGCTTAGTGGTGCTTTCACCGTGTTTTTCTATATTAAATCACAAATCAATTGCACTATTTCATGGTCCTCCCCTGTCTATTATTGTATTGTGTGGCATGCCTGACATTCTTTCATGTTGTCTGCTCTGATGTGAATTCTTATGACTACCACTCCCATAATGCATTGCAGGTGGATACAGAAGCCTGTACTGGAGTTCCTCAACACACAGCCACATTGGGGGGGGAGACACGCAAGGGGTGAGGAATGATGGAGATGTCCCTTACCTTTCTTTGATGCAGCTCGGGCTGAGCTGTCAGCATCACCGATTCCTAAAATGCTCTCTGGCTCCAGTGTGGACTCCACGAGCTCTTCCAGATCCATGAGAGCAGGTGCCCTGTTCTTTCCTCCACCTGTAGCATTGGCCTCTTTCATTATTGCCGCCAATTTCTTTTTGGTAATGATCCTCAGATCATGCCACCTTTTCTTTAGATCATCCACTTCCCTGGTTGTCACTCCAATGGCGTTCACCTTGGACTGGATCCCCATCCAGGTATTCCTCTTCACAGCCTCTGCTACCTGCTGAGACTGCTTTCCGAAAAGCTGGGAGTTGTGCTTTACCACCTCCTCACCAGCACCTTAAGTTCACCTGGGCTGAACTTCATCTTCCTCTTCCTCTCTGCACCTTCCCTCTGGGAGTCTTGGGAATCCATCTTTCAATCCTGCACAGCTCAGCTTCACAACAGCCTCCTGGGTGATCAGTTACTCTGCACCTGCATGGGTGTGGCCACTTCCTGGTTGTGGGTGGATGCACAGGATTGGTTGATTCCTCTGTTGGTTGGCTGAGGGGCGGGGTGGAGGCACGTGATTGGTTGGTAGCTCAACTGCTTGCTTTTTTGCATCCCCGATTCGGTATTTACCGATTCGGTATTTACCGATTCATTCCTATGGGCATCCAGGCCCATAGGAATGAATGGGATTTACCGAATCGGTATTTGCCAAATCGGTAAATAGCGAATCGGTAAATACCAAATCGGGGATTCCGATTTTTACCGAATCGGTGTTTTTTACAGATTTTTTTCCTACATCTCATTTCCCATTTCTAAAATACCGAATCGGTAAAATTCGGTATTTTAGAATCGGTAAAAATGAGTTACCTACATCTGGCCCTATATTTGCTCATCTTACGGCGAACCAGATGACATCTTGCAGCAGAGTCTTTTGTGTGTCGTGGCTGGGTTTTTAATCTCCGGAAAAGTCTGGTGGTTGATATTCTCCATCATTCAACACACTATCTCAGCGCGTCTAAATAAATGTGTCTACTGATATTACCTGAGTAAAGTGATTTTACAACACCTTGCTTCAGCTGCTATTTGGTCCTTGTTGCTTTTGCTGTATGCCCTCTGTCTTTGTTTTTAAGGTTTAAAAAGCTTTATTAGAACAAGTAAAGATCATGGTAAGGAAATATATAAACAGTCATAAATGGAGTACAAAGATATCATGAAATATATATGAAAAAAGGGGGAGGTGAAAAAGTGATATAGCAAACTTTTCCAAGAACTGAAACCAGTGCTGAGAACAATCTTAAACAGTTATGTACCATATTAAATTAGCATTTGTTTAAAAAAAATGTACGAGATGGAAGAAAAGATAAAAAGAGGGAAAAGAGAGAAAAATGGAAAAAGAAAAATTAAGAACAACATCCTTATCAAATATTTAACGAAAATAACAATAATAAACATTATAAAATCTCAGAACAAAAAATGTTATCAAAAATATATGAACAATGTGAGAAAGATTTAACACAATACTCAAGGCGGCTGGAATACAAAATTACTAAATAGTTAGTAAGTGGAGACCAGAGTACATCTTTTTGAAAGATTTGCTGAGAGGAGGAAACAGAGACTCTGTCTAGCCTTGATGGTAGCTATGTCCTCTGTCTTGCAGCTAATCAGATCTTCCTCTTATGGTAACATCCAGACAACGTGGCACCATCCCTTGAGATAGACAAAACCTTAGAGAGTGAACTCGAGTTCAGACTTTCGCTGGACGAGTCCACTCTACACCTATGGTCCAGATGTCCTCTCTCTTAATACATTCCCTTAGGAGGGGCCTGTGCAGGTAAGAGCGGTGTGGTGGGTGGGGTGAGGAGGACTCGACAGCCGACATCAAGGGAAAATTAAGTAATTAATCTTCCCTTGTCGTCGTCTGTCGAGTCCCCCCCTACCTGCCCCACTGCTCTTAACTGTGTGGGCCGCTCCTGCATTCCCTGTTTCTCCCTGTTTCTGTATCTGGTGATATATTCTCTATTGTACATCAGCACAGATATTTAGAGACGTTTGGGGCTTTCAATGGTGCTTGGCACCACATGGCTTAGGAAGATTGGAAAATACAAAAGTTAAAGACAGATATTATTTCCCGAAGTCGACCAAGAAAAGACCCTGGGGCAGATTTACTAACAAGTCATGGAATGCAGCTTGATAGCTTGCTGTGCTCAGGTGCATGACAGGGAGAGGGTTGGAATGTATCACATCTACCACAATATGGCGCATTCCTGCCCTCTCCCAGTGCGGGCTCACTAAGGGCAGCCTAGCGCTTTCAGTGGTCCCCCAAGACAGCGACCTGACAGTTTTCCAGGCCACTAAATTGACCCGCCTGAGAGTACCATTCAAATGATGACCAGAGCTATTACTAAGATCCACAAAGAGCTTGAGGTAGTTCATCAAGAGTGAACTATTTTGCTTAACGGATTGACTCAATTAATATTTAGTTCAAGTAATGCTACACCACCCTCAGCACATAATAACAACCCCTCACTAAGGGCCATTAACACAGTAAAAGTGCAAGTAGTAACGCTGGAGTGAGTCATAATTTACCAGACACTCCTAATTTGGCCTTTGTCTCTTTGGATAAATTGAGGATGAAGAGGAGATCCCCATACTTTGCGATGGTTTTCTTCTCTCATATCTTACTAAAGACACTTTGATGTGTGGTATGCCATTTCCACTAAATCATAGTCCCCTATTATTTAGTTGGATTCAATTCATAGTACAATTTACCATCATTTTTAGAAACAAACATACAACCCAATCGCCACCCACTGGTTTGCTAATTTTCTGATAGGGCTATCAGGGCCTAATGATTTACATCAGCCATTATCAACACCTGGCTTCTGAGGCTGCCTGGATGGGAAAGTCAGAACTCTCAGACTTTTATCAGGGACTCAGAGATTAATTGAAAGATGCGCAAGTAGTGAAGTTATCAACCATGTACTGAGCATTGATTTAATGCTACAAATCATGGCACAATAACTCAAGAAAATGGAGCATATAAATCATACCTGATCCCGGCGAATCAAACCACCTACATATAGTGAAAGTGCATCTCTTACTGAAGAACTCATGGCAAGAGCTTGCCCAGAGTACCAGTACATGGTTTGAGAAACACAATCCTCAAATTGATTGGAATAGCAAGAGTTAAAAACCCTTATTTCAGCTTACTGTGAAGCTCATTAGTTCCTGAAGTCGACCAAGGAAAAGTCCCAGGGACAAATTTACTAACAAGTCACGCAACGCAGCAAGACAACCAGTTGCGTGACAGGGAGAGGGCAGGAGTGTGCCATAGCTACAAAGATATGGCGGATTCCTGCCCTCTGACTGCGCTGGCTCCCTGAGTGCAGCCTAGCGCCAACATAAGCACCCTTGCACATTCTGCAGCGTTGTGATGTGTTGGGAGAGCCTGGAAGCCTGAGTACTTCCGGAGCTGTACCATACCTGAAGAGGATGGAGGAGAGGCGGTGCTGCGTGGCGCTGCGGTGAAGGAAAAGGTAAGTTTATTTTTTTAAATCTATTTCCACTCCCCCTCCCCTGTCTGCATGCCTCACCAACCCGTTTTGAGGCAGCCGCCACTGCTATAGACCTCCATCGGACTGCTGCAGTGTTACTCCAATGATCTGGACTAAGACGCTATGTTGGTAGGATCTCCAGTCCTGTCTGGATGAGTGGTTTGTGCTGGGCCTCAATGAACTTTATGAGGTGTGCAGAAGCCTTTGCTGCAGCTCAGTATCAAGATCTACTACACCTGTAATATTCTCGCCACAGGAGCTGCTCCATTCACCCTGCCCCAACCCCTCAGTGTGGGCCACTACTTAATGAATATTGCTAGACTGCATGCATGCTCTATAGGGGAGCGCTGGAGCTGGTTGAAGAAATGAAATGATAAAAAGATTTATAAAGCGCGGCTAACACCCTGAGGTGTCTAGGTGCTAGTTTCTGAGGAGCTGTTTAAGAAATGTAGGAGGTGTACTAAGAATTAGCCAGGTTTTCAAGCCTTTCCTAACACCAAGCAAATTTGATTCATTCCTGGGGGTTAGAGGAAGAGAGTTTTCCACAGCCTTACTAGAGATGATAAGGAGATGATGCACTGAGGGTTAGTGCCTGGGACAGCTAAAAAGAGTAAAATTTCAAAACTAAACTATAAATTATGGCTGAAATTGAACACTAAAATAGACTCGAGAGTGATTGCAAAACTACCACGGGTGGATTGTCATGGGGGTTAGATCCTGACCTAAATTAATTGGAATTACCATGACCACAAGTCACAGAGTGCACCAAGGGTAGCTCCATCACGTACCAGAAGCCATTGACCAGGCTAGATGGTCGAGTGGAGGTGATCCATACTGGCTCCAGAGACTCACAATGAGCGGAAAGCTAATCCAAAGCACTAGTGGCCAACAAAAGGCTTCAACTGACCCGGAATGAGTGCGGGAGACCACGGTGCAGTCAGCGCTGCAGAGGTGAAGCCATAATTGTGAGAAAGGCGGTCGTCCAGGTGCTGGATTGGAGGCCGATGCAGGAACCAGATGGTGCAGCTGAGCGAGTAAAGGGAAGGACCGTGGCAGGAGAGACTCGGAAGGCTTGCTGCAACATCTGGGAGGCTGGTGGGGCGGCGAAGATTCCCAGGGGGGCATGCCACTGTGTTGGAGGTGAGCCTGGTGGGGGTCCGCTTCCTGGAGGCATTGTACATCAGCGGCAGCGAGACCTCTGAGTATTACGGAGGGCCCGCGGGCCGCGGCAAATCCCGGGTTTGCCTGCTGTGCATCTGAGAGTGACAGGGGCGGGGGAGAGTTCCCCATGATGGGTTACCGGCACCCCGAAAACAATAGACTCACTGACGCCAGCGCTTACCTTTTGGGCACCCGCGAGGGCCTGGAAGAGCATGACTGACCTTAACATGGCGGGCATATGACAGCGATCTAACGGCACATGAGGCACAGAGGGTCTGAAGGAGAACCTTGTCATAGTGTCCAGTACATGAGAGAGCAAAGCAGCAATTCGATCCTCTCGGTATATGAGCAGGGGCAACGGTGCAGTAAATCACGAGAGACCACTTTGGCCTGACTCCAAAATGGCGGCCAAACTAAGGGATGGACAGGGTTCCAGTTAAGACACATTATTCCCTACTTGAGCCTTGGGTCGGGTACCCACATTGACTGTGGGTGAATTCGCCTTTTGGACGGCTAGCGCAGACTGCAGTCGATAGGAGATTTCCCTGCACTGACCCTATACAGAAATGGTCAGAGATACAATATCACCCCGCATTCTGCAGTGATTCCTTGGGGGGGTGACAATCTCCACTGGCAGTGAGGCAGAATGGCGGCTCCCACCGTGCTGCTCACCGTAATGGGAGATGTGCCCCAGCGTGCTTTCAGGGTCTGCGCTACACCTCGAGCGCCTAGGGACACCAGGGGAGATCTTGTGTCCTTTTAAGAACTAATGTCTGACCCTTTCATCCCTACAAAGCTCTGTCGTACTCGGCACACTCTCGGTTTGAAAAAGGGTCCCAGGATGCCTAACCCCAACATGGCCGACAATGATGACTTCTTCCCCCTTGCTGAACTTTTACATACTCAACCCTTTCAGGATTGTGCCTGACCGCAAGAAGACTTCTAGAATTCTTTTGGACCATGGCTTCCCCCCGCACTTCTATGACAATCCCTGAGTACACCTGACCTCTTTCCTGACAGCGGAGTCCGAGCATTATGTCCCACGCCCCGTGGACCTGCTCTGTTCAGCTAATGAGGAGATCGGACTTGGTTCACCCCCTGACCGTCACCTGATTAGCTGGACCTTGGGCACAGTTTCTCCCCTTCTCCCTGTCTCGCCCACACCCCCCCCATCGTATTTCTGTTGTTCTGCTTTTGCCTTGTCTCCTTTCTATCCACCTGTCTGACCGATACCCGTTGGAGCTTCCTTTGAGAGCTATAGGAGAGGCTGGCCTTGGACTACCTCCCTGGCCATCACCTGTCCACTCGGTCTTTGCGCTGACTTTACCTCTGTCTCTTATTCCATCTTCCCCCTCGTCCTCTCCCTTCTCACTCCCCCTCTCCCCCTTCCCTCTCTACTAGTCTCTCCTTATCTAACGTTAATGTGTCTCATATATTTGATGTAACGTGTAATTGTTATTATTGTTGTAACTTTGTTGACCTAATGTATAGCGCTCTGATACCTACAGTTCTAGCCAGCGCTATATAAAATTCTCTAAATAATTTTTTTTTTTTAATGCGGGAGTGAGATTACTACTGATAAAATCGGAAATACACACCTGCCTTAACCATAGACATGCGATTACCCAGTGTGAATCATGTAAATATGTCATTGAATGCACAGCATTGTACTGTTAGAAGGCAAAAGTACTTTGCCTTTTAAATGAAAAACCATTAGTTGGATGTCGATTTATTGTGCACTGTTTCTGCCTGTGCTGAGTTCAGAGTCTCTAAGTCTACAGCACCCTGAGTAAGCCTTGGATCACTCCGCCTAACTCTCTTGAGGATAGAATGTTAAAGGTGTACTCAATATTCAGTTTAGAGGCAAGTGGTAAGGCTGCAGTCCGGCAGAAAAAAAACCTCACTTAACACAGTTGAAGTCATTCATAAGTTGACTGTTGGGTCTCGGACCTTGAATCGAGTCTGCTATCTTTGTGCTGCTTTTCTCGTTGTGAGAAAATAATGAAAGAGAAAACAGGGACATTTTATGTGAACGAGAGAGAGCGAGATACATACCAATCTGTTGGCTGAATTTCAAAATGTGAAATCAGATAACCTGGAATCAATGCCAGCTTCCGTGCTTGTCCAAATTGTGTGATCCTGGGCAAATCTTTTATTTTACAGAGCCTCCTAGTTCATTATCATATATGAGCACACTTTTAAAAACTTAAGTTCATGATGTGAGCTGTACAAGCACCTCTTAGTATGTAATGTTGCTTCATTTGTAATAAGAACCTACTTGACTACTGACATCGCATAGCTCACTGATGTCATTGTCATGGGTGTGGGGAATGAATGTTTCTAAAAACTATCCCTTTTAATAAATGTCTGTCCATACATTACCATAATTTGATGGACTAGGGTCAAACCCTTCTTCATGTTAAAGAAATGCTTGATAGTTGGTCAAATGACATGTAAAACGATAGGAATAGAAACATGGAGCCCTGCCCATTTACACTGATTTGACAACTTTACCATGAAGTCTTCTTGTAGCAGAGACAAAGAAGAGTGTGTTCAGTCAAAATGCATTTAAAATAAGTGATCTCAGGGCAAGGACTCCAGGCTGTTGAGTTTATGTGACTGTAGTCGTGAGTTCCTAGGGAGAATTACCTTGCAAGGTGGGTAGGGCAGGGGCGTAAAATCCCTCAAATGCATTATTGGTTTGGTTGGATTTGGGGGCCTTGATTAGTATCTACAATGCCTTTGTCCGTTTTTCTTGTCATTCTCATTTCAATGAGATCTTTTTAACTTGTCCATTTTTTGGTTCTGGATCATAAATATATATAGTGACCTATTTACAAAAAAAAGTAGTAAATCTGCACCTATAGAAGTACTCATTGAATGGGTGCTGCATGGCTTAATGTGTTTTCATGCACACATATATTTATGTATTTATGTGTATTATGTGATGGACAGTAGGAGAGAGACCCTTTCATATGAGGGGCATGGTCCAAGGACCAGGAATGGAGCTCAAATGTTTGCTCCTTACCCCCAGTTAAGCCATAGTTTTAGAAGTATGTCATTATGATAGGACCTTTCATGTGCTGGCTACAGTGAAGAAGGAAAGCTTTGGCTAATCCCACGACAAGAGAGAACCAGTTGCTTACCAGGGTAGAACACTGTGTGGGCTGCCTCATTAATTCAGTCCGTAGCACAAACACAAAGTTAGGCTGAGCCTGGAGTAGGCTTCATCAAGCTCTTTGTTGTGTACCCTGACCCAGTTACCGATGGAGGACAGTGACCACCATAGGTTCTCAGAATCAGGTGGTGCGGGTGACATCACAGTGGCAGACCAGAGAGGGAGTGGCTGTTTCCCAGAACAGCACAACATACATTTGCTAGGCTGCAGGTTTCCTCATTCTCATGGATTGGCTAGATGGACCTTTCAGTACATGGAGGAAGGGAGGGCTTTCCAGGAAATGACTGACCAGGTTCTAGGTTGTTCTTAGGGGACCCTGGTGAGGATGCTCCTTTCAGTCTGTGGAGTTTACATTTCTGGCCAACAGAAAAGAATGGACACCTGGATTTTTTCTTTCATCTTGCTTCACTTGTCAGTTGAAATGGGCGAGCGGGAGGCCCCGGAGTTTGGGATGTAGTGGCCTTCTCAGACCTCAGTTTACATTTTATTAAATGTGCTAGGGAATCTGAGTTACACGATTCATGACCTGAGAAATGCATACTTTTGAGCCAAGCGGTTAACTTGGAAGAGAATTGGCCTTTCAATTGCTGTTGTTCTCATGGCTGTTCTTTTTTTGTATAGTTAGTAACTTGGTCATCTCAAGCAATTTTTGTTTGATGCTATTTAATTTCTTTGGGATTGGACATTCAGTTTCATGGAGTCGTAAAAACGGCGGGAAGGCCTTAACAGCTAATTATATGGAATTGGAAGAGAACCCTTTATGGGCATCATGAGTCTTTATGATGATTTCCATCTCCGATTGAAAGGTTCAAAACAAATCTATCCTTAACATGTGGAGATCTTGAGGAGTTTTATTAGGAGTCATTTGAGAGTTGACAGGTAGAGAAGTAGACAGGTAGTTGATAGGGAGACAAGGTGCTTCCACTAGACCTCCTAGAGCACTGAGTTGCAAGACAGGAGGAGGCAAGTGTGGGGCTAACAAACTTTCCCTTGGCCTTGCTAACTTCCCATGTGAACCCATTCATAATGAACTTCGGACAGCCAACTTGTAAGTGATGCTAAAACCATTTGTCAACACAATTTTTATTCTCTTAAACGAACCAAGTGAGTGTGAAAATGTCCATTTAGTCACAAATGTTGAAACAAGTCACTCTGGTTGGATTTGCTCCTCTTTCCTGACCACTGTGTGTTCACTTTGAAACTTGCAGCAGATTATTTTAACAAGATCTTCAAGAGATGAGTATAAACTCGATCTTCCAAAGAGTGGTGTGAAAAAGCTTCAAGTACAAATTTGCACCTAATTAGTTCATGAATGAGAATGAGGCATACGGAGAAACAGAAGACTGGGCCAACTTATGGGGTGGTGAACTCTCATCATACACTGCTGAGACTCCATCTCAAATTCACTCCACTCTGTTAATCCATGCATGCCAAAATGGTGATTCGAGAGGCTTTTTCCTGAGGTATTGTAGCAGCTTCAGGAGGCAGGTGTTGTTGCAAAGCTGCTGGCGATGCCAGTGATGATTTATCCGGCTATAGGAGATTGACAAGGCCACACAGTATACTGAGGATACAAAGCGGCATAAGGCTTTCCTGAACTGATGCGAACACTGGCCAGGTACTTTGAAAGAGACTGGGGAAGGCGAGATATAGGAACTGCTGATGAAAAACTGAGGTACTATCTTGAAGACCGTCTTGTCTGTAGGCCTGGGCGATTGATGACTACATCTTTGGACCACACTCCTTTTCTTTCCCTGTTTTCTTTGTAGCATTGCACTCCTGTCTAAAGCTCTGCCCATGCATTAGAGGCTTGTAGGTTATTAGAGACTATTTTTTTATTTGTGCTGGGCACTGGCCACCAAGGATAATTGGACATATAAAACCTAATCTGTATAGAGGCTCCCCCAGAAAGGCAAAAACCCTGTCTGAGTCCAAACGTAAGAACCGCTCAGGGATTTCAGGGTGGGGAAATCAGGAGAAGGGTCTACATCAAAATTGCCACCTCTTTGCTGTATGTCTGGGGTACTGCCAATGGAAGAGTTTTCGGAGATACAAATGTGATTGCTGACCCTTTCAGCATAGAGAGGTGATGGCAGTGTCTAATACTGCCCTAAAGGAATTGGAAGAGGTTCCCTCTTCGGCACAACTGAGGCTATGAAACTCTTAGATACTGGCACCAGCCTAAGGGCTTTTATCCTCGACATTGTAGACTGAGACTTCAGTATCTGCAGAGGGTGTTGCAGCAATTCAGTGCTTATTTAGCCATTTTTTAAATCCCCACACCAGTGACAAGCTATGACCTCTCCTGGGTCAAAGAGCAAACAAGGATTAAGTTAACCAGATAGGGCTGCATCTGTTGTCAAAGATAAGGAAGTGAGTGTCTTTGAGCCATTGGAATCTTCTTTACCCTCCCCTCTGAAGCTACCAACACTTATGATGGATATTCAGCCTATAGTTTATATTCCAAATGACTCTTCAGGTCGTCAATGGTCTATGATTCTCTTAGTAGAAATCAGGGATTTTAAGCAAGCACAGTTATTACCTATTTTGTTCTTGCAAGAACAGTTGACTAAGATTGATGACAAGTTTACTTGATTCTCTGAGCAACCTAATCAGGTCGAACAATGAGTCTCGGATCAGGAGGAAAATACAGTCGAACCGTGGAAGTCAGTAGATGATGCTGGGAAAGAGTTCTCTTTGCTCAGAATGAAATTAGACGAATTGGAAAATCATTTGAAATGCTCAAACTTAAGGTTTGTTGACATTCCTGAGGGTAAAGAGGCCCATGAGAGAGGAGTAAATACCCTGGTTGAGACTGATTAAAAAGCATGTGCTCATTAATTCTCCAAATAAGTTGTCAATCTTGAGGGCCTATCAAATCCCTTTTCTTGACTCTCCAAGCAGCCATGAACCATCTTAGTGAACCTTTCCAATTTATCCAAGGCAATTCAACAGAAGCTGTTTTTATTGGCGGATGGCTCTAAACTACCAATTATTTCTGATAAGTTCACTGCAGGAGAGAATTTAAAGACACAATCGTTCTGTTCAAAGCGGTTGGAGCACAAACTACTATTTATCAACAATCCAAATTAAAAGTACTTTTAAGGGTTGTTTTGGGGTACTTTCCTCAAGTACAGAGGACAACGACTTGCTAAAACAGATCCTGATGGATACAGTATAAGGAGTTGTCGATGTATGTATGATGTATATGTTATTATGATAATATCTAGTCATGGAGGGTGTGTTGAGTGAAGGTTTTGGTGGAGTCTAAGGTGGCACTCCAGGGTATCCATCAAGTGAGGGGTGAATGGTGCAGAAGTGGGCGGAAGGGGGGTTGCTTCCTGGAAGGGGAGACCACAGAAGTCCTTGGTTTCTGGGGATGGTTGGTGGAGAAGTGGGTTGGTGGTGGGCTTGGGTTTGGGAGATGGGCGTATTGGGAACACTTTGGTGATGGGTGGTGTTGGACATATATTGATTAAACTTTTGGGCAACCGATTGCAAATTGTTTGTTATGGAAACAATGATTTGTATGTCATCCGTGTAGGAGAGGACCTGGAAACCGAACGATCTCACCAGCTTAGCTAGAGGGGCCACATAGAGGTTAAAAAGAGTGGGGCTAAGCGAAGATCCCTGGGCGACCCCACAGGGAAGGCCAATGGCCTTTGCTCTGAATCCCCCACAACTGACGATGTGTGTTCTGCCGGTCATGAAAGAGTGGAGAAGCTGCAGGGCCCTTCCAGTAACTCCCACTTTCCACAGTCGCTGGATCATGCGCACTATGGAGGTGGTATCGAATGCCGCCGAAAGGTCAAGCAAAATCAGCACCGCAGATCCGCCTTGGTCAACTCGTGTGTGAATACAGTCAATGGCTCCCACTAGGTCGGCTTCAGTGCTGTGACCAGCACAAAACCCATTCTGAGAGCTGTCAAGGATTTCCTGAGATTCAATGTGTTTCATCAGCTCAAAAGTGATGAATTTCTCTGAGATTGTGGCCGGAGCAGGGAGATAGGTCGAAAGTTATTCAAATTTAAGGGGTCGGTTTTGGGATTTTTAGAAGAGGTGAGACAGTTGCTTCCTTCCAGGTGGCAGGGTAGTTGCCAGACATGAGCGTGCTCTTGAAGACCTTGCATCGAAAGTTGGCTATTAAGTCAGGAGCAAGTCTGGGTGTGTGGGGCATCCAAAGTCCGAAGGAGCTCCAGACTTTAGGCCAAGCAGGACTTCCTTAGTTTGCAGAGCTATGATTTATGAAAAGAGGGCACAGCATTCTTCCCGTAAATCTGGGTAAGTTTCCCCTTAGACGAGTCATCTCTTTCCCCTTTGGCTACCTCTGTGGTAGGTTCATCATCTGCAGTAGGGGTGAACTCATGAAAGATCTTAAGGACATTATCCTGGAAGTAGATTGATACTCTGTCACTGACGTCTTGGGAGGGGTTCATGAGCTGTGTCCTTGTAGCTCAGCAATCTCCTTTATGACTTTGAATAGTATGCTGAAGGAATTGTCTGCCGACACTATCTTTTCAGTGAGGAAACGAGATTTGGCCTGAAAGATGGCATGTTTTTATTCCCACAGGAAATATTTCTGCTTAACCTTTTCCCGAGGTCGAGGGTCAGCACTCCATTTCAGTCCTTGTCCACCGCATTGAGGCCTGAGAGCCGTAAGCTCTTCCGAGAACCATGGAGCCAAGGGTTTTGCTCTTTTAATGGCGCAGTTTTAAATGGAGCAGCTATGTCTAAGGTCTTGGCGATCCAATTGCGAAAACCCTCTGCAGTGGGAGGATGTTCCAAATAAGTGTTTTAGATGTACTACGATGGTGCAAGGAGACTGGGCACACCTTTTTTACCTGTCCAGCTCTGTGCCTGTTTTGGTAACATGTATTTACTTTTACAACTCAACAATTATCAAACAGGGTGAAACCAGACTTATTAGTGGTCCTTTTTGTGGTGCTGGGCAATAGTGAGGCTATTGAGAGATCTGAGCAAAAGTTTATTTTTTAAGCTGTCTCAGTAGCAAGATCAATTATTTTACAAGGTTGGAAACTCTTAGATGTCCATCGTTTGGCCAAAAGCAAGCCAAAACGACCAAGGTACGACAGTTGGAATATGTTTATGCGAAGAGTAATATTCATATTCATAAATTTGAATAGCTATGGTATTTCTTCCCTGCTGAATGAGGGTGGTATTATAGAGTATGGAAAATGTTGTGTCATGCATTTGCACTTTGGAATTTTTCTCCATATGTTGTTTGCACAGGGATCTTTGCGCTTTATAGGTATTATTGAACTATGTCCAATGGAACTTTGCACTTTATTGTGCTCCTAGATTTTCCTGAAAAAATGGAAGATCAAGCCTACAGTATTTAGATAGATGTATTCTATTTTGTTTTAAAATACAATTGTTGATTAGTTTTGTGTTTATTCATAGTTTTCAATTTCTTTGCGATCTTTGCCCTTTACTGATATTTTTGCACTGATGATTGCAGTTGAACGTTGCAACTTTAATTGTTTACCCAGATTTTATTGCGTTTCTTTTTTGATTGTTCTAGATTATGAAGGGATTAGGCGGGATCAGCATTTTTGGCTAGAGGAAAAAAAAGTGTTACAAATATTTCTCACATTGTCTATTTATGTACTATTTGCGTCAAAATCACTGAATGTATGACTGTATAACGAATGTGCCACCTATCAAAATAAAAGAAAAACAAAGACTCAGACATACACTTTTCCTTGCCTCAAGTCACAAAACAAACACATATTGCTAAAATCTGATTATAGATGTTTGCAGTTTGTGTTATATTAAGAATATGCATTTGGTGTTGATTGCATGTAGAAAACTCAAAATCCAAATCAATATTAAAGTTATCTTCTATTTGCTAATGACAGAGAATGTGCAGCAAAGTGGTCAGAGATAGGATGCAGCATGCAAAATACTTGTGTACTAGCTTTAGGAACTGTCAACTCAGCACTAGGGCAGGATGTCCATTACTGACACAACTGGCTTAAAAGTAGCAAGTTAATAATTTTGCAGATCTTAGTGAAAGTCTACTTCCCTGACAGTCAAGACAGACCATTATACAGATGGGACTAAGGCATACCATGTTTATAAAACATTTGAGGCTATGCCCAAAACACCAGAGCCCCAACTGAAAAAACAGCCATGGGAAAGCATTAACCATTCAAGGATGTGCTTGTAGCAGGGATGCCGGTGTGGTGGTGGTGATACTTATCACAATTGTCGCATTTTTAACATAGGATTGTCAGAAGAGGAAACAGTCAGTAGGCAGGTACTACATGCAAGGAGGTAGCTATCAATAGTGCAGTTAGTGTAGCACATTGTCCTGCGGTGCGGAAGGTCCTCTGGACCACAATTATGCTTGTCTTTTCCTATGAGCCTACAGGTGAGTGAGTCAATTTTTCTTGCATTCACTAGGTCCCATGGTATGCCAGTAATTTTATTGCAATAACGGAGACTCCTATTATGCTTCTCTAATGATGCATTTTATTAACAGCAACAGTCAAGAATTGAAACAAAACTACAAATCCCGGAAGGCATAGTGAAGACTATCCAATGGTAGATGAATACAGAACAACTTCCAACCATTGGGATAACAGCAACACATATATTACTCGATTTGACTGCAAACAGCCCTCTTTTCTTGCTGCTCGCAGTCAAGATAAGTACCAGTGGCAATTATATTTTCATTACTTATTATATTTTTCATGACATATGTATGCTCTTGCATTCAGAGACTGTACATAACTGCTCACCTTACTGTATTTGGCCCGCTGCGTTGCTGTTGCTTTAGGTAACACATGTCCGCAACAGTATTCCTTGCTGCCGGCAGACCGTGTTCGCCATCTTTATTACGCAGTTCCCTTTTAGTGTGCTTTTTGCACTCCGTATCTGCTATGCTTTTTGTGCCACTTTGATGGCTCCAGTCCCGCTTGCCGCATGTGCCGCTTTACTGTTTCTGGCTACAGTTGCGCTGCCAATCTCTAAGAACCCCCAGACCTATCTGCCGCTTCTCTCCGAGGTCTCCTCATGCTACTGGTTAGCCACTACCAGGGGGTGTGGCCTTTTTCCCTGTTTCCACACACCCATTAAGAGGGACTAGCCCTTTCTCTATGTCCCTTCACATTTTATCCCTTTATTTCTAGGTTTCATTTTTACTCAGTGGCTTTTGTTGCTCACTCATTATGGAGCTTGACAGTTCTGCCATTTCGCAGGGTAATCAAGATTAAGGGGGAACGTTTAAAAATTATGTAAATTAATTTACTCATTCCTCTGTTGAGTAGGCTGTGGAAGCCTCCATGAATAAAATGTAAAAGAATATTGAAATTTCTGTGGTTAATATGTCAAAGACATTTATGGCTCATTCTGCAGGGGACAGAAGAAAACGAAAAGCAACATCCTTACCTAAATTTTTAGGAAGGTGCAATCGGCCTCTAACTCTCCCCAAGTTACACTTTTTTACTAGTGAGGTTTCCTCATAAATGGATAATGAAGTGATCCCTCTCAGGCCTCCAAACAAGAAGGGGAATACGAAGATACCTGAATGCAAAGCTAAGACTAAAAATACACAGGAAAAGTTGTCAAAAGTTGTAATTTCTCAGACTATGGATACAGATGATGACATGGGGGATAAGGATACTAACCACGGTAAAGATCATTTTGGGACCTTTGATCATTCTTCTTTCCCTCCTACCAAAAAGCCAAACTTTTGTCCCCTCCTTCCGATCCCCCTGTGGCAAAAACTATCTAAGACGCAGAAGGCATGCCTATTTTTGATCTTGGTGTTATACAACACCTTAACTCAATGGAATGGCCTCTCACTGATCAAGTGGAGAATTATATTTCATCCAGACATCGCCTGCCATTAGACAAACAAATCAGGGCCAAACTGAAATCGAAATTTCCTAGACCTACGTTGTCCTCCAATCTCACATCCACTATCACACTTGACCCTACCTTACTCACTTTCTTTTCTAAGTTCAGCAAAGATCCCCACAAAGGTGTGGACAATGTCTCGTCCACCTGTCAGGATAAGCTGCTTGATATTGTTGGTCCCGTGGCTTGCATCTTTGATATGGCAGAAGCAGCGAGATCAGAAAACGAGACTGTTGACCCGGAAGACCTATCACGTTGGATTCATAGGGTCGGAGGAAAGGTCTTCTGCTCAAGTTGGATCCTAAGTTGGCGAATTTGGCTTCTTTAGACTCAGGTCTCAAGGCAGAAGGACTCTTGTTTAGGGACTTTTTTATCAAAGAACTAAGTAAATATGTTACCGCTTTTACTTCTTATGTAACAGCAATCCCTTTAAAATGTCTTTTCCCAACTGGTTTTTGAACTTGCTTGTAGGAGCTGCTTTACCAGCCTTCCTTACTGCCACCAGGGATAAGGAGGCTCCTACAACAACACCTGCTACTCCTCTTATCAAGACTACAAACCTCAGTTCTACCCCTAAACAAGTGGAGGCTATCGAGGTCGGGGACAAAAAAGCTTCCAAGCCATCTCGCAGCCAGGTGAGTCTTTGTTCTGGCCAACCTCTGGCAGGAGGTTGCCTTTATATTATCTAACAAATCGATAACTTCAGACCCTTGGGTCCTAAACACAGTACAAGGTTATGTTACAGAGCTCTACGCAAAGCCTTTCCAAACTATGTTTTCTCCTCCGCCAAAGTTCTCTTCAGAAATGTCCCACATGATTTCACAAGAAATACAGTCCCTACTCCAAAAATATGCAATACAACACAGCTCCCCAGATCCGTTGGGGTTCTTCAGTTCCATCTTTTTAGTACATAAGAATTCGTTCTCAGACTCTTCAATCATTTTGTTGTGAATCGTCACTTCAAAATTGGAAAAATACTTCCTCTCAGGGATTCCTTGCTTCAAGATGACTGGATGGCCAACTTTGTTGCTTGCTGTTGATCCAGCGCGGCTCTCCAACAACCCTCAATATATATTTCACCGAACCCAGGAGCAATCACTTTACTCATCAGTGGAGCCCATAACACTGCGAGTCATTCACTCTTTCACACTCACATACGATTTACTCCTGAATCAGTGACAAAGAAGGCAAGCTGCTGGGTAGCGGGGTACCTAGGTTCATATTGTATACATTATATACATTTATTAAAATAATTCTTTACACATGCTAATATGTTACCTGGAAACCCTACACCAAGGTACTCCACTATTTGGTCAATAGATCATCTAGTAGAAGTAATTTGATGGAGACTAAGACCAGCGTAATCATGGTAATCCTATAACCTTAGCATTTTAATTTATCATAACATTTTAATAAAATAAATCACAACTCGAGTTTAAATTTTAAATTTAGAATTTATCTATTTCATTTAAAAAAAAAAAAATTCGTTTATTTTGACAAGCAAGAAATAAGCATTTTATTTAGTACATGTTAAAAGAAAATGAAATTTAGAAATCATATTACCAAGTCCTGTTAGGAAATAACAGGGTTGCACACGTCTCAATCTGTCTCTCTATTCTTCTTAACACCTATTTTTCAAAGTAAAAGAAAATCTCTCCATTCGATCATCTTCATTGCTCCAAAAATGAAAGTCCAAAAATATTTCAAAATCTCTAGCACCATAGAATAGTTCAAACCGACAGCATGTCGTGGTGCAAAATAAATCCAAGGAGCAAGCTTTTTTCACCCTTTCGATCAGGCTCTTTTATACCCTTTTTCTCTATCTAACTTAAAATTGAAACTTTTAGGGTCCACAGTTCATTCTGATTGGTACATTAGAGGGGTGGTTATGATCACCTCATTGTTTTCCTCGCCTGAACCAGTTTTGCAAAGTGCGCAGTCATTCTCAATATTTTCCCATATATGTCATCTCAGTTTATGCTTGTCATTCCATTTTCGCAAGATGCTTTTCCGTTCTCAGGATCTTAGAAACAAACATCCTTTGGCACCCTTTTGTACTTTAGGTCAAGTTGGCCTTGACATCACTTCGCTCTGTGTAATGCTGCGTATTCCGCTTCTCTTGCACGCACATGCGTAGAGGCTCTCTCTTTTAGCCGATGCCAACACTGCAGTCAGCAGCCATTTTTCAACAACCAGGTCGCGTAGGCCTCAATGAGAACTAGTACGAAAACAAACACAACAGATGTTAAATTTAGAATTATAGTTTTTCTGTTTACCTCCCACCATTCTAATATCCCTTATTGGTAATTACCTAGCAAAAGCGTGACATATAGCTTTATTTTACTTACTAAGTGAACTTATTTTCTTTTGCCACGATAAAGACATACTTTCTACTTAAGCAAAAACATACATGCTGTTTCTGTTTTATAGCATTATAATAATAATAATAATAATACAGAATTTTGTAGAGCGCGTGCAGTTACCTCAACCAGAGGTGTCCCGGCACTGAGTGAGCAGCGGAGAGGCAGCAAAAATGAGGAAAGGAAAGGTGTTTATCCCTGGACAAGTCAGGTTTTTAACAGCCTCCTAAAGATTGCTTCGGAAGGAGCCCACTGCAGGGCCGGTGGCAGCGTGTTCCACAGCTTCGCCGTGCTGCCCTAAAAGGTCCTGCCCCCCAAACGAGCCTGTCTGACTTGTGGGACGCGAAGTTGAAGCAGGGAATTTGAGCGAAGGAGTCTCACCTGAGCATATCTCGGGAGTCTAATTTTTAAGTAAAGAGGGCATGTTCCATGTAGGGCCAGCGTCAGAGCCTTGAATTTAATCCTTCTTGCTACCGGTAGCCAATGTAGCCTGTGCAGATGCGGCGAGACATGCTGTTTAAATGGGATGTGCGTTATCAGCCTCGCCGCCGCGTTCTGAACGGTTTGGAGCCGTTGGATCAGGAATTTTGGAAGGCCAAGATAGAGGCCGTTGGCATAATCCAGCCTAGAGGTGACCGTAGCATGGATTATCGTTATTCGGCATCCTTCCGGGAGGAGCCGGAGGAATTTCCGTAAATTCCTCCGTTTGCTTAAGCAACCTCCAACTACCTGTTGGATGTGGGGTAGGAAGGAAAGGCTGTCATCCCACTTCACCCCCAGATTATATTAATATGACACGTTCACAATTGTTAGTAAATTAATTTGCAAATGGCAATTTGTTTCCTATGTGTAATATAAGTGTCTGAGTGCATTTTGTTGATTAATTTCCATGCAGCATACTATTAATACGGTTATTGTTATGCAAAATCAACTTCACAGAGGGTATACACAAATGTTTGTTTCTCCCCTGCTCCATCAATTCCCCCATTTGGTGATTTCATCACCACACAATCATCCCACTAAATTTTCTTCAAGAACATGTTTCAAGGCTCTTCAGTTTTAGACTTTAGTTTCTTTCATAATTTGTCTTCTTGAATTCTCAATCATTTTATCTTTTAATTCTTCAAGTTCAATTTCACCCATTTCACGTTCTCTTTGTTTTCTCCTTTCTATATTCTTTCTCAACTTCCTTTCAGCTCTTTGTCGTCTAATACAGATACACCCTGATCTTATTATCACTACTATCATTACTATTATTGTTGCTGGTATTAGTATTTTTCCAATTAATAAACTACCTATTCAGCAAACCAATTCTTTACATTAGAAAAACTCTTACCAAGTTTCTCTAAGACACCATCAACCTCCAGTGGGATCATTTCTTTATGCAATTCAGTAATATTTTTAATATGCCTTTGTATATTCTGTCTTTTGTCAGGAATATAAGTACAACAATGTTGCACTTTCAATATTCCACAGACTCCTCCTTCCTTTGCCAATAAAATATCAAGAGCAAGTCTATTTTGCATTACCATGGCTCTCGTGGCAACCATTTCTGTATTTACCATTAAAAATCCTCAAGCTGTACTTGTTGATCTACTATCATTGACAATTTTCAAATTTTGTTTGCATTAAAAGATATACCTACTGCTGGTATCAGTGCACCAAAAATATCACCTACAATTTCTAGAAAACTTTCCCTTCTACTACGAGTTAATGGTTTACCTATTTCATGAACTCCATTAGTATCTCTATCTACATGTAAAGTTTTAGGAAAGACCAAGCCTACATAACAGGTGCCCTATCAATGGGCTGGAAAGCTATAATAAGCTTTATTACCACAGATAAAATATAATCCAGGAAATACAGGATATTTTCCCCCGTTAAATCCCCATCCCCCAACAATTTGGTAAGTGTCCTGCAATTACTTGCTCCCACAAAATAATTATCATACGCTGTTTAGTCCCTACAAATACAACATTTTCCCTGTTGAGGAAGATCTATTCCCAATGCAACATTTGTATCCCCTTTTACAAAATGTTCTTCATCAAAATTCAACATGGATTGTTTCAATTTACTTGCTGTAGCCTTTCTTTGATAGGCTAACTTTCTATCTTCTGACATTTCTAAAAACACCTTTTCTGCCTTTTTCAATTTACTTGTTAAATTCTTTCTGTTTGCAAAAATTCCCCCAAAATTTTTGCAGATTTCACTTTGTTCATTCTATTTACGAGAGGAACTTTAGCAAAAATGTCATCAACATCAGAATAGTAATACTCTAATTTGCCATTTTGATAAAATAAACTAGCTATAACACTGCAAGTCATTCCGTACGTCAAAGAGGGCTGATGATAGGTCACACCCTCTGATACAGAAGCACGCAACTGCATGAAACGTAGCAATCTTGTACATCCATAGTTTCTACATATTCTTTCAATAAGCTAGAAAAAACATTCTTTGAAAAATAATTAATAGATTTATCTTTGCATAATTCTGTTTTATCTACCAACTCTACATTGTTATTTGTGTCAAGTATTATTTCACTTCTATTATCACCTCTATTTCTATATGAATGCTCAAAACTTGAATGAAATGGAATTAATATTGCTAAAGTAATCCATATAAGCATTAATAAAACAGTACATATTAGGCACATTCTGCAACATTTGCGTATATTTTCACATTTGGATGGATTTCTTGCAGGCATTTTTTTTATTTTTTACAAAAGTCTCTTTAGCACTTATTTATTTATTTATTTATACATTTTGTAAAACGCTCGGTTACACTAGCAAGTGTGTCCCCGCGCTGGTAGCTTAGCATCCGCTTCAACTTGTGTCCAGGCGTGAATGGGGGGGTTGTCTTCATTTGTGCCCTATTCTTTGGGGAACAGGACCGTTTTGAGTTCTTTCCGAAAGATGAGCTCTGATGTTTCCAGTCGCAGCCTCTTAGGCAGCCTGTTCCACTGCGTGGCGGTCAGAACTCTAAAAGATCGTCCACCCATTCTCACTCTTTTGAACTTTGGGACCTGAACCTGCCCAGTACCACAAGATCTTACTGACGGGTGGGCTCGTACCGATTAAGGAGGCTATGCAAATAACTGGGACCTTTCCCATGAAGGATGCAGTGCCCTACACAAAGGGCCTTAAAGGTCACCCGCTCCCTATTCGGGAGCCAGTGTAGGGTCCTCAGTGCTTTTTTTGCCAACGCTCTTCTGGGTAGCTGTAGGATCAAGCGAGCAGCTGCATTTTGTATGCATTGTAGTCTCTGGACGCATTTTGTACTGGCCCCTAGGTATAAGACATTTCTATAGTCCAGTCTAGATGTTATCAAGGCATGGACCAGGGTTTGTCTTACCGGCACAGGCATAAGATCCAGTGTTTTCCTTAGGACCCGTAACATGCCAAAACAAATGCCCGCCACCTGTTTGGTCTGGTGGTCGAAAGATATGTTGTTATCTAGCCAGATTCCTAGGTTCTTCACAGGATTGCTGGGTGTGGGCAATACGCCCAACTCATCCGGCCACCAGGCCGAGGTCCATACTGATGGTGACTTGCCTACAATCAACACCTCCGTCTTGTTTCCGTTTAACTGGAGGCAATTGTCAGCCATCCACTTGGCGAGCTCCTGCATACAGAGCGAAAAGTTGGCCGCACATTGCTCCTCTGTTTGCGTCAGGGTTACAATCAGTTGCGTGTCGTCTGCGTACGACACTATTTTAACCCCAAATCTGTCCGTGATCTCTCCTACAGGAGCCATATACAGATTAAATAAAGTGGGGCTGAGACTGGAGCCCTGTGGCACTCCCTGTTTAAGTTGTATTTCTTTGGACCTAAAATTTCCCTGTGCAACCTGGAAGCTGCGGCCTGTTAAAAATGACTCCAACCACTCCCATGCTTTGCCACTCACTCCTCCCCTTTTCACACGCTGTAGCAGTGTGTGATGAGTTACAGTGTCAAAAGCGGCACTGAGATCGAGAAGAATCAGCGCCGCAGTCTGACCTTCGTCCGCATATCTTCGTAAGGCTTCAGTAAAAGATAGCAGGGCAGACTCCGTCGAGTGTTGGGCGCGGAATCCTGACTGTGAGGAGTGAAGCAGTCCATTGGTCTCAACAAAAGCAGAAAGTTGTTTGTTAACTGCTTTCTCCGCGATCTTGGCAAAGTATGGGAGAAGGGAGATGTGCCGTAGATTCTCTAGTTTCTCCATGCTAATGTTGGGCTTCTTTTTCAAAGGAAGGACCACTGCTTTCTTCCATGTAGTAGGTACCTGTCCTGATTCAAAGGAGAGTGTAAGTAGGTGTCTAATATAGGGTTCCAGAGTGTATATGCTGCCATGCAGTAGTTTTGGGAGTGCCGGATCACTAGGTGAGCCTGATTTAATACATCCTGCGATATGGCATATTATTTGCCGCGAGGGTACCAAGAATGCCGAGAGGCTGCTCCTATCCTGAAAAGTCGTGGGGATTTCCTCCCTCCCATCCCCTACCCTAGCTGCATCGAGAAAGGCAGAATAGATTTTGTCTACCTTACTAGCAAAAAACACTGCTACTTGATTGCAGGATTTGACTGATCCGATTATAGGGGCTGCTAGAGGGGCAAGATCTGACAGTTCCCTATATACTAGAAACATTTCCTTCATGGAGTTGTCCGCATCTTTGATTCTAGTACAGTAATAAGTTTTACGAGTTTTCCGGATAAGGGCGTGATATTCCTTCAGACCCTTCTTATATCCAACTCTCCATGTCTCAGAGAAACACCTCCTCCATTTCCTCTCTAGGCGTTTACAGTCTGCTTTTTTTCCCTGCAATTCATTTTTGAACCAAGGGGCGGACTTGGATTTCCTCGCCGGTGACTTCTGAGTCCATGGCGCCGTGTGGTCGAGTGCCGTTTGGATTCGCAGGTCTAATGCCTCACAGGCAAAATCAATTTCCAGACCCTCGGGGGGGCCTCCCAATATAATCATTTTGTTAAACGCCTCTGAGGAAAACTTCGCCCATTTCTTGCGTTTAATTAAGGTGCTAATCCCATTCTGTGATCCATTCTCAGGGACCGCTGCCCTAAAAGCGACTAGAAAATGATGTGACCAAATCACCGGGGTTGAAGGTGCTACAGTCAGTGCATCCCAGTTGGCATAAATAGGGTCCAGGAGATGGCCTTGGCAATGAGTGGGCATTTCAGATTTTAGCAGTAGCTGTATGCCTGCCAGTTCTTGTCTAATCTCTTGAGCTTCCGCATTCAAAGGGTCATCAAAATGAAAATTTAAGTCTCCTAGAAGAAGGAGTCTCTCGTGTTCTAGTGCTGATTGTGTAATATTCTCCATCAATTGGGTCACAAACCTGGCTCCCGCCCCAGGGGTACGGTATGTCAAGAATCCCTTCAGGCTGTAGTCATGTGAAACTGTAATAGAGAAAAATCCAGTCTCGCTATCTGCAATATCCATCTCCTCTAGGATACAGGCCAGATCATGCTTATGTATTATAGCGATCCCTCCCCCTCTCCCCTTCTTCCTGTCTATTCTCTTTATCTCAGACCCAGGTGGAAGGGCAGCCAACACGTCTGGTGCCGACGAGGCATTCAGCCATGTCTCGGTGAGAAAGAGGGCATCCGCCTGATCGTCCATCAGGTAGTCGTGGACTTCCATCCTGTGTTTTCCTAAGGAGCGGCAGTTAATAAGGGCAAGGTTTAATATCTTTCCCCTATTCTTAGACCTAAGTTGCTGCTTTACGGCGAAGGAACAGTGCTCGCACTTTCTATCGCCATTCTCTATGCTCATGCTGTGCTGACAGGTGCTATCTATGGGAGGACATAGGTCTCTAAGCTCGCGGGAGCTATAGTGCTTTACAAAAGTAAAACCCACAGGGGTTCCTGCCCCTGGCCCCGGTCGGTCACGGACGGGCACAGACAGGCTTGCCTTTGGCGCGCCTTCGGTGCGCTGCCGGCGTGCCCGCTGCGCCCGTCCACTGCGCTTCCGGGACAAGTCGGCCATTTAGAGCGATAGAGGGTGGGAGGGGCCAGGCAGCTGAAGCGCTCCCCTTACACTTCCCCCAAGATGGCGGTTGTTGGCTCGATTACTGCCCCGTAGCAGCACCTTAATCGGCTGCGGGGGGGCCAGCTGGGATCTGAGTGCACTGGGTGGGCGGCGCGGGCAGTGGTAAGTAGTGCACAAAGCAAAGTTTTAAAAAGGGCTAAAAGTCACAACATCGACAGTCAGCCTAAACACAGTTTAAAAATAACGAACCTCTTCACCTCCCGGCTTTCCGCCTCAAGAGGGAAGATTCCAAGCAGGAACGCGGCGCAGAGCTGTGATGTTTTTATATTCGCGCCAGAGGGCAGGAGGGGCCAGGCAGCTGAAGCGCTCCTCTTACACTTCCCCCAAGATGGCGGTTGTTGGCACGATTCCTGCCCCGTAGCAGCACCTTAATCGGCTGCGGGGGAGCCAGCTGGGATCTGAGTGCACCGGGTGGGCGGCGCGGGCAGTGGTAAGTAATACACAAAGCAAAGTTTTAAAAAGGGCAAAAAGTCACAACATCGACAGTCAGCCTAAACACATTATAAAAAAAAGAACCTCTTCACCTCCCGGCTTTCCACCTCAAGAGGGAAGATTCCAAGCAGGAACGCGGCGCAGAGCTGTGATGTTTTTATATTCGCGCCAGAGGGCAGGAGGGGCCAGGCAGCTGAAGCGCTCCTCTTACACTTCCCCCAAGATGGCGGTTGTTGGCACGATTCCTGCCCCGTAGCAGCACCTTAATCGGCTGCGGGGGAGCCAGCTGGGATCTGAGTGCACCGGGTGGGCGGCGCGGGCAGTGGTAAGTAATACACAAAGCAAAGTTTTAAAAAGGGCAAAAAGTCACAACATCGACAGTCAGCCTAAACACATTATAAAAAAAAGAACCTCTTCACCTCCCGGCTTTCCACCTCAAGAGGGAAGATTCCAAGCAGGAACGCGGCGCAGAGCTGTGATGTTTTTATATTCGCGCCAGAGGGCGGGAGGGGCCAGGCAGCTGAAGCGCTCCCCTTACACTTCCCCCAAGAAGGCGGTTGTTGGCTCGATTCCTGCCCCGTAGCAGCACCTTAATCGGCTGCGGGGGGGCCAGCTGGGATCTGAGTGCACCGGGTGGGCGGCGTGGGCAGTGGTAAGTAGTGCACAAAGCAAAGTTTTAAAAAGGGCTAAAAGTCACAACATCGACAGTCAGCCTAAACACAGTTTAAAAATAACAAACCTCTTCACCTCCCGGCTTTCCGCCTCAAGAGGGAAGATTCCAAGCAATGTCTCTTTGTCACTTTCCCACACAAAAATATGTGTCCTTTAAAAAAATCAACTCAATTATGTCTTTTTCTTTTATTCCATTTGACCTTTACTTTTCATTTGCCACTTTTACTTTCTTAATTTTGTAATCAAAAACTATTTTCTGTTTCCTTGTTTTCTCACTCACCAGAGTCACTTTGATCTTCTTGATTACTTTCAACTTCCGGTATGTCAGGTAAAGAAATATATACCCACTCAGGTAACTTGTACTTTTGATTCGGCCTCCTTACTCTTTTAGATATTTGCAAAATGTCTTTATTCTTTTCCTTTGGACCTTCTTGGCTAGAAATATCATTTACTTGTTCTTGAGGTACTCCATTTATATTTATCAATTTGAATTTTAGTCCTTTAATTTCTGCAGGCCAATTATCTCCCTTTTTGGGCTTTTTATTCACCGGTTCAATTGTTTCACGTTCAACTTTCTAAGCCCTTTTTCTGGAACTCTTTCTCAAAGTACTTTCTCCATCACTTTCATCAGACTCAGTTTAAGATTTGTTTTTACTTCCTGGAATTTCGAACTTTATTGTTTCAAATTCAGCTTCTGAATCTTGTTCATTTTCAGTCAACTCAGTTATTTTGCAAGGAATTTCTTTATAACTGGTACTTGGAATCTCATCCTCATCGTGGGTTATTTCCTTTTCTCAAGTTTCAATATCAACACATCTTTTCTCAGAAATTTCTGTTTGACTTTTAGAATCTCTTCTTTTACCAGTTTTATTCTGTTCTTTTTCAGTGTCCAAACTGCTTTCTTTTTTTTCCAGATGTCGACTTACAGGTCGATCTTCAAGATCTGGAATTTCAAATATTTCAGTATCTGCTTCTGATGCTGAACTCGTATCAGATATTTCTAGATGTCGCCTCACAGGTCGATCTTTCTTATCTGGAACTTTGTCAACTGTTCCTCAGCATCAGAATCTGACCTACTCTCTTCTTCTTGTAATTGTTGATTCTCAGGTTCTGGTACTCGGATCGTATGGCTAGCGTGCACCCACCTTTTAACACCAGCAGATTTCACTGCTGTTGTACTGACCAGAATCACCTCCCTCGGTCTATCCCAACGAGGGACCAGACAATTTCTCCTTCTGTGTATTTTTATATTCCAACCCAGTCTCCGGGACTTAAATCATGTGTTGAATGCTTTTCTTTTGTACATGCATCAGTTCCAACCTGGTGAAACACAGAATTAATTGTGTCAGAGAGGCCTTTGAAGTAATCCAATATGATATCATAATTTATATTTAGCAGTTTGTTGACAGGTACAAATGCTTGTCTCATTACTTGTCCCATCAGAATCTCATGTGGACTTAAACCAGCCTTTCTGTCTGGAATGCTTCTTAAGGTCATTAGAACAAGTGGCAAAGCATCAGGCCATTTCAGTTCAGTTGCCAAACACATTTTTCCAAGTCTATTTTTAATTGCTCCATTAACCTACTCAACTACCCCAGATGCCTCTGGTCTGTACGCGCAATGTAATTTCTGTTGAATATCCAGTGCTTCACATATTAAGTGTATCAATTCATTCTGAAAATGGCTCCCTCTGTCTGATTCAATTGTTACTGGAAATCCAAATCTAGGGATAATTTCTCTCAGCTCAGTATAAGCTTTACAACAGTCACTCCATTGTTTCTCCGTGTAAGGAAAGCCTCAACCCATCTTGAAAATAAACAAATGATCACCAGGACGTACCTCAACTTGTTGCAATAAGGCATCTCGATAAAGTCCAATTGCATTCATGTGAAAGGACCACCCTCCTGTCCTATGGTTCCCAAACTCACAACAGTTTTTCTTCCTGGATTCAATTGCTGGAAAATCAAACAACGTTGGCACAAACTTTTAGCTATTATTCTGAACTTAGAATTGTACCAAGTTTGTTTAAACATTCTCAACATCGCATCTCATTGTGGAGAAGCGTGGCTCAGTGGTTAGAGGCGGCAGACCCGGAAGCTGAGATCAGCCGTGGACCAGGGTTCGATTCCCCGCCTCGGCGGGTCTCGGGCTCAAAATTCCACGGACTCGATAATTCTCGCTCCGGTGCCTATTCGACTCACGGGGTCACACTCTGCAACTCTGGGCAATAGCTTGCTTAATCTCCACTACGGCCCCTCGCGGCGGGATGCCTGGCTTTCACCTTGTGAATTCCCTGCCGGGGTATCTCACAGGGGAATACCAGGACGGGTTCCCTAAGCAAGCGCCTTGAGACCCCTGGGTGATTTGTGCGCTATATAAAATCAAAATACATACATCTCTCCCTACGTGTGCTTGACCATGGTACATTTGAGCCATATTTGAAATCATGCTATCAGGCCTTACTGGTCTTTCATCTTTGTAAACCCAAATGTCATCTTCCTCTCTTTGTCTGCATCCTGATTTTATCCATCTATCTTTTTCCTCATCATCTGCCTCATCCTGAATTTGTTTCACTTCCTGCCAAGTTTCAAAAATGTTAGTAAGCATTAAAGGACTTGAAACATGTTCTTTTTCTCTGTCCCAATTGATTGAAGCATTATTTCTGGCACAATATTGAGCAATATCATCAGCAAATTGATTGCCCTCAGTATTGTAATCATCTTCATTCTTATGTGCAGCACACTTCACCACCGCTATGCTTTTAGGCAGCTGTATCGCCTCAAGCAACATTTTCACAAACTCACCATTCCATATAGGTGATCCTGCAGAGGTCATATACCCTCTCCGAGACCACAGTTGCCTATAATCATGGACTACTCCGAATCCATATTGACTATCAGTCACTATGGTAATTCGGACATGCTTTCCCAACTTGCATGCTCGAATCAAAGCAATCAACTTGGCTACTTGAGCAGAACGTATTCCTTTCAGACAAGATGCTTCCATGACGTCTGCCCCTGTACAGACAGCATTTGCAGCACTCAAATTCCCTTAATCTGTTCTTAAACAAGAACCATCAACAAACAGGACATAACCTGATTCTTCCAAAGGTTCATCTTTAATGTCAGGTCTTGGCTTGGACAAGTACTCAAGGACATCCAAATATTTGTGATCAATATCATCCTTGACTTCCACATCCAAAACATCAGGTAACAAGGTTGGAGGATTCACATTGACACACCTTGCAACAGTCACATTGTCTGCACCCAAAATCTGGTTAGGCGACTATTGGTCATGTATTGAGTTTTGGTACGTGTAAGGAGTATCTCCACTGAATGTGGCACATAAACCTTAACCGGATACACCATTACATTCCTTCACTTTGTTCAAGACTCATACTTGTGGCTGCAACAGCTTTCAGACACACAGGCAATGCTCTTGCTACTGGATCTAATACTGCTGAAAAGTATGCAATGGGTCTCCTCATTCTCCCATGTCGCTGTATCAAAACGGACAATGCACATCCCTCTCTTTCACTGAAATACAGTTCAAATTATTTTTCATAATCAGGCATGCCTATTGCTGGTGCTTTACAAATGCTTCCATTTCCTTTTCATTCAGCACAATATTGTCAACCTCTGTAATGGTTTTGCAATTAGTGAAAATCCACTTATCCACTGACAACAGTAACCAACTATTCCCAAAAACATTCTTACTTGTTTCTGTGTCTTTGGTGGACTCATTCCTTTGATAATTTGGATTCTTTCTGAGGTCACTTTTCTCACTCCCTTTCCAATCTTATGACCTAGATATTGTACTTCCTGTTTGTAAAACTGTAATTTTGATGGGTGACACCTTATGCGCTCCTTCTGCTAAATGGTTCAGCAACTCAATGTTATCCGAAATGCAATTTTATTTTGTCTTTTATGCCACCAACTGGTCATCAATATGCTGAACCAATACTGATTTTCCTGGCATGTTTAGACTCTCTAATGACTTTTTCAACATTTGGTTAAAAATCGAAGGACTTTCTGTATACCCTTGAGAAATTCGGCACCATGCCAAAATATGCTCTCCAAACTGGAATGCGAAAATAGGCTGGCTATTTGGATGTATGGAACTGTAAAGAATGCATTGCATAAATCAATAACAGTATACCATTCTGCATCATGTGGAATCTGATGTAATATCAGCTGGATTTGGCACAATTGGACAACATTGAGCAACTATTTTGTTTATCTTTCTCAAATCTTGTACAATCCTAAATGATCAATTTGGCTTTTTCAGTTCCATAATTGGTGAATTACATGGACTACTCATTATTTCTCTTAGAATTCCCTGTTCAATCATTTTGTTAATCACTGGAGTTACCCCTTCAATTATTTCTGGTGTCAATTTATATTGTGGAATATTTGGAAATACAGCATCTTCTTTTATAGTGACTTTAACAGGACTTACTCCTTTCGTTAGTCCTATTTCTTCTCCAGTGAAATCCCATACCTCTTTTCTAACTGTTTCTTTTAATTCACTTGGAATATTTTCTCTGTCAAATAGTGGAAATGTTGCACTCCTTTCTGAATCAATTATGGACATAGTAATTTTATACAAACTGTCATCATCTGCTGTTTGAAAAGCTGTGTCATCTAGTGAACAATAAATGTCACAGTTCATTTAAAACAATATATCTCTCCCAAGTTGATTTACAGGACTACTGTCACATACTACAAAATAATGCTTTTCTTTAAAATTCCCTGTGTCTGTTTGTCACACCTACAGCTTGGATTACTTTTCCAGAGAGAGGAAGGTTTTGAATTTCTACTGTTCTAACTGTAGAACGGGTAGCACCTGTGTCCACTAGGAAAGCAACATTTACACCACTCACTTTTCCATTCACTAAAGGACCAGATTGATATACCTCCAGAGTTGCACCAAGCACGCACTCCACTTCCTTTCCTAGGCACCGTCAGAAACATTCATCAGATTAATTTCCATCCGATCTTAACCAGTACTGTGGAACAGCAGTCACACGTGGTGATCTTTTTACCTGCTCTCCTCCATAGAATCCTGTCTCTGTACTGTATTTCTGAAGATTAACACTCTGTGGAAGAGGTGGCAATAGCACCTGATTCTGTTGAGAGACTACCTGCTGCTGTGGTGGATATTGTTGATTTACCTCATTCTGCACCTGCGGATTTAATGATTTATTTTCCAGGTCAACCCTTGGTGGTAATTTACACTCGTTCCTCCAATGCCCCATTTTCCCGCAATTATGACATTGCCATTTCTTTTTAGCCTCCTCAATATTCATTTGTCCCTTTCCTTTATTCAAATTATTTTTAAATTTCATTTGACTTCCATTATTATTAATTTGTGCCTCTTGTTGTTCTGCAACTTTCACTTGTGCCCACATTGCTTTTTCTTTTACCTTTCGCTGCCTAGCTTCAATATCATCGCTACAATATTTTGCATATCTCAGGACATCATCTTCTGAGCTGGACTGCCAGCACATCATATGATGCCTTATCATGTCACCTATTTCAGATCTCAAACCAAACACAAATCTATACACAAAATGACTCATGTATTTTTCACTTAGGCTTTCATATCCACTATACTGTTTAAAAACTAGCAGCAATCTTTCATAATATTCTTGTATCGACTCTTTTGATTCCTGAATTGTTCTATCAATTTTTAACTAATCGGTTTCTTTTGGTGGAATTTTATTTTTCAATAATGTAATAACTTGATCATATTTTCTCTTTACTTCTGGAACTGGAGCACCCGTTTTTGCATCTCTCAGATACTTTTGCTTTGGCCAATGAATTGCAATTTTACATTCTGTCCATAAATCTGCGGGTACAACTATGTCAAACAATCCATCCAAATCTTCCCATAACACTTTTGATACCTTCACAAACCTGTCTACTTGTCTGTACCACTCTACTGGTTTTTCTCTTAGTCTTGGAAAATCATTCGTAAATGACAATATATCCTGTCTACTCCAAGGTACATGGACATATCCTCCTCCTGGTATTTCTCTCATCAGGTATTCTTTTGCTACAATTGGTTCTTTCTCTCTAATAGGAAATGTTAACGAGGTTTTATTATTATATTCTTCCTTCTTTTTTAACCATTTAACTCTCAATCGATCTACATCTACCATTTCCTCAGCACTACAATTAATTCCTTTATTTGGGTCAATCTCGCTGCAGTATTCATATTGTCAATATCTTTTCAGTGAAATCTACTCTATACGGTGTCAGTAACATTTTTATTTTTGCAAACTCTAAACCTAATTTGTTTGCAAGTTCCTCTACTCTTTCATGAAGATTCTTAGCTCTCCATGTTATGCTTTTACTCATGAAAATCAACTCTTCATCTTGGTATGCCTTTAATTTTTCTGTTGCAATTGTTCCTATTATTAATTCTTCCATATCTATTTTTAATTTGGACACATCTAAAGCTTTAGGTTCTCTATCTTTTGGCTGTAGTGTCCTAAACCAATCATTTAATTCTTCAACTGATGGGCCTACTGGGGTTTTAATTATATCTAATTCAATTAAGCTTTTCTCTGCAGTTACAGTTGCTGATTCTGCTCCCATGGGAATATTATATATTGGACTCTGATTCATTGACAAATTAGGTGGTGATATCCTAACAGTATTCCTAGTTTCATTCAAATCTGGATAAATGTTTTCCCTTACTTGTGGCATATTTGAATTTAAAGGACCAACCAACAAATTCTCATTTACTTTCTGATTTTCAAAAACTGGAATTACAGGACCTATTGTTACAGGTACTGTCAGAGATTCATATCTAAACAAAAGGAGAGGCAGGGTAGTGGGACACTCTTACACCCCAGTATCAATCCAGTAAACAAAACAAGAGTATTCCAAGGCAGTTTTAGAGACCATCGGTAAGGAGCAGAAAAACGACTTCACTTAAGGCGTTTTTTAACTGTCAGAGATTCTACATATTTTGTTAATTCCTTTATTGTTTCCGCCAATTCTTTTGTAGACTTCTCTAATTCTGATGTACTTGCTTTTTCAATTGGTGGACATTCTGGCCTTTCAAATATATGTTTTTCTTCTAAATGCCTTTTTGGGGTTGGGGCAGTGCATTTGGAGTCTCCGCGGCAGAAGTTGATTGATACGGTGGAGGTCTTTCATTCAAAATGTCACTCGTTCCATACATACTTTTTTCTGAAACCTGATTATTTCTTTTCTCCGTACACTTTCTCCCCAATATCCTTTAAAGTTTCCTCATCTGCCATCCATATTCCTAAATCCTAAATCTTTCTTCCTCTTTAGCATACATTTCGTCTTCCCATTCCATCAAAGCCTCAAACTGAGTCGGTCAAGGTCTCGGTTCAAGTTTCATCATTTTCTCTCTCAAGTTTCTCAATACAGCTGAGCTAAATGACCTGTTTCCGGAAATGGCAATATTCCATCATTTTTAGTGTACTTTTCCCAATTCTCCAACCATATGCAAGTGCAAGTATGATAGCCATATTTTCGGTGGAGGAAGCAATTGTTCCTCTCTTGTCTCTATTTTTTATCTTTCTTAAAGAAATTCTTCATTTTCTGAAGACGTTTCCTTGTCCTCTTCATAATAATAATCAATTTTTACAAATTCTGTGTCAAAATACAATCGTTTATTTTCTTCCGATCTGTACCGCTATTCTCTGTCCAATCCCAGTGCGTCTCACACTAACGCACCAAACGGCACAATCTTTGTCACACAAATTCTGAACAATCCCAGTGCGTCTTCACATTAACACATCAATTAGAACTTCAAATGTCACAGTCCCGTGGACCAATCCCAGCGCGACTCTTATTACGTCAGCTTCTACTCCTGCTTCTGCTGATCCCTCCTTTACAAAATTTATCGAAAAACTGTATTTATACTTTATACAACTAAAATCAATTAGTAACAACATAAACAATTTCCATTCGTCTGTTTCGCTAAATCCAAAGAGATAGTTTGTCCAAATTCACAAGTATTCTGTATTTCCAGTAGACAGCGATTACCTCTTCTCTAGCACAGAATTTTGTTTTGCCAATAAAGTAGCACTTCCTTCTACCTTACCCTTCTCTCAGGCTTAGGGAAAAACCTATTCCTCTCCCAGGGATAAGTTTTAGTCGTAGGCCGCCTTCGCTATACATTCACCACTCTCACACGGAAAAGTCCCTAACTTGGAACACACGACGATGTTTCTACTTTGAAACAAAACTATGTAATGTGTGACTTCACTTGCCACACTTCCTCTGCCTGCAGACGGAGTGACCAACTTCCTACATCCCAGAAGTCTTCAAATTCCTACTACATATAACGTAATACAAGCTCAACATATCGGACCCCATTATGATAACGGGCGGATCGCCACCGCCCGTATGGTGGTGGCGATCCGCCCGCCAAAAACCACGGCCGCCTCTAATTCCTCTCCACCATGGCAGGGGGGACCCCGACGAACGGGAAGACCGCCCACCGGTTTTCCGCCGGTAGGCAATCCGCCCGATTGCCTACCGGGCGGAAAAGCAGTTCATATGGTGGCGGTGTCTGGTAGACAATGCCATCCATGTTCTATGAGGGCGAGCCACCACGGAAAGGCAGGCGGTTTTCAACATTGGGGGCCTGTAGCGGGCCAGGGATTCTGGGGGGTGTGGGGTGCACATGGGGGTACCTATGGTGCCCCCCTAGCAGTTCCATGCACAACATGGCAGGCACCCCGTGGTGCCTGCCATGTTGTGCATTGAAGTGCACAGCATGCCTTCCTGACAGGAATGCTGGATGCGCCCGCCACTGTGGCGGGTGCATCCTAATGTCCCCCACAGGACCCCCGCCCTTATGGCGGGCGGTCCCTTTTTGCATTGGGATGGCGGGCGGACAAAGTTTGTTTGCCATCCTAATTTGTCCCCTAGTGTTAGACTGTAAAACATCAATAATAAATACATCTCCAAACTAACCTATAGAAACCATAACTCTGCTACCAAGAAATCTGATCCAGCTCGGCTCTCCAACAACCCTCAATATCTATTTCACCAAACCCAGAAGTAATCACTTTGCTCATCAGTGGGTCCCATAACACTGCGAGTCATTCACTCTTTCACAATCACACACGATTTACTCCTGAATCAGTGACAAAGAAGGCGAGCTGCTGGGCAGCAGGGCACCTAGGTTCATATTATATACATGTATGAAATAATTCTTTACACATGCTAATATGTTACCTGGAAAACCCTACTCCAAGGTACTCCACTATTTGGTCATTAGATCATCTAGTAGAAGTTAGTTGATGGAGACTAAGACCAGCTTAATCATTGTAAACCTATAACCTTAGCATTTTAATTTATCATAACATTTTAATAAAATAAATCAAAACTCGAGTTTAAATTTTAAATTTTGAATTTATCTATTTCATTTTAAAGAAAAACAGAATTTTAGTTTATTTAGACAAGCAAGAAATAAGCATTTTATTTAGTACATGTTAAAAGAAAATGAAACTTAGAAATCATATTACCAAGTCCTGTTAGGAAATAACAGGGTTGCACACGTCTCAATCTGTCTCTCTATTCTCCTTAACGCCTCTTTTTCAAAGTAAAAGAAAATCTCTGCATTTGATCATCTTGATTGTTCCAAAAATTAAAGTCCAAAAATATTTCAAAGTCTCTAGCACCGTAGAATAGTTCAAACCGACAGCATGTCGTGGTGCAAAATAAATCCAAGGAGCAAGCTTTTTTCACCCTTTCGATCAGGCTCTTTTATACACTTTTTCTCTATCTAACTTAAAATTGAAACTTTTAGGGTCCACAGTTCATTCTGATTGGTCCATTAGAGGGGTGGTTATGATCACCTCATTTTTTTCCTCGCCTGAACCAGTTTTGCAAAGTGCGCAGTCATTCTCAACATTTTCCCATAGATGTCATCTCCGTTTATGCTTGTCTTTCCATTTTTGCAACATGCTTTTCTGTTCTCAGGGTCTTAAAAACAAACATCCTTTGGCACCCTTTTGTACTTTAGGTCAAGTTGGCCTTGACATCACTTCGCTCTGTGTAATGCTGCGTATTCCGCTTCTCTTGCACGCACATGCGTAGAGGCTCTCTCTTTTAGCCGATGCCAACACTGCAGTCAGCAGCCATTTTTCAACAACCAGGCCGCGTAGGCCTCAATGAGAACTAGTGCGAAAACAAACACAACAGACGTTAGATTTAGAATTATAGTTTTTCTGTTTACCTCCCACCATTCTAATATCCCTTATTAGTAATTACCTAGCAAAAGCGTGACATATAGCTTTATTTTACTAACCAAGTGTACTTATTTTCTTTTGCCACGATAAAGACATACTTTCGACTTAAGCAAAAATATACATGCTGTTTCTGTTTTATAGTATTATATTAACACGACTCATTCACAATTGTTAGTAAATTAATTTGCAAATGGCAATTAGTTTCCCACGTGTAATATAAGTGTGTAAGTGCATTTTGATGATGAATTTCCATGCATCATACTATTAATACGGTTATTGATATGCGAAATAAACTTCATAGAGGGTATACAAAAATGTTTGTTTCTCCCCTGCTCCATCAATTGCCCCCTTTGGTGATTTCATCACCACACAATCATCCCACTAAATTTTCTTCAAGAACTTGTTTCAGGCGCTTCAGTTTTAGACTTTAATATCTTTCATAATTTGTCTTCTTGAATTCTCAATCATTTTATCTTTTAATTCTTCAAGTTCAATTTCACGCATTTCATGTTCTCTTTGTTTTCTCCTATCTATATTCTTTCTCAACTTTTAAGTCCCTATTATATGGTACTAAGGTACCCAGGGGGCTGTCATCTTTGGTGATCTGCTCAAGGTCCTCTTGCGACTCTGGTGCTTTTTGCCTGTGGGTCCTCCTGAGTGTCTTCTACTGTTGTAGAGGGCTCCCCTGCTTGCTCAGGCCTGCTATGACTCTCCTGCTGTTGATGAGTCCCTTGGACCTTGCTGGCCCCAATGTTGCTCTTTTTATATTTTTCACACCAGTTGCAGCTACCAAGGCTGGTTGGTGCTCCCGCCAGACACCGACCACCTAGTCACCAAAACCCTACATGGGTCAGAACATGCCCAGCTTCTGGTCTCCCTCAGCGTCGCCTGATCCTCACTGCTGCAGTGATACGGTCACTGTCGACTCTTCGGAACCTCTTCTGTGCCTCCTGATCACTTCCGAGTGGTATAGACTCTGTCCCCTTTGCTTGCAGGTTCTTCACTTCCGGAAGCCACCCTTGGATGCCACCGGACTTCTTCACCTTCTCCAGAGGCAATTACTTCCAAGTCTTCCATTATCGTCTATGGGGGTTTCCTACGTCTCTTCATCATTATGCACCTAGCTTCCCTACTGTAGTTAACCTGGTTCCCGGGACATCCACATGTGGGGTGGCTCTCCAACCTTCCGTCCTCCAAGGGAATTCTTCAAGGTCCTCTGGGAAGGGTCCTTCTTCTGCAAATCTGCAACCGCGACTTCTCCATTGACTTTCATTGGGCACGAAGCTGTGTTTCCGCTCTGCACATAGCCTTCGTGGGGTTCCTGGGTACCTACCTTTGGTGGTTCCTTTGCTCCCCGGCTCCTCTGGGTCTTATGGTCCAAGTGTTGTCCTCCACTGCAGTTCGCATTCTACTCTCTTAGTATATGGGTTTGTCTCTCCATGGAGACCACTGTATTTTGCGCTACTTACCTGATTGCTTTTTAAGTATTCCTTCGTATTGTGTTGATATCTCCGGGTAGGAGATATACCAATGTGTTAGTGAGTGTTGTGTAATAAATAGATGTATTTTTGTATACACACTGTGTGGTTTCTTTTCATTTGACCTACTCTACAGATTAAACTGGTATAACAAGCTGCTTTACACTCCTTCAAGATAAGCCTAAAGCCTGACCTCCACAGCTACCACTTTGAGAGCTTTCTATGTTATCAAAGACCACTAAAATCACCATAAAGGTTGCCTGGATTAGTGCAAGGTGCATCACTTAAATAACTGTGCATCATTTACTAGGCTAGCCTCCTATACTTATCAACAAAGAAAAATCTGTACTAACTCCGTCAAAGCAGACAGAATTCCTAGGATTTTTAATACTCTTCCAGTACCACTCTTTATCTTCTTTTATCAAAACTCAAAGCCATACAATCCGCGATTCTTCAAACCCTTTAAAGTTCCCTCTTTTCCCCTAGGTCTCTAGCGAGAATTGTGAGTCTTCTGTCTTCCTCCATACAGGACATTTTTCGAGTCCCTCACCACTATCTGGTCCTTCAAAGACAAAAAATTAGCAATTTATGCAGATGTCTTGTATATTCCGATGTTGTCGCTCTAGATACAGAATCCCAGTTAGAACTTCAGTGATGGATAGATGATTTAGATGCCTGGAATGGTAGGACTATCTTTGCATCAGTCCCCGATCTTGTATTAGAAACAGATGCAAGCCGGACAGGCTGGGTCACCCACTGTGGGCCAATCTCGACTGGAGGTGCATGGTCTCTAGAGGAGTCCAGGTTGCATATCAACTGTTTAGAGATGCTTGCAGGCTCCTTTGCAAGCAAAAGCCTAGCAAAAAAACAGAGTGCAGTGTTCTATCATTCTGCGCATAGACAACATTACTGCGGTCCAATACATGAATCATCTGGGCAACACCCAATCCAAACCGCTCGCAGAACTGCCAAAGAGCTTTTGGGAATTCTGTCTTCTCAAGAAATCCTCGATTCATGCAGAAAACTTGCCAGGCGACCTCAATACCATAGCAGGCTAGTACTCCCTCCATCTCCCCAATTCAAGAGATTGGAGACTTCCTCCTTCGGTTTTCAAGTCGTTAATGTGCAAATGGAGTCTCTTCCACATAGATTTATTCACCACGAGATTCAATTTTCCACTATCACGTTTCTTCAGTTGGTGTCCAGATCCCATAGCTTTAGGGACAGATGCCTTTTTACAGGATTGGGCCAACTATACCAACTACGCCTTTCCTTCTTTCCGGATGATCAACAGGGTTTTAGCTCAGGCCACATGTGAGTTGGCAACCCTAGTACTGGTAGTTCCATTCTGTCAAACTCAAGTGTGGTTCCATCCTCTTCTTGAGCTTGTAATAGTCTGTTCAGTCCTCCTCCCGTCATTTCCCAACTTCCTTCTGGATCCACTGGGACGGCCTCACAACCTAGTGTTACACAACTCCCCCACTCTTTCAGATTGGAAAATACAGGTGTTAGACCTGGTATCCATGGCGTAGTTTCCCCCTATCTTTTTGCCTCTACCTCCTGTATTTTTTATGCTGTGCTGGATTTCGTTTTTGCGGGTTTAGATGCTTTGGGCACTTTGCCACTGCTGATCAGTGTCAAAGTGCAAGTGCCCCCTGTATAAATTGTTATTGTGATTGGTTATCCATGATTGGCATATCTGTATTACCAAGAAGTCTCTAGTAAAGTGCACTGAGAGTGCCAGGGCTGGTGATTCAAATGCTAAAAGTGGGCCTGCAGCACTGATTGTGCCACCCACATGAGTAGTCCTAAAATGGTGTCTCGGGCCTGCCACAGCAGTGCCTGTGTGCATTCTGTGAACTGCCATGTCCTCCTGGTCAGTGTCCCCACTGACCAGGCCTAACCCTACCCTTTCTGTGCACACTGGTCACCCCTATGGAAGGCCCAAGGTACCCCCTTTGGCAGGGTGCAGTGTATGTGAAAGGTAGAGCATATACTAGTGCAGGTGACATGCTCTGGTAGTGAATTACAGCCATTTTTGTGTTTCACTATTGTAAGGTTATCTTGCCCCATAGGCTCTAATGGGGAATGTTGGCTACAGTGGCTACCAGCATACCTTCCCATAGGAGCAAGATAGGACATAAAAGTCTAGTATCCCTGAACTCAGAGTTTAATAACAGATCTTTTAGGAAAGGTTGTTTTTAAATCCTGTGTTTGAGGATAGCACTTTTAGAAAGTGGCTATTATCTTGTCTGACCTTTCTGTGTGCCTTGGCCTGTTTGTGAATTGACTGTCTGGTTTGTGAGTGACAGGGGCGGGGTGGCTCCCAGAGGCTGAGTGGGCCATCCCTGGGCTGAATAGCTCCATCTGCATCTAGAGTGGTGGGAGGGGACAGCACCTGGGCCTGAATAGGGCTGTGCCTGCCTTCCACAATGCTGGCTCCACCTCCTGCTGGGCGGCTGAAGACCCTGCCCCTCACTCTGAAGGGAAAGGAGAAGCCAGGAAAACAAAGTGCTCAAAGAACACCCAGAACTGGTTCAGACCGGGCTCAGAGCCCTCCTGCACAAAGGGAACAAAGACTTTTAGGGGTATAAGTACAGGAGCCCTGACTACAGAAAAGTAAATCATCCTGGAATCAAGAAGGAAAGCTGGAAGGCTGAAGAAGGAAGACTGTCCTGCTGTTGCTTTGCTGGACTGACCTGCAGTTGCTTTGCTGCCAAGGAGAGGGGAAGGAGTTTGTTGTTGCTTTGTCCCCTTGCTTGAAGAGATCTCCAAGGGCCTGTTGTGAGCTGGCCTCCTGTTTAGAAGTCCCAGGAACAAAAGGACTTTACCCCCAGCTTTCCCTGAGCTCTGCTGAGAGGGTTCTGCCCTTCCTGAGTGCTGAATCCGACTGAGGGGCATCTGGAAGCTGTGGACTGTTGTTTGGAAAGCTGGAGAACAAGAAACTAAGACTATCTGCAAATTTTCAAGCATTGCTTGCTTGCGGAGCGCATCCCCGTCAGTGCAAGGAAATTCCCGCCGCCGCGAAGATCGAGATTTTCGCAGCGGCTGTTGCCGCTGCAAGAACCAATGCATCCTTCGCTTGCAGAACGCATCTCTCCGGTGCGGGTAAAGGACCATTGCTGTGAGTATCGTCGCAGAACCTGTCCTCGCTGGGTGAGATTGCCGCACCGCTTGCTTGCGGACTGCATCACGTCGCTGCGAGTATCTTCGCAGAGCCATCGCATCGAGGGGCCGCGAGAGGAGAAGATCGATGCTGTACCGCGCATCGCCGCCGCACCTGAGATCGTCACCGTCCTGAAGATCGTCACATCGTGCCTTTTGCGAGAAGCTCCCTACGGAACCTATGCACCGGTATCCATACAAGGTATCGCCTCCTTCCCCATACAGACCGGATTCGCCGCAACGCGCCCGCTGCGTCCAGTGGGACTGTCGCATTGCATCCACAGGGTCTCAGGAGTGACGCATCGCTTGTTTTCCACCACACCACCTTCTGTTTTGGAACTTGGTCGCAACTAAAGGTACTGTTGGCTGAACGTGACACAACTGTGAACTATTTTCACGTAACTGTGCATTATTTTAACGCAACCTTAAGAACTCCTTTGAAGCCTATATCTTAAACTGTATATGTTGGATTTTTGTCGTTTTGGTCTTGTTTAGTTTAGATTAAATACTTCTATTTTTCTAAACTGTTGTGGAGTCCATTTGTGGTATTTTCACTGTGTTACTGTAAGTGTTGGTGCAAATACTTTACACTTGGCCTTTGATAAGCCTGACTACTCGTGCCAAGCTAACAAGGGGGTGAGCAGGGGTTATCTAAAGAGTGGTTCCTCCTTACCCTGACTAGAAGCAAGGGTCCCTATTTGGACAGTGGTACTTACCTCTGCCAACTAGAGACACCCAGTTCTAACAACAGGATATCCCAGTCTTGCTCTTTCACTTTGTCAGAAGCTTCAGAATACATCAACAAGTCCTAGGCTGCTGGTACCACCAAGGCCTGCAAATCAGCTTGGTCTCTTTGGGCAAGATGGTGTGTGGGATTTTGAACTTGTATTTGTACTAGACCCACAGTGATTGGTGTACATCACTAGTGAGTGCAGACCACTACGCCACCGCATACTACATTTTGGTTTTTGATTCTATTTTTGAGTAACTCTTCAAAGCATCATGTCTCGGAATGGGAAGGCACCAAGTGTGGAGGCAGAATTGGAGTTTTGCATCGAGGATTTGTATTCCTACAAAGTTGAGCAGCTCAGACAATTCTGCAAAAAGTCTGATTGCCCCACCAAGAGCGGCTACCGGAAGGAGGAGCTGCAGAGAATCTTGAAAGCCCACTGGGAGGCACAAGAAGGAAATTATGCAAGTGGAAGGAATGGTTTTCCACCACAAGATCTGCCTGTGAGCAGACCAAAAGCGGTACAAAAGGGGGTGGTGATGGACGGAGCATCCGAATCAATCAAACACTCACACCCAGTCAAAAGATCTGGGTTTAATCCATCACCGTTCTTTAGCCCACTCTGCCACCCAAGTTCAGACATGGCTATATGCAAATCAGTCTGACCCTGTGCCTCATGGGAACAGTCCAGCCCGAACTGCCAAGCCATGTCTTCCCTGGACGGAAACAAGCTTCCGAGGACCGGTTTCTGGCATTCCAGCCGTCTTCAGCCCGGCTTGCTTGAATCCAGTGGCAAAGTGAGCAAGGGACTCACGTCTGAGCATACCCTGCCACACTTATGGCGGCCAAAAGTGGTACAAAAGGGGGTGGTGATGGACGGAGCATCGAATCAATCAAACACTCACACCCAGTCAAAAGATCTGGGTTTAATCCATCACCGTTCTTTAGCCCACTCTGCCACCCCAGTTCAGACATGGCTATATGCAAATCAGTCTGACCCTGTGCCTCATGGGAACAGTCCAGCCGAACTGCCAAGCCATGTCTTCCCTGGACCGGACACAAGCTTCCGAGGACCGGTTTCTGGCATTCCAGCCGTCTTCAGCCCGGCTTGCTTGAATCCAGTGGCAAAGTGAGCAAGGGACTCACGTCTGAGCATACCCTGCCACACTTATGGCGGCCAAAAGCAGTACAAAAGGGGGTGGTGATGGACGGAGCATCCGAATCAATCAAACACTCACACCCAGTCAAAAGATCTGGGTTTAATCCATCACCGTTCTTTAGCCCACTCTGCCACCCCAGTTTAGACATGGCTATATGCAAATCAGTCTGACCCTGTGCCTCATGGGAACAGTCCAGCCCGAACTGCCAAGCCATGACTTCCCTGGACCGGAAACAAGCTTCCGAGGACCGGTTTCTGGCATTCCAGCCGTCTTCAGCCCGGCTTGCTTGAATCCAGTGGCAAAGTGAGCAAGGGACTCGCGTCTGAGCATACCCTGCCACACTTATGGCGGCCAAAAGCGGTACAAAAGGGGGTGGTGATGGACGGAGCATCCGAATCAATCAAACACTCACACCCAGTCAAAAGATCTGGGTTTAATCCATCACCGTTCTTTAGCTCACTCTGCCACCCCAGTTCAGACATGGCTATATGCAAATCAGTCTGACCCTGTGCCTGATGGGAACAGTCCAGCCCGAACTGCCAAGCCATGTCTTCCCTGGACCGGAAACAAGCTTCCGAGGACCGGTTTCTGGCATTCCAGCCGCCTTCAGCCCGGCTTGCTTGAATCCAGTGGCAAAGTGAGCAAGGGACTCACGTCTGAGCATACCCTGCCACACTTATGGCGGCCAAAAGCGGTACAAAAGGGGGTGGTGATGGACGGAGCATCCGAATCAATCAAACACTCACACCCAGTCAAAAGATCTGGATTTAATCCATCACCGTTCTTTAGCCCACTCTGCCACCCCAGTTCAGACATGGCTATATGCAAATCAGTCTGACCCTGTGCCTCATACGAACAGTCCAGCCCGAACTGCCAAGCCATGTCTTCCCTGGACCGGAAACAAGCTTCCGAGGACCGGTTTCTGGCATTCCAGCCGTCTTCAGCCCGGCTTGCTTGAATCCAGTGGCAAAGTGAGCAAGGGACTCACGTCTGAGCATACCCTGCCACACTTATGGCGGCCAAAAGCGGTACAAAAGGGGGTGGTGATGGACGGAGCATCCGAACCGCTTTTGGCCACCATAAGTGTTGCAGGGTATGCTCAGACATGAGTCCCTTGCTCACTTTGCCACTGGATTCAAGCAAGCCGGGCTGAAGACGGCTGGAATGCCAGAAACCGGTCCTCGGAAGCTTGTTTTCGGTCCAGGGAAGACATGGCTTGGCAGTTCGGGCTGGACTGTTCCCATGAGGCACAGGGTCAGACTGATTTGCATATAGCCATGTCTGAACTGGGGTGGCAGAGTGGGCTAAAGAACGGTGATGGATTAAACCCAGATCTATTGACTGGGTGTGAGTGTTTGATTGATTCAGATGCTCCGTCCATCACCACCCCCTTTTGTACCGCTTTTGGCCGCCATAAGTGTGGCAGGGTATGCTCAGACGTGAGTCCCTTGCTCACTTTGCCACTGGATTCAAGCAAGCCGGGCTGAAGACGGCTGGAATGCCAGAAACCGGTCCTCAGAAGCTTGTTTTCGGTCCAGGGAAGACATGGCTTGGCAGTTCGGGCTGGACTGTTCCCATGAGGCACAGGGTCAGACTGATTTGCATATAGCCATGTCTGAACTGGGGTGGCAGAGTGGGCTAAAGAACGGTGATGGATTAAACCCAGATCTTTTGACTGGGTGTGAGTGTTTGATTGATTCAGATGCTCCGTCCATCACCACCCCCTTTTGTACCGGTTGTGAGCAGACCAGGCTCAAGGCCTGGCAGCAACCGTTCCAATAGGGATTTAACTCCAGGAGAGTTAGAGGAGAATCAAAGAGTGAAGAATCATGACATGGAACTTTTGAAAATGAAAATGGAGAAAGAGGCAGAAGAGAGCAAGAATGATTGTGCCCTAGAAGAAAGGAAATTGCTTTTGGCTCATGAGTTGAGCCTGAGGGAACTGGAGATCAAGGCCAAGCAGGTGGATTCCAGTTCAAATGGTGGCAGCGCACAGCCAGTGCAGGGTGGTAAAGTATATATCCCCAAGGATTTGGTACAGAATTACAATAGGAGTGAGGATATCTATGCCTGGTTTACCTCTTATGAGATTGCATTGAGAATGAATGGGGTGCCTGAACAGCATTGGGGGCGGGCCTGTGGAAACATTTTGAGGCTTCTGGGAGGAGTGTTTTAGAGCCCTTAGAATTAGCAGGTATCATGACCTATCCCAATATGAAGGAGGCCTTATGTCTCAGGTATGGACTAACTCCAGAGCAGTACAGACTGCAGTTTAGGAACTCCAAAAAGAAAGACTCTGAGACTTGGATGGAGTGTGTGAATCTGTACTCGCGTGCACTGGAAGGTTGGATGAAGGGCAGCAAAGTAACTGATTATAAGGGGTTGTTGCATTTATTTAGTTGGGAGCACTTGAGTAGTCTTTGTGTTCCAGAGCTGCGCCAGCATCTTTTAGACAGAAAGCTGACCGACCCCTTTGAGCTTGCTAAGGAGGCGGCCCGCTGGGCCAGTACCAGGGCCAACAGAGGAATTGTGGGTACCACAGCCAAAGGTGGGCAGGGTCCCTAGCAGAAAAGTGGGGGGGACAAGGGTAACCAAAAGGAGTTCTCTAAAGCGCCCCAAAACGGCTCCCAGGGAAAGGAGTCCCAACCCCCCAAACCTAAGCCAACCTGGCCCCCTAAGGGCAGGCGGGACAACAGGGACAACAGGGGTCCCCCTACTCGCTATCACTGCAATGAGGTGGGCTACTTCTCCTCTAGGTGTCCCAAGAAAAATCCAGCACCCACTGGTGCTCCCACCCTGGGTTTAGCGAGTGTAGCTTTGGGAAGGGATTTAATTTCCAGTGGGGAGGAGGGACTAGCAGTAATGACCCTTGTATCTTTAGGAGACCAAGAGATAGTCCAGGACACCCCTCTGCCCCAGAACACTAAGAAATGCGGGCAGTGGGTGACCATCAATGGGAAGAGGGTGGAGGCTCTGAGAGACACAGGAGCCAGCGTGACATCTGTGAGGTGTCAGTGGGTGTCTGAAGTGAGGTTCCGTGAATACTGAACCCGTGTTTTGATGTCCTGGTTCCGTTACGATTTTGGTAGCAGTGAACCGTAACTCATGAGATCAGCAAGTATGAGTGTTTCCGCCATGTTGCGCACGAGGATTCACTGTGTATTTGAAGCTTCCATTGTGAACCATAGTTCTCATTCCGTGTAAGACAGCCATTTTGTGGTTGCCCTCACATAGGTCGATGACTGCGGCTGAATGAGTTTTTTTAAGACCTATGCCCTTTAGCTGAGGTTCGCGCTGACTTTTGGATGAACCAAGTGAACTGACCTCGTTGCCTGAAGCTGACCTTGATGAACTAGTTTTCCTCGCCCGGTAGCTGATCAAGATTAAGGATCAGAGCACAGGACATCGTAAAGTTTTATTGCACACAAATATGCCTTATCCTACTTCTACCTGTTTTCTGTTTCTCTCTTTATGGTCTATTTATAATATGGGTCGTGGCCTCCTTGTTATGGGTTCGTTTGGCCCGTCTAAAGAAGAATGTTGGGTTTGACCGATGATTGATCATGGGCTGGGCAACTGAAAAGTGGGTTTTACTGTCATGCGATACCTTTGGTGTGGACACATGTGATTGGACAGTTTGTAAATATTAGGTATTTGTCTGGAATGTGATTTTTTGCATAAAAAGGGATGACTTGCTTTGTAAAATTGAGCAGTCTCCTGAGAACTCATACCGTGATGATTTCTAGGACTTCTGTTACTGGCTGCAGTCAATAAATTCGATCTTTGACGTCCCACGAAGAGTCCCGTGTCTCTGTATTCGAAGACAGGTGAACCCGAAGACTTTGGGTGTGCCCCTGGCGCCGCCGGGTCTTAAATAACCCGGTTCTTCAGTTGGCGCCCAACGCGGAGCGACATCAAGCAGTACCGGTCCAAGCCTGAAGATTGTGAGGAGCTTCGTGAGGAAATTCCGGAAGAGGGCCCCACTCCATCGACCCCGGTATGTCGAACGTGGACTGAAGGTCTTTGCTGTGAGGTTTCCCGCTTTCTAGACGGCTACGAAGGACCGCTGCCCTGACTGCCGCCCTGTCTTGGACCGCCCCTTGTGCAGCTTTGTAAGGCGAGACGATAGACGGGCCTTCTGGTGACGTGACTGATACCTTAGTTAAGTATACGTGGGTCGCCCCCAGTTCTTTGTTGTTCTTTGTTTTTGGTTCTTTGAATACTTAGTTTTTGGGTCTTTGATTTGGGTATTGCAATTTCCAAAGCCGAGGGATTCGTATATTTACGAGACTATCGTTGCAGATAATCCCTTGAAGTTTGAAGCTAGATTAGTGAGCGAAGATGCCTACTCTTAGCAAAATTTGGAGAATATTTTGTTGTGGTTGTAACAAGGATTCCCGATTGGAGGATTCATGTCCGATACCTCCAGTTGGAACACCGACTTATGAGCTCTATTCTAAACACGGCATGGGCCCCATTACGTTTAATAAAGTATGGATCCGTTATACTAGAAAAGATGGGGTTTTACGATGGCCCCAATATGGTAGTTTTGAAACTGAGATTTTAGATAATTTAGAAACAAAATTGTTTAGAAAGAAAGCCCGGCCGGCGATGTTTGACTCCTTTCGCCTTTGGCGTAAAGAAGCCAGACAACGAGAAATCAAACAAGCTAAAAGAGATAAGAGAGAAAAGGGGTTGTCGATAATGCAAGCTGCCAAGCAGTTTAAAGAGGATGAAGAAGATAAAGCAACTGAGGTGTCAGATAGGCAACATAATATGGCTATTGATAAATGTTATCCAGCGTTGCCACCTCTCCTTGAGAAGGCAACAAAGGACCCTGAAAAGGACCCTTTAATGTCGCATCTATTGAGATTACCACCCCCTTATGCACAGAGTGCTACGGCACCTCCTCCACCTCTAGTTGTTCCACCTCCTGGTCCTGCTCCACAGCCAGCTCCTCCCCAGTTCGTTCCTCCTCCTACGGCACAGCCTCCTCTGGGGCCGCCGACTTTGCTATCAGTTCTGCCTCAAACTTCTTCATCTAACTCTCCTGTACCTTCGATTTCTCTCCCTACTACTGCTACGTTTCTATCACCTCAAAATACTTTATCTCCTTTCCTTATGACAGCTTCTCCTTCTGCTCGACAAAGAATGACTGATACTGTTACTGGTCTTTTGTCTCCTTTCTTTGGGTCTTTGAGTATGACCCCCGTTTCTGCACGTAAACAATTACGTAGCCAGCTTCCTGGTCCCGAAGAGCGGGCCGTGTTAGACCTTTTGGCTCGCAGGTGGATTTCAAATGTTTCAAGGTATAATTTAGAGTCAGTTATGGATGTCTTCCTGCAATGGGAAGCACCCAAGCAGAGATATGTGTTTGATGTAATGTGTACTTTCCTCCGTTAGGAATGGGCAGATAGTGATTTGGGTTCAGTCCCGGTAGAATTACTAAATGTCCAGTCTGAGTTTGCGAAAGGGACTATAGTGGGTCCCGGAATTTTGGATGCAGTTGCGATGGTGCTTGCGTTTAGGAGCGATTTCCCTTCTCAGCGACTGTTTGAGTCTGATCCTTCTGTTAGGAGAAAAGTACGACAATATCCAATGAGAGAGGTTCCCCCAGTTTGGAGAGAAGGGGACGCAAACGCTAATCCGCCTGTTCTGCCTCATTTTCAGAGAGTATGGGTACATGTGCCATGGAAGAGAGTAGAAGTTTTGGCCCTTAAACAGTTTTTACCTGATCCCCGTAAGAATCCAGCTGGCTATTACAAAGAATTGTCCCAGACAGTTGACTCATGCATCATGAACTTAGCCGACATAGATATGCTTTTGGGTAATGTAGTACCTCAACCTCTATGGGCAATAATTAGTCACTAGGATCATGCAATTGAGTTAGGCGATACATGGGTGAATATCGCTGCTGCGGATGGTAGACAGGTTGGTGGAGCTAAGCCTGAGCCTCTAGTGGCAGATCTACCTGGTAGAATTATAGATCTTATGAAAACGATGATGCCAGCGTTACGAGTAAATTGGGACAAGTTAGCAGCATGTAAGCAGAAGAAGGACGAAAGTGTATCTGATTTCTTCACTAGGTTTGAAGAGACATTTATAGATCACAGTGGTCAGGATATGAGTACAGAAGGTGGCCAAAGATTGTTAGTAGATAAGTTTGTCTTTAACTTACTTCCTGAACTATGTAATAAGTTGAAAGATTCCGAGAGTTCTTGGGCTGTTTCCTCGTCGGCCCAGATATTGGCGACTGCACAGTACTACGAGAATAGGGATAAGGCCGAGAAAGAACGAGTAGAGAAAAAGACAAAAGACTTAAAGACAAAGGTTCTTTTGCAGCAGGCGTATCCGCCTCGCTCAAATCAACAAGAGTTACAGCAACGCCCACAGTTTCAGCAACCTCCATCATTCAGAGACCGCAACAGAAAGCTGGGTATTTCCCTCCAAGGCCACCTTTGGGCCTGAATCAGTGTGTGTATTGTAAGGAGGAAGGTCATTATAAAAATGAGTGTCCTGTTCTACTTCAGCGCGCGAATGGTATACCGGCCCCGAGGGGTCGTGGTGGTTTCCAGCAAGTGTCATGGGGTAGAGGACGTGGTGCGTTTCCTCAGAACGAACGTTCCTTTCCCCCACAAAATTCTATGAATTATTTTGATCAACAGAAAATTACATCTGGCCAGTCGACTCAGTACTATGCTGATGACTACTATGTTGAGAGTGAGAATGCTGACTATAATGATTGCTAGGACAGCCATGGACAAAGAGAGGGAGTAGTGTCGGTTCCAGTAGATCAGAGTGGGCCTTATGTTGCAGTAGCCACATCGGGTGTGGTAGAGCCCTTTCTTTTGGATACTGGTGCAGCAAAGAGTTCTATCATGCACTCTAAACTCCCTGGCGCACCTTTGTCTGGCTTAACGAATGTTTCGGTAGGATTCTCTCGCGCCCCAGTTCGTAATCCAGTTTCTAGTCCCTTGTCTCTTTCCATAGGGCTTTGTGAGTTGGAAGCACCTCTCATTTTAACGACAGGTTGTGGTGAGAATTTGTTGGGTTTGGATTTGTTGAAAAGGTTGAATGCAACATTGCATTGTTCTCCTTCGGGAGTACAGCTTACATTGGGTAAGAAAGTGATCTCTCCAATGTATTTGTCTAAAGATCGGCTTCCACCGGAATTGCGTTCTCTCCCTGATACTCTTTGGGCTACTGGTCCTAATGATGTGGGTCTTTTGGAGATTCCACCTTATGTTGTAACACTCAAAGCGAATGTTAAATTACCACGTATTCCCCAATACAGGATTTCTAGTGATGGTGAAAGAGCGCTTTTAGCAATCATTTATGATTTGATTGAGAAAGGTGTGATTGCAGAAACGAGAGGTAATGTGTGTAACAGTCCCGTTTTGCATGTCCTGAAGCGCACTGACTCTTCTCAGCCACCTGTCTACAGGTTTGTGATCGACCTTCGAGAGGTTAATAAAATTGTCGTGCCGCAGTTTCCTGTTGTTCCGGACATTACGGATTTACTGACTTTGATTCCTGCTTCAGCTGCCTGGTTTTCGGTTATAGATCTGAAGAATGCTTTCTTCAGTATTCCAATTGCCGAAGAGAGTAGAGATATTTTCGGCTTCTCTTTAGGAGGCCGAAGCTTCCGGTTTAAACGCGCTCCTCAATGCTATTGCGAAAGTCCTTCCATTTACAGCCAGGCTTTGAAAACTCAGCTTGATACTCTTGTGTTGCCTGCTGGTACTGCTCTTATTCAGTATGTTGACGATTTATTAGTGGCTGCTGATGATGAGGAAAGTTGTAAATCGGCTACTATTTCTTTGTTGCGACATTTGTCTGACCTGCACCATAAAGTGTCACCTTCAAAGTTGCAGTATTGTCGCCAAGAGGTGACCTACTTAGGTCATCTCTTGTCAATGGAGGGAAGAAGGTTGACCCCAGAACGAATTCAAGCGATTGCTCGAATGACTGTGCCAAATACGCAGAGAGAGGTACGTGCTTTTCTGGGTATCACGTCGTATTGTAGACAGTGGATTCCGAATTTTTCTTTGTTGGCAAAACCTCTGTTGGCATTGACTTGTAAGGATATACCGAACCCTCTTCCTTGGTCTGACGATTGTCAGAAAAGTTTTTCTGAGTTGCGTGATGCGTTGTGTTCTGCTCCAGTGTTGGGTACTCCTGACTACAGTAAGCCTTTTACACTCTATGTCCACGAGAGAGAGGGTTGTGCATTGTCAGTTTTGACTCAACAATTCGGTGATAAACAGCGTCCATGTGCGTATTTCTCGTCGACTTTAGATCCGTTAGCCAGAGCATTGCCAAGTTGCTTAAGAGCTACAGCAGCAGCGGCTGTTTCTATCCGACAGTCTGCTGGGTTGGTGATGGATAACACGTTGATTGTGATGGTTCCACATTCAGTGGATACTTTGTTAAATAGAACCAAGACTCAGCACCTTACTAGTGTGAGATTGTCGGGCTATGAGTTGACGCTTTTGGCTAGTCATGTGCACATCAAGCGGTGTAATATATTGAATCCAGCGACATTGTTGCCGATTTCTGTGGATCCAGATGGTCAGGAGCAGCATGATTGTTTTCATAGGACGGAAGAGGAAATGAAGGGTAGAGTCGATCTGAAAGACACTCCTCTTTCGGATCCTGATGGTACGCTATGGGTTGATGGGTCATGCTACAAGCTCCCGAATGGGGATACGACTGCAGCATATGCCGTGACGACATTATGCACAATTGTTGAAACTGCACGAATGAGCCATAATTTGGCACAAGCAGCGGAATTGATTGCATTAACGAGAGCGTGTATTTTGTCTGAGGGAAAGAGAGTGAATGTGTATACCGATAGCCAGTACGCGTTTGGTGTTGCACACAGTTTTGGACGTTTGTGGAAAGAAAGGGGATTTCTCACGTCCCATGGGACTAAGATCTAACATGGGCAGTTGGTGAATGAGCTTCTTGAGTCACTTACTTTGCCGAAGCAAATCGTGATCGTGAAGTGTAGTGCTCATCGGAAGGTTACGGATGATGTTGGTCGTGGTAACGCGTTTGCGGATGAAGTCGCGAAAGAAACCGTGAGAAATGTGATGAGTCGAATGTATGTTGCAGGCCCTGCGAGATGGATTGGTGCAGCTGGAATGTGTGAAGATACGACCGAGAGTGTGAAATCAATCCAGGCTGAAGCCACTGAAAATGAAAAGAGTGTGTGGAGAGAAACTACGGGAAGATTGGATTCGACTGGTTGTTGGGTTGAGTTATCAGAACACCAAAGATGGATGTCGCCAGATGCGTATGTGCGTGCGGTGGTTAGGATGGCACATGGGTTGTCTCACATTAGTGCGAAAGGAATTTGTAAGTTGTTGGCTCCAGTATGGCAGAATGCTGGAATTCCTAAATGTGCTGAGAATGTGGTCAAGAATTGTATGGTGTGTTTGATGTACAATCCAGGTAAGGGAACTCCAACTCCAGCAGGTCACTTTGCGCCTCCGACGTATCGGTTCGAGGTTCTGCAATTGGATTTTATCCACATGGAAAGATGCAACAACTTGAAATACGTCCTTGTAGTAGTTTGTGCATTTTCTAGATGGGTAGAGGCATACCCCTTAAAAGATAATACTGCCTCGTCCACAGCTAAAGTCTTGCTTAAAGAATATTTCCCTAGGTTTGGATTGCCAAGGATGGTGTGGAGTGATAATGGAAGTGAGTTTGTGGGGAAGATTATGAAGAGAGTGTGTGAGGGTTTGGGCATCAAACAGAAATTTCATGCCTCAAATCATCCCCAATCAGCTGGATTAGTGGAATGTTACAATGGCACTTTGAAGCTAAAGTTAGCCAAAATTCAGGCGAGTTCTGGTCTCCAATGGCCCGATGCTTTGCCGTTGGCACTTTTGTCAACTAGAACTACAGTGCATTCCCGAATCGGACTTAGTCCGTATGAAATAGTCTTTGGTCGACCGGCAAATGTGTGGGGAGTGCCGAGACCAACGAAATTTAGTGATATTGACTATCCTGTGTTGGTGGACTATCTGTATGACCTAACGGCTAAATTGCGTGTCTTGCATCAACAGGTTCACGATAACTTACCACCAGCCTCTGTGGACCCAGGTCACACCATCAATCCCGGTGACTGGGTCCTCATGAAAGATTTTCAACGAACCAAAAACGACCAGCCCCTCTGGACAAGCCCTCACCAAGTACTGTTGGCTACGAGAACCTCTGTGAAAGTCTTTGGGAAGAAAAATTGGATCCACGGCGTACATTGTAAGAAGGCACCTTTGCCTCTGCCGTACTACCAGTGGATCCGTGACTGCTTTGCAGATTCTGAGACTGAAAGCTTGCCAAAGTTCACACCGTTTAGCGACGCTGAGTTGGTATGGAGAGGGTCTGTGAAGGAAGACGATGATGTCTTACAAGCAGCTGTGCCTTCATCTTTGAGATGGGACACCACCAAGCCTGAACTGTTATTTAAAATCCCAGACAGAGTCTGGGAAAAACCGTTATAATCTACGACCTAGAAATAATGAATAAATAATTCCTTTTTGATTTCGGAACCGCACTCTCTCAGCCGAAAAACTGTTTTGATCTTCCTTTTTCCTTTTTTTTGGCAACCGCCATCCGGGTCCAGCTGTAGGGTCGCGGTGTAAAGACTTGGGAGTGCAGCCGTGTAGACACAAGGTCGACGGTTCTGGTTGGTCCTAGGGCGTTCCCTGGACTGACAGACGCACTCCTTATCAGAAGAAGACCAACCGCCGCGAACAGCCCAGTTAGAGGATGGAGTTTTTTGAGTTCGAGAGAGCTGCTGAGAAAATGAACTGTAAGATGAAACTGTGAGCAGATTAGAAGGTCAGAATTTGTACATAACACATTCGTACAGCTACTGCATCAACATCAGTTGGCAGTGAACATTACTAATTGTTGGGTGTGTGGTCTTATGCCACATACTACAGATAGAGTTGTTCCCTATCTGATCTTACCGTTTAGTCAGAATGGGTCGTTATGGGCTTTTCAGACGATATTCATTTATGCCCTGGAAGCCTATCCTCTGCGTTCCATGAGAGATAACTTGAGTAATCAAGCATTAGTGAAGGGAGTTATGAATATGAGCAGAGATATCGATACGTACAGGACTATTCCAAAGGAAGAGTTATCGGCTTATGTTGGATGGAACACGACCGGATACAGTGTTAGTCTGAATGAAAAGCAGAAACGAAAGAGGTCACCCCCGATTTGGATCGTACCCCACCGAGGTCAATTTTGTCTGCAAGGTAATGGCAAAAATCCGAAAGCTCAGCTGGGGAAGAGTGTACCCAGACGTATGTTTTTACGTCTCAATCTTCCCCGCCGTTTTTGGCAGCTAAGGGCACGTATTTTGTTTGTTACAACAGAGCATATACATGGTTGCCCCCCTGATTTTTCAGGAACGTGTTATGTTGAATACTTGTTGCCTCCTATGTATACTGCCGCTGCAGATTACCACAAGACAAGAGTTGTTAGAGGTGTCTTTGATCGGAAAGATACCGCCGGTATACTAAGATATTAAGGACACCGGTAGTTTCGTTTATGGTGGATTCAACCACTCTCGTCAATTGCCGTAAGCCTCTACTGTTAGCCATAGGTCCCCAAAATGGTAAGAAACCCTTAAAGAAGTCTCCCACTTCCTGTCCAGCGGTATCTTTCCGATCGAAGACACCTCTAACAACTCTTGTCTTGTGGTAATCTGCAGCGGCAGTATACGTAGGAGGCAACAAGTATCCAACATAACACGTTCCTGAAAAATCAGGGGGGCAACCATGTATATGCTCTGCAAGTCATCCCTTTTTATGCCAAACATTATGCTTCAGGCAAACATTCCTTGTTTACAGTTTAACCAATCACATGTTTCCACAACTAAAGTATTGCATTACGACAAACCCACTTTTCAGTTGCCCAGCCCATGATCAATCATCGGTCAAACCCAACATTCTTCTTTAGAAAGGTCAAACGAACCCATAATAAAAAGGCCACAACCCAATCATAAATAGACCATAAAGAAAGGAGCAGAAACAGGTGAGAGTAGGATAAGGCATATTTGTGTGCAATAAAACTTTACGATGTCCTGTGCTCTGATCCTTAATCTTGATCAACTAAAGGGCAGGAACTGGTTTAACAAGGTCAGCTTCAGGCAACAGTGTCAGTTCATTCAGGTCAAACAGGAGTCAGCACGAACTGGAGCTAAGGTGTACATGGACTTAAAAGACTTGTTCAGCCACAGTCATCGGCCTATGTGAGGGCAACCACAAAATGGCTGCCATACACAAAATGGAACCCAAGGGTTCTGAACGAAATCCCTAAATACGTAGTGAATCCATCAGTCTAACATGACGAAAACACTCATACTTGCCGCACTAACTAGTTACGGTTCGCTAATATCAAATTCATAACAAAACCATGACCTTTATGGAACGGGTTCAGAATTCACGGAACCTCAGACCCTCCTTTTGCCCTTTAATAGGCAATAACCTAAACTCACGTCAATCTGAATCCAGGTCTATATTCATCAGATCATCAAGATGTTGCTGGAGCATAATCCTATTACTTAGTACCTCTCTTGGGACAGGTCTCCTTGCACACGTAGTAGCACAGAGGCCACATATAGCAGGAGAGCACTGCACACAAAGACGGAACAGGAAAAGAATCGCTAAAGCCATCCCAATGATCATCAGAATCTTCCATCCCCAGGTCGATAACAGCTCCCAAAACCATCCAATCAACGACCAATCTCCTTTATCCACATTTATAGACTCAGAGATCTTATGTAACTTAGAAATGGCCTGGTATACTGTAGGAGCATTGTCTGGTATGAAAACGCAGCAACTCTATTGGATCACTTTACATACCCCACCTCGATCTGCAAGTATGACGTCTAAAACCATTTGATTCTGTAACGTCATAAGGCGATCCGCTTGAAGCTCAGCGGTCAAATTACTAAGGGCACCGGCAGTTTAATTTATGGTGGATTAAACCACTCTCGTTAATTGCCGTAAGTTTCTACTGTTTGCCATAGGTCCCCAAAACGGTAGGAACCCCTTGAAAAAGTCTCCCACTTCTTGTCCAGTGGTATCTTCCTTACTGAAGACACCCCTAACGACTCTCATTCTGTGGTAATCTATGGCAGCAGTGTACGTAGGAGGCAACAAATATGCAACATAACATGTTCCCGAAAAATCAGGGGGCAACCATGTATATGCTCTATCATAGCAGACAAAATACGTGCCCTTAGCTGCTAAAAACGGTGGGGAAGTTTGGGACGCAAAGAGATACGTCTGAGTACAAACACTGTTCCCTAACTGAGCTCTTGGATTCTTGCCTTTCCCTTGCAGACAAAAATGACCACGATGGGGTACAATCCAAATCGGAGGTGACCTTTTTCGTCTCTGCTTCTCACCCAGACTAATACTATATCCGGTTGCATTCCAACCAACATATGCTAGTAACTCATCCTTGGGAATAGTCTCATACGTTTCGATATCTCTACTCATATCTGTAATTCCCTTCACCAAGGCTTTATTACTTGAGTTATCTCTCATGGAACGCAGGGGATAGATTTCGATGGCATAAATAAACATCGTCTGATATGCCAATACAGACCCATTGTAACTGAATGGCAGAACCAGATAAGGAATACCTCTATCCATAGTATGTGGCACAAGACCACACACCCAACAATTAGTGGTGTTTACTACTAACTGGTGTTGATGGAGAAGTTGCACAAAGGAATTATTCACAAATTCCGACCTTCTAATCTGTTCGTGTTCAGGTAAAGTATGAAAAGAATGCAAAGAAGTAGTAGCAGGTAAAGTCCTAGGTTGGAAAATGGGTGCAGAAATCAGTTGAAGAGAAAATACAAACCAACCCACCAAAGCTAACGTCATGCTAAAAAACATCAAAAGACATGTGATCAGAAAACATTTGCTATGCATAATTTTACACAGTTTCTTCTTAAAGTTCATTTTCTCAATGGCTCTCTCAATCTCAAAAAACTCCATCCTCTAACCGATGCTGTTCACGGCGGTTGGTTTCCTTCTGCTAAGGAATGCTTCTGTCAGCCCAGGGAACTCCCTTAGACCAACCAGAACCGTTGACCTTGCGTCTTCGGCTTGCACTCTCTAGTCTTTACACCGTGACCCTACAGCTGAACCCGGATGGTGGTTCACAAACATATACCAAAAAAGTTTCTTGGCTGAGAGAGTTCAATTCCTGAGAGAGTTCAGTTCCCAAAAAAAAAAAGGAATTCATTTATTTTATTAGTCCATTGTTTCCAGGACGTAGATTATAACGCTCTTTTCCAGGCCTCGTTTGAGGCTGAAACAACAGTTCAGGTTCAGTAGTGTCTAATCTTTGAGACACAGGCACAGCTTCTTGAAGGACATCGTCATCTTCTTTCTCAGAGCCTCTCCACACCAACTCAGCGTCGCTAAACGGTGCAAACTTCGGCACCCTTTCAGTCTCTGAATCTGCAATACCTTCACGGACCAACTGGTCGTACGGCAGAGGCAACGGCAACGGCACCCTCTTACAATGTACGCCGTGGATCCAGTTTTTCTTCCCGAAAACCTTTACTGAAGTCCTCGTAGATAGCAGGACTTGGTACGGTCCATTCCAGTGGGGCTGATCATTCTTAGTCCACTGAAAAGTTTTCACCAGGACCCAGTCACCGGGATTGAGGATGTGACCTGGGTCCGCAGAAGCTGGCGGCAATTTATCATGAACCTGTTGATGTAAGACACGCAATTTAGTCGTCAAGTCATACAAGTAGTCCACTAGCATAGGGTATTCGATGTCACTAAACTTCGTTGGCCTCGGCACTCCCCAAACGTTTGCCGGACGGCCAAAGACAATCTCATACGGACTAAGGCCTATCCGGGAATGTACTGTAGTCTAGTCAACAAAAGCGCCAATGGTAAAGCATCAGGCCATTGAAGACCAGTGCTCGCTTGAATCTTAGCCAGCTTTAACTTTAAAGTGCCATTATAGCACTCAACTAAACCAGCTGATTGGGGATTATTCGCAGCGTGGAATTTCTGGTGAATTCCCAACCCTTCACACACTCTCTTCATCACCTTCCCCACGAATTCACTCCCGTTATCACTCCATACCATCCTTGGCAACCCAAACCTAAGGAAATATTCTTTGACCAGGACTTTAGCAGTGGACGAGGCAGTATTATCTTTTAGGGGGTATGCTTCAACCCATCTAGAAAAGGCGCAAACAACTACAAGGACATACTTTAAATTATTGAACCTTTCCATGTGGATGAAATCTAATTGCAAAACCTCGAACGGATACGTCGGAGGAGCAAAGTGACCAGCTGGAGTTGGGGTTCCCTTGCCAGGATTATACATTAAACACACCATACAATTCTTGACCACATTCTCCGCACACTTGGGAATTCCAGCATTCTGCCATGCTGGAGCCAACAACTTACAAATCCCTTTCACATTGATGTGAGACAAACCATGTGCCATGGTAACCACTGCAAGCACGTACGCATCTGGCAACATCCATCTTTGGTATTCTGACAACTCAACCCAACAACCAGTCGAATCCAATCTACCCGTAGTTTCTCTCCAAACATTCTTCTCACTTTCAGTAGCTTCAGCCTGTATCGATTTTACACTCTCAATCGTATCTTCGCACATTCCAACATCACCAATCCATCTCGCAGGGCCTGCCACATACATTCGACTCATCAGATTTCTTGCTGTGTCTTTCGCAACTTCATCCGCAAACGCATTACCACGGCCAACATCATCCGTAACCTTCCGATGAGCACTACACTTCACAATCGCAACTTGCTTCGGCAAAGTAAGTTACTCGAGAAGCTTATTCACCAACTGCCCATGCTGAATCTTAGTCCCATGGGATGTGAGGAATCCCCTTTCTTTCCACAAACGTCCGAAACTATGGGCAACACCAAACGCATACTGACTATCGGTATACACATTCACTCTCTTTCCTTCAGACAAAACACACGCTCTCGTTAATGCAATCAATTCCGCTGCTTGTGCTGAATTATAGCTCACTCGTGCAGTTTCAACAACTGTACTTAATGTCGTCACGGCATATCCTGCAGTCGTGTCACCATTCGGAAGCTTGTAGCATGAACCATCAACCCATAACGTACCATCAGGATCCGGAAGAGGAGAATCTTTTAAATTGATCCTACCCTTCGTCTCCTCTTCCGTCCTCAGAAAACAATCGTGCTGTTCCTGACCATCTGTATCCACAGACGTCGGCAACAATGTTGCTGGATTTAATACATTGCATCGCTTAATATGCACATGACTAGCCAAAAGTGTCAACTCATAACCCGACAATCTTGCACTAGTAAGGTGTTGAGTTTTTGTCCGATTTAATAAAGTATCCACTGCATGTGGAACCATCACAATCAACGTATTATCCATCACCAGTCCAGCAGACTGTCGGATAGAAACAGCCGCTGCCGCTGTAGCTCTCAAGCAACTCGGCAACGCTCTAGCTACCGGATCTAATGTTGATGAAAATACGCACATGGACGCTGCTTGTCCCCAAAAGATTGTGTCAACACTGACAACACACATCCCTCTCTCTCGTGCACATACAACGTGAAAGGCTTGTTATAGTCTGGAGTACCCAACACAGGAGCCAAACACAATGCATCACGTAATTCCGAAAAACTTTTCTGACATTCATCAGACCAAGGAAGAGGATTCGGTGTATCTTTACAAGTCAAAGCCAACAGAGGTTTCGCCAATAGAGAGAAATTTAGAAATCCACTGTCTACAATACAACGTGATACCCAAGAAAGCTCGCACTTCTCTCTGTGTGCTTGGTACAGTCATTTGCGCAATCGCTTGAATTCGTTTTGGGGTCAACCTTCTTCCCTCCTTTGACAAGAGATGACCTAAGTAGGTCACTTCTTGGCGACAATACTGCAACTTGGAAGGTGACACTTTATGATGCAAGTCCGACAGATGTCGCAACAAAGAAAGAGTAGCTTCTTTACAAGTTTTCTCATCATCAGCGGCCACTAACAGATCATCCACATACTGAATAAGAGCAGCACCAGCAGGCAACACAAGAGTATCAAGTTGAGTTTTCAAAGCCTGACTATAGATAGAAGGACTTTCGCAATATCCTTGGGGAGCTCTCTTAAACCGGAAGCTTCGTCCTCCTAAAGAGAAGCCAAAAATATCTCTACTTTCCATGGCAATTGGAATGCTGAAGAAAGCATTCTTCAGATCTATAACCGAAAACCAGGCAGCTGAAGCAGGAATCAAAGTCAACAAAGTAGTAATATCCGGAACAACTGGAAACTGTGGCACAACAATCTTGTTAACCTCTCTAAGATCGATCACAAACCTGTAAACAGGTGGCTGAGAAGAGTCAGTGCGTTTCAGGACAGGCAAAACAGGACTGTTACACACATTACCTCTCGTTTCTTCCATCACATCTTTCTCAATCAAATCATAGATGATCGCTAAAAGCGCTCTTTCACCATCGCTAGAAATCCGATATTGGGGAATACGCGGCATTTTAACATTCGTTTTAAGCGTTACAACATACGGTGGAATCTCCAAAAGACCCACATCATTAGGACCAGTAGCCCAAAGAGTATCAGGGGGAGAACGCAGTTCCGGTGGAAGCCGATCTTTAGACTAATACATCGGAGAGATCACTTTCTTACCCAATGTAAGCTGTACTCCCGCAGGAGAACAACGTAATGTTGCATGCAACCTTTTCAACAAATCCAAACCCAACAAATTCTCACCACAACCTGGCGTTAAAATGAGAGGTGCTTCCAACTCACAAGGCCCTATAGAAAGAGACAAAGGACTAGAAACTGGGTTACGAACTGGGGCGCCAGAGAATCCTACCGAGACATTCGTTAAGCCAGACAAAGGTGCGCCAGGGAGTTTAGAGTGCACGATAGAACTCTTTGCTGCACCAGTATCCAAAAGAAAAGGCTCTACCACACCCGATGTGGCTACTGCAACATAAGGCCCACTCTGATCTACTGGAACCGACACTACTCCCTCTCTTTGTCCATTGCTGTCCTAACAATCATTATAGTCAGCATTCTCACTCTCAACATAATAGTCATCAGCATAGTACTGAGTCGACTGACCAGATGCAATTTTCTGTTGATCAAAGCAATTCATAGAATTTTGTGGGGGAAAGGAACGTCCATTCTGAGGAAACGCACCACGTCCTCTACCTCTTGACACTTGCTGAAAACCACCACGGCCTCTTGGGGCCGGCATACCACTCACGCGTTGTCGGAAAACAGGGCACTCATTTTTATAATGACCTTCCTCCCTACAGTACGCACACTGATTCAAACCCAAGGGGGGTCTTGGAGGAAAATACCCAGCGTTCTGTTGCGGTCTCTGAAACTGTGGAGGTTGCTGAAATTGTGGGCATTGCTGTGACTCTTGCTGATTTGAGAGAGGCGGATACGCCTGCTGTAAAAGAACCTTTGTCTTTAAGTCTTTTGTCTTTTTCTCAGCTTTTTCTTTCTCGTCCTTATCCCTATTCTCATAGTACTGTGCAGTCGCCAATATCTGGGCCGACGATGAAACAGCCCAAGAACTTTCAGAATCTTTCAACTTATTAGAAAGTTCAGGGAGCAAATTAAAGACAAATTTGTCCACAAATAATCTTTGCCCACCTTCCGTACTCATGTCCTGACCACTATGATCTATAAATGTTTCTTCAAACCTAGTGAAGAAATCAGATACACTTTCATCTTTCTTCTGCTCACATGCCGTTAACTTATCCCAATTCACTTGTAAAGCAGACATCATCGTCTTCATCAAAGTAATAATTCTACCTGGCAATTCCGTAACCAAAGGTTCAGGTTTAGCACCTCCCTGTTGTCTACCATCTGCAGCAATAATATTCGCCCAAGTATCTCCTAATTCTGCCGCATGATTCTCATGACGAATCTTCGCCCACAAAGGTTGCGGAACTACATTACCCATCAACATGTCGATGTCGGCTAAATTCATAATACACGCATCTACTGTCTGAGACAATTCTTTGTAATAACCAGCAGGATTCTTACGAGGATCAGGTAAGATCTGCTTAAGAGCCAAGACCTCTGCTCTCTTCCAAGGGACATGTACCCATACTCTCTGAAAATGAGGGTGAATAGCTGGATTAGCGTTTGGGTCCCCTTCCTTCCAAACTGGGGAACTTCTCTCATGGGATACTGTCTCGCTTTTCTCCGAACAGAGGAATGAGGTTCGTGCAATGTCTGAGGCGGAAGGCTAGATCTAAAAGCCAGTATCGTCTCTACGGCATCTGTAATATCAGATTCCACTATCATCCCTTTAGCAAAATCCGACTGAACATCAAGTAGTTCCTGCAGGATCAAACCCAAATCATTATCTTCCCATTCCTGATGCAGAACCATACACATCATATTAAAAACATACCTCTGCTTAGGCGGTTCCCACTGAAAGAAAACATCCATAACCGCTGGCAAACTATACCTTGAGGCATTCATAATCCATTTACGAGCTAACAAATCCAACACAGCCCATTCCTCGGAACCAGGAAGCTGACTACGACTCTGCTTACGTTCCGAAACAGGGATCATATTCAGTGACCAAAACAATGGAGACAATAAACTAGAAACAGTTTCTGTCATTCGTTTTTTAACAGAAGGAGAAGAAGCAGTCATAAGAACAGGAGAATAAGTGTTTTGAGGCAAAGAAGGTGTAGGAATAAGAACAGTAGGAGTCTCAGATGCAGAAGCGGAAGGCAAAGGAGTTTGAGGCAAAGCTGGTAGCAAAGCTGGCGACCCTATAGCGGGTTGCGCAGGAGAAGGTAAAACCATCTGTGGAGTACCAGGTGGCTGAACAACAGCAGGAGGTTGAACAACAAAGGGTTGAACAACCGGGGGTTGCGGAGGTGCCGTAGCACTCTGTGCATAAGGGGGTGGTAATCTCAACAAATGTGACATCAAAGGATCCTTCTCAGGGTCCTTCGTTGCATTCTCAAGAAGAGATGGCAAAGCTGGATAACATTTATCAATAGCCATATTATGTTGCCTATCTGACACCTCAATTGCTTTATCTTCTTCGTTTTCTTTAAACTGCCTAGCAGCTTGAATTATTGATACATCCTTTTCTCTTTTATCTCTTTTAGCTTGTTTAATTTCTCGTTGTCTGGCTTCTTTACGCCAAAGGCGAAAGGAGTCAAACATTGCCAGACGGGCTTTCTTCTTAAATAGTTTAACTTCCAAATTATCTAGAATCTCTGTGTCATAGCTACCATGATGTGGCCATTTTAAAACACCGTCTTTCCTAGTGTATCGGACCCATACTTCATTAAACGTAATGGGGCCCACGCCGTGTTTAGAATAGAGCTCATAAGTCGGAGTTCCAACCGGAGGTATCGGACACGAATCCTCCAATCGGGAATCCCTGTTGCAACCACAACCAAACCAAGTACCAAATTTGCTATGATTAGGCATCTTCGCTCACTAATCGAGCTTCAAACTTCAAGGGATTATCTCTACCGATACACTCGTAAATATACAAGACCCTCGGCTTTGGAAATTGCAATTTTCAAATCAAAACTAAGGACCAAACAAACTAAGAACCAAAGGACCAAAAACTAAGGACTGGGAGCGACCCACTTATACTTAACTGAGGTAATCAGTCACGCCACCAGAAGACCTGTCTATCGTCTCGCCGTACAAAGCATCACAAATGGGTCCAAGACAGGGCGACAGTCAGGGCAGCAGTCCTTCGTAGCCGTCAGGAAAGCGGGAAGCCTCGCAGAAAAGACCTTCAGTCCACATTTGACATGTCGGGGTCGATGAAGTGGTGGCCGTCCTCCAGAATGTCCTCACGAAGCTCCTCACGATCTTCAGGCTTGGACCGGTACCGCTGAAGTCGCCCCACGTTGGGTGCCAACTGAAGAACCGGGTTATTTAATACCCAGCAGCGCCAGGGGCACGCCCAAAGTCTTTGGGTTCCACCTGTCTTAGAATACAGAGACACGGGACTCTTCTTGGTGGCGTCAAAGATCGAATTTATTGACTGCAGCCAGTAACAGAAGTCCTAGAAATCATCACGGTATGAGTTCTCAGGAGACTGCTCAATTTTACACAGCAAGTCATCCCTTTTTATGCCAAACATTATGCTTCAGGCAAACATTGCTTGTTTACAGTTTAACCAATCACATGTTTCCACAACTAAAGTATCGCATGACGACAAACCCACTTTTCAGTTGCCCAGCCCATGATCAATCATCGGTCAAACCCAACATTCTTCTTTAGACAGGTCAAACGAACCCATAATAAAAAGGCCACAACCCAATCATAAATAGACCATAAAGAAAGGAGCAGAAACAGGTGAGAGTAGGATAAGGCATATTTGTGTGCAATAAAACTTTACGATGTCCTGTGCTCTGATCCTTAATCTTGATCAGCAAAAGGGCAGGAACTGGTTTAACAAGGTCAGCTTCAGGCAACAGGGTCAGTTCATTCAGGTCAAACAGGAGTCAGCACGAACTGGAGCTAAGGTGTACATGTACTTAAAAGACTTGTTCAGCCACAGTCATCGGCCTATGTGAGGGCAACCACAAAATGGCTGCCATACACAAAATGGAACCCAAGGGTTCAGAACGAAATCCCTAAATACGTAGTGAATCCATCAGTCTAACATGACGAAAACACTCATACTTGCCGCACTAACTAGTTACAGTTCGCTAATATCAAATTCATAACGAAACCATGACCTTTATGGAACGGGTTCAGAATTCACGGAACCTCAAAGGAGGTGGAACACCAGGCTCATCTGGAGATGTTGGGTGTGCCTGCGTGGATCTATGTGACCACGCGGGCTATGGCAGCCAGTAGGGGTGATTCAGCAGACCTGGAGCCTGACACAGTGGCTCAGGAGACTGCCAAAAAGAGAAAGGGCAGGGGGCGCGGGAAACCCGCCCCCGCTGTTCCCACGGCCCAGGAAGGAGCAGAACCTGAGGGGGATGCTCTGGATCTTACCGGGGAACAAGTGGCCGAACTGGGGGACCTACCTGTGCTGACCCATTGGCAGCGAGAAGGGGGCCCCTCCAGGGAGGAATTCTGCAAGGCGCAGAAGGAGTGCCCTTCTCTCATTGGTGTGCAGCAACAGGCTGTAGACCAGGCAGCAGGTGGAGCATCCAAGGATCATCTCATTTACTGGGAAGATGAGTTGTTGTATAGTGAGCCTAAGTTCGCTGAGCCCGGTGCAGCCTGTGTTCTGGTGGTACCCGAGCGCTTCAGGAACTTCCTAATGAGTCTGGCTCTCGCAGGACATCTGGGGCAAGACAAGACCTTCCAAAGGCTTGTCACCCACTTCTACTGGCCCCAGATGAAGAAGCACGTTGGTACCTTTTGTAGATCTTGCCAAACATGTCAGGCTAGTGGCAAGAGCAGAGATAAGTGCAAGGCACCCCTCCAACCCTTTCCTGTGGTGAGCACCCCTTTGGAGTGGGTGGGCATCGACATCATGGGGCCCCAGGACCCCAAGATAGCCTTAGGCAACAGGTTCATACTGGTCTTGGTGGACCATGCCACCCGGTACCCGGAAGCTGTCCCACTCAGGACAATCACAGCCCCGTTGTAGGCCGTGCATTGATGGGGATCTTTTCCCCTGTGGGTTTCCCCAGAGAGGTGGTCTCCGACCGGGGTACCAACTTCATCTCTAGGTACATGAAGTCTCTATGGGAGGAGTGTGGGGTAACTTATAAGTTCACCACTCCTTACCACCCTCAAGGAAATGGGTTGGTTGAAAGGTTCAACCGCACCCTGAAAGGTATGATTATGGGCCTAGCGGAGCCCATGAGACGGAAGTGGGACGTCTTTCTACCATGCCTGTTGTTTGCCTACAGGGAGGTGCCTCAGAAGTCCTTAGGGTTCAGTCCCTTTGAACTCCTATATGGCCACCCTGTTAGAGGACCTCTCACAAATGGTGAAGGAGGGGTGGGAGAAATCCCGTTGGAAAACCCCACAGGATGTGTTCAGCTATGGGTTGGCCTTCCGCAACCAGACACAATGCTTCAGGAAACTCGCTAAGGAGAACCTAGAAGCTAGCCAGGAAGAAATGAAATGATGGTACGAGCAGAATACCACTCTGGTCGAATTTCAACCTGGGCAGAAAGTGTGGATGATGGCGCCAGTGGAGCCTTACGCTCTCCAAGACAAGTGGACTGGGCCATATGAGGTGGTGGAGCGCAAGAGTGAAGTAACCTACCTGGTTAACTTGAAGACTCCTAGGCAGCCCTTGAGAGTCTTGCATGTGAACCGCCTCAAACTCCACTTTGAGAGGTCTGAAATGACATTGCTCCTGGCTACAGATGCTGGAATGGAAGAGGAAAGTGAGCCTCTACCTGACCTTCTGGCAACCAAGGTGCAGGACGGGTCAGTGGATGGTGTAGTCCTCTCGCCCACCCTGACCTCAGAGCAGCAGAGGGACTGTCGTCAATTGTTGGGTCAGTTTGCCTCCCTGTTCTCCCTGACCCCAGGTGTCACCAATTGGTGCGTCCATGCTGTGGACGCTGGAGATAGTTTACCTGTGAAACAGAAATTTTACAGGGTTGCTGACAAGGTCAGGGCCAGCATCAAGGAAGAGGTTTCCAAGATGTTGGCGCTAGGGGTGATTGAGCCCTCCAGCAGCCCCTGGGCTAGCCCAGTGGTCTTAGTGCCAAAGGCTGCTGCGCCCCGTGCCACTCCAGAACTCCGGTATTGTGTGGACTACCGTGGGCTCAATGCGGTCATGAAGACTGATGCACACCCCATCCCCAGAGCTGATGAGTATGTGGGTTGGTTGGGAGCTGCTCAGTACCTCAGTACGTTTGATTTAACTTCTGGGTACTGGCAGATTGCCTTAACTGAGGGGGCCAAAGAGAGGTCTGCTTTCTTAACACCAGAGGGGCACTATAGTTCCGAGTCATGCCCTATGGGTTGAAGAACGCCCCTGCCACCTTCCAGGAGACTGGTTAACCCGGTACTGACTGGGCTGGAGGAATTCAGCGCTGAATACCTGGATGACATTGCTGTGTTCAGCTCAATGTGGGAGGAACACTTGCAACACCTCTGTGAAGTGTTGAAGGCTCGGCAACGGGCAGGCCTCACTATCAAGGCCAGCAAGTGTCAGATAGGGCAGGGATCTGTGGTGTATTTGGGATACCAGGTGGGGAGCAGCCAGGTGGCGCCCCTACAGGCGAAGATTGATACCATTCTGGCTTGGGAGCCCCCCAAGACCCAGACAGAGGTGAGAGCCTTTTTACCGGGTATTACCGACGGTTTGTCAAGTGATATGGCACCATCGTTACCCCCTTGACAGAGTTGACTTCCAAGAAGCAGACCAGGAGAATGAATTGGACCGAAGCGTGCCAAACTGCTTTTGATGCCCTGAAAACTGCCTTGTGTACAGCACCGGTGCTCAAGGCACCTGATTTCTACAGTGAGTTTATAGTGCAGTCAGACGCTTCAGAGCATGGTGTGGGAGCAGTACTCTCACAGATCAACGACGAGGGCTGGGCCCAACCTGTAGCTTTCATTAGTAGGAGGCTAGTCCCCAGGGAACAGAAGTGGAGTGCAATTGAAAGGGAAGCTTTTGCTATGGTCTGGGCTCTGAAGAAGCTGAGGCCCTACCTGTTTGGGACTCACTTCCGTGTTCAGACAGACCACAGGCCCCTCAGATGGTTAATGCAGATGAGGGGTGAGAACCCAAAACTGTTGAGGTGGCCCATCTCCCTACAGGAAATGGACTTTACGGTGGAACACCGCCCTGGCACAGAACACGCCGATGCTGATGGGCTGACCAGGTTTATCCGCCTTAGTGAAGAGAACTCCCAAGAGGGTGGGTAGTTCTCCCTACTTTCAGCTGGAGGGGACATGTGTTAGACTTGGCATCCTTGGCGTGGTTTCCCTCTATCTTTTTGCCTCTGCCTCCTGTATTTTTGATGCTGTGCTGGATTTCGTTTTTGCTGGTTTAGATGCTTTGGGAACTTTCCCACTGCTGATCAGTGTCAAAGTGCAAGTGCTCCCTGTATAAATTGTTATTGTAATTGGTTATCCATGATTGCCATATTTGTATTACCAAGAAGTCCCTAGTAAAGTGCAATGAGAGTGCCAGGGCTGGTGATTCAAATGCTACTAGTGGGCCTGTAGCACTGATTGTCCCACATGAGTAGCCCTAAAATTGTGTCTCAGGCCTGCCACCGCAGTGCCTGTGTGCAGTCTGTGAATTGTCATGTCCTCCTGGTCAGTGTCCCTACTGACCAGGCCTAACCCTTCCCTTTCTGTGCACATTGGTCACCCCTATGGAAGGCCTAAGGTACCCCCTTGGTCAGGGTGCAGTGTATGTGAAAGGTAGAGCATGTACTAGTGCAGGTGACATGCTCTGGTAGTGAATTACAGCCATTTTCGTTTTTCACTAATATGAGGCTATCTTGCCCCATAGGCTGTCATGGGGAATGCTGGCTACAGTGGCTACCAGCATATCTTCCCATAGGAGCAAGATAGGACATAAAAGTCTGGTATCCCTGAACTCAGAGTTTAATTACACATCTTTTAGGAAAGGTTGTTTTTAAATCCTGTGTTTGAGAACAGCACTTTTAGAAAGTGGCTGTTTTCTTGTCTGACCTTTCTGTGTGCCTGTGTGCCTTGGCCTGTTTGTGAATTGACTGTCTGGTTTGTGAGTGACAGGGGCGGGGTGGCTCCCAGTGGCTGAGTGGGCCATCCATGGGCTGAATACCTCCCTCTGCATCTAGAGTGGTGGGAGGGGATAGCACCTAGGCCTGATTAGGGCTGTGCCTGCCTTCCACAATGCTGGCTTCACCTCCTGCTGGGCGGCTGATGACCCTGCCCCTCACTCTGAAAGGAAAGGAGAAGCCAGGAAAACAAAGTGCTCAAGGAACACCCAGAACTGGTTCAGACCGGGCTCAGAGCCCTCCTGCACAAAGGGAACAAAGACTTTTAGGGGTATAAGTACAGGAGCCCTGACTACAGAAAAGTAAATCATCCTGGAATCAAGAAGGAAAGCTGGAAGGCTGAAGAAGGAAGACTGTCCTGCTGTTGCTTTGCTGGACTGACCTGCAGTTGCTTTGCTGCCAAGGAGAGGGGAAGGAGTTTGTTGTTGCTTTGTCCCCTTGCTTGAAGAGATCTCCAAGGGCCTGTTGTGAGCTGGCCTCTTGTTCAGAAGTCCCAGGAACAAAAGGACTTTACCCCCAGCTTTCCCTGAGCTCTGCTGAGAGAGTTCTGCCCTTCCTGAGTGCTGAATCTGACTGTGGGGCATCTGGAAGTTGTGGCCTGTTGTTTGGAAAGCTGGAGAACGAGAAACTAAGACTATCTGCAAATGTTCACGCATTGCTTGCTTGCGTAGCGCATCCCCGTCAGTGCAAGGAAATTCCCGCCGCCGCGAAGATTGAGATCGTCGCAGCGCCTGTTGCCGTTGCAAGAACCGATGCATCGTTCGATTGCGGAACGCATCGCTGCGATTATCGTTGCAGAGCCTGTCCTCGATGGGTGAGACCGCCGCACCGCTTGCTTGCGGACCACATCACGTTGTGCGGGTATCATCGCAGAGCCATTGCATCGAGGGGCCGTAAGAGGAGAAGATCGACGCTGCGCCGCGCATCGCCGCCGCACCTGAGATCGTCGCTGTCCCGAAATTCATCGCATCGTGCCTTTGCGAGACGCTCCCTACGGAACCTACGCACCGGAATCCATACAAGGTATCGCCTCCCTCCCCATACAGACCGGATTCATCGCAACACGCCCGCTGCGTCCAGCGGGAATGTCGCATCACCTCCCCAGGGTCTCAGGAGTGACGCATTGCTTGTTTTCCACCGCACCAGCTTCTGTTTTGGAACTTTGTCGCATCTAAAGGTACTGTTGGCTAAACGTGACACAACTGTGAACCTATTTTCATGCAACTGTGGATTAATTTAACGCAACCTTAAGAACTCCTTTGAAGCCATATTCTTAAACTGTGTTTGTTGGATTTTTGTCGTTTTGGTCTTGTTTAGTTTAGATTAAATACTTCTATTTTTCTAAACTGTTGTGGAGTCCATTTGTGGTGATATCACTGTGTTACTGTGAGTGTTGGTACAAATACTTTACACATTGCCTTTGATAAGCCTGACTGCTCGTGCCAATCTACCAAGGGGGTGAGCAGGGGTAATCTAAAGAGTGGTTCCTCCTTACCCTGACTAGAAGCAAGGGTCCCTATTTGGACAGTGGTACCTACCTCTGCCAACTAGAGGCCCCCAGTTCTAACAACAGGATATCCCAGTCTTGCTCTTTCACTTTGTCAGATGCTTCAGAATACATTAACAAGTCCTAGGCTGCTGGTACCACCAAGGCCTGCAAATCAGCTTGGTCTCTGTGGACAAGATGGTATATGGGAAAATCTATCAATCCCTTTTCAGCAGATGTAGTTTACATTGTAAACTTCTCGGCAGCTGAGGCCAGTGGAGGTAAGACCTAGCATATCATCAATCTGCACAGATCATCCATTAGTATGAATCATCCTTACATCTTTTGAGGGAGAAGAGTTGGCCCAATGGCTAGGGCAGTCGCCCTCGAATCTGGGGAACTGGGTTTGAGTCTCGGCAATGATGCTGAACATCCTGGGACTCTGGGCAAATCACTTAATCTCCCCGTGCCTAACAAAAATGAATGCGTCCTCATGTAATGCAACTTGTGCTAAGTTAAGCGCTCTGATACCCGATTTGGGTCAAGTTCGCGATATATAAAACTTAGAAAAATGGAAAGTCAATGAAAAACTGGTGGGAGTGGATCCACTCGTCTGTCGACTTTTAAAGGGAATAAAAATGTTTAATCCTCCTGTACCAAAATACATTAAACTATGGGACATGAATGTTGGCTTGAAGTTGTTAATATATTAGCTTGAAAATTCTGATCTTTCATTGAAAATGTTATTTGCAAAACTTACGATGCTGTTATGTCAAATTTCTATACAACATTTTCTAATGTCAAAGAGCTGGATGTTACTTCTTGTCAATTTACTCCCACAGGTGTTCTTTTCGGTTCACAAACGCACAAAGACTAATTTAACCACTGTGTTTTTCACTTATTTTCCTGATCAACCAAAACGATGTGTTGGGCAATGTCTTAAGGTGTACGAGACCAGAACAATTGATCTCAGAGCGTCCTCTCACTCACAACTTCTCATTTCCTTCAGAAACCCCACATCCTGTTTCTTCTTTTACTCTGGCCCGCTGGGTCAGATGGATTATGTTCCTTGCTTGCATTAATACCTTAATTTTTGGTGCCCATTCCTCCAGAGGTGCTATGGCCTCTAAAGCTATTTGGGCTGTTTCCCGGATTGGGACATTCTGAGATCAGCTGACTGGTCTAATGATAATGTATATTGCATGGTTTATTGTAAACCTGTACATACTGCATCGTTGTAACTGACTTGCTTTAAACAATCATAATAGTAGCCTCCGGTTTTGTAATAAAAATTAGATTTTCCTAGAAATTTAAGAAGAAAATCCTAATTTTATTAAAGAAACGGAGGCAAGTATTATCCCACCTCAACACTTTTTTACCGTGCAGGGGTGGCTCCTCCACGATGGCGGAGGAGCATCGTCCCACTGCTTTGATGATTTTATTAGCATTTTCTTTTTCACTGTTGCCTCTGCTGGGTAGCCGAGTTGCAGTCGGGGGAGAGGCCGGGCTATCCTCCTGAACTTCAGGAGGAGGAGTTGTGGGCACTACTAAGTGCACATGATGGTTTGGTTGGCTGTTTTAGCCCGGCCAAACTGTCATGCACACTTAGCATTTCTCCACCCGACCGTAAACAGCTAGGTGGAGAAAAGTCACAGGCTCCCAGGCACTGTCTGAGCGGCGAAGCAGGCCACTCAGACCAATCCCAGCGCTGGTCTCATGCTGGGAATGCTATTCCCAGCATGAGATTGGCATCTGGGAGCCTGAGCAGTCTGCGGCAGTCTGGGATCGGGAGTGGAGGAAGACATAGCTTCAGGTAAGTTGCAATTTATTTATTTTTATATATTTTTTTAATGTATTAATGTCCCCACCCCTTGTTGCCCTACCACCACTTCACATCATGGTCAGCCGCCACTGTTACCAAGGGGTCACCTCACCCCCCCCCCCATAGTTGCTCCAGAGTTACCATCTTCATCTTGAGGGCGTTCAAGTTGCTTCTGCTTCTACACCCTCCACTACTCCTATTGTGGGCCTTCCTAAAGTGTTATTCTCTGCTATTCCAGTTTCCTCTGTGGGACTCAGTTTCAAAGATTTTTGCCAGGAGCTTTTTACATTTACTTTCGCCTGTTTCATCGTTTTTTTATATTCCCTTTATTTGTGGATCATCATTACCTTCTCGTACTTCGCAGTCAAGTGGAGTAATATATGTCTTTCTGTTATCCCATTGGTCGGAAGTCGTTCTGTATTCGTGTGCCATTGGCTAGTCTTTACTCTATGCCTTATGGGATTGGTAGTTTTGTTTGAGTTCTTGACGGCTGCTGTTAATAAAATGCAAGATTAGAAAAGCATAATACTTGCCTTCGTGTCTTAATGTATATATTAACACTTTCCTTCATTAAATTACCGGAAAATCTACATTGTGCACTCTGGGTGTCGCACCCTTTTAATCATTTACACCTAATGATCGGACATGCCATCTTGTTAGTATAACCCGGTGCTCACTGCTGCCTTCATCATTACAGCCAGGGAGGTTAGCATGTGCCATAGGAACAGCTCATTTCAATGAGAGCCTAAGTGCACGATGTTTCTGGAGCAGCTGGACACAAGATGTAATGGTGTCCTGTGAGATTTTGGAACGCCTTTCCTCTTTAAACATAAAATTAAGATGAGAAAACTGCTTATCACCAGATGTTATGTACCCACCCCAAATGATCACACTGACATTGATCTCCAAACGTAACCTGCCTCTGCGCGCACTGCTACCCATGTCCAATGACCAGCCATTTACTATAGAGACACGAATCCGTTGCAGATATTAATAATCTGTTCTAGTGCCAATGGTGGAATGAAATCTGGCCATGTGGAGAATACAGTAATAAAGGCTGCATTTACTGTAATTAATCTATAGTGAAAATTGGAAAATAAAATAGCCAGTCTTGTTTTAGCATTTTAATGTATTAAGTACTTCCTAGCCAACCATCGTTCTGGTCCTAAAAAATCATGGGTTAGGTAAAATCACAGCAAACAACCCCGGTTGGTGTATGCAGCTGCAGTGCAGATTGATAACGTAATTAATATGATCCCCACTCCCGCGCAGACGGCGACATGCTCTGCATCTCGGCGACGCCTTCCATCCCTGGCAGACAAACTGTTAAGGCCTTGCAGGGTCCCCGGCAGACTCCGGCTGAGGCAGAATGCACAGGCCCGCGCCTGTTCTTCTTAATTAATCATAGGCTGCTTCACAATTTAAATATGGAAATGGAAGGCCTTCCGCAATTATTAATGAGCCTGCAGGCAGCCCCGTGGCGTTTACAGACAGGCTGTGTCCGCCCGCAGAAAGCAGCGTGGCATCGCCTTTTCTGATGTGTGTGAAATTATCTGCATACAAACCCCTCCTTCATCTGTGCGGAGAATTACATAAACAGAAAAAAATGGGGCTTTTGTTCGCCAGGCAGCGCGCACATGACTGTTGTGACTGTAACCCTCCATGTTGTTTACACACAGCAGAGCTGATAGATATAATATTACATATTGTTTTTTGCAGTCGTTGCCTGGTGGCGCGGTGCGGCCGGTGGGAACCCGCGTGCGGCGCTGGCGGCTGTCGCCGCCCGCCGCCTTTTTTGCGTCCTTTATCTGCTGGCTTTGCCCTTGAACGCGAAGCCGAGGGGACTGGGACGGTGCCAGGTTCTCACCCGATAAGACGCGCGGCCGGCCGGGGCCGGGCACAAACATGGCCGCCGCGCGCTCTGCGCTCCCAGGAGGGGGAGGGGCTCTGCGGCCCAGGCACTGCTCCAGGAGAGCTGGACAGGTGACAGCCTTTTGGCTCGGGCGAGCGCGGCCTCCATTTTCCGCTGCCAATTTATATTTTTTTTCCTTCTGCTATGCAGGCAGCCTGGCAACGCCTGTGAAGGAGCCACGGCGTATTAGCCGGAGAGTGCCCTCCCCTGTCTATTTTCACTGTCTAAGGAGGGGAGCGAAGCACGTTGAAAATGTGCAGTCTATTTTAGGAGACTTAAACTACTTGCGCGTTCATTGCATTGTGGGAAGATGCATTTAAAAACATCTGCCATACACACGTCTTTCCTTATTGCACGATGCATTCATGTAAGTCTCTCACGACCTCTGAACATTCTGATAGGAGCCCCCTGGCATTAAAATGCTGGCCACACTGAAACTTTCAAGTGCCGTACGTTAGCTTCAGTACATTATATGGCAGAGGGTCACAGCATAACATATGAACGTTAACAAAATTGGAGGCCGGAAAATTCAAATGAAGGTCGCGTTAGTCGTATGTTTAATTAAACAGTTTCCTGAGGTACCAGGGTTCAGAATGTGCCTTGCTGAAAAGTAGCAATACACATTTTCACAGGCTAAAAGCATGCCTTGCTGGATTTCAGAGGTCTCGCATGTTTCCTGAGGAGAAGCCTCTGTATTCAGACAAGAGAGATGAGACGCCGGGTCGGTTCTAAGAGTGCCACCTTCCATGTGATGCATTTGGATGCCTCGAAGCGCTTTGGGAAATGCCATATAAGCTCCATCTTTGAAAAAGAATTTGGCCAACAGCAAGGGAGGAGAGGCGGAGAGACAGCTAGATTGTGATGTGGTGAGCGCTATTGAAAAATGGCAGGCGAATGGTGTTTACTTTTGAAAAGATGGCCCTGTGCCAGGCTGGCGCTGTTTTTCAGGTTAACAGAGGTTGAAGGGAGAGCCAGACTGAGGCGTGGCTATGTGCTGTCAAGGAAAAGGGCTTTGCAAATTGCTGTTCTCAGCTATTTTCTTTAAAGGCAGCGCTTCCTCTCGAGGCTATTACACTGAGGCAGAATATTTAACCGTCCACTCTCCTGCAGCATAGCAAATGCAGCATAAGAAATGTGTTTATACTCGGTAAAGGAACATTGAAGTTTTCCCAGATAGGCTTGCAGCAAAGAAACTCATGACATAGAGGGATATAATGCATGACTTGTATTGTGTGAGTGGGCGCGCATATTATAACATTTGTTTCGCAAAGTAGCGTTAAGTCATGCAACTATGTAGACATTTATATCAGAACGTGCTCATGTGTCAGCGGATTGCAGGATGTAGGGCAAATGTGTGAGGCCAGATGTTCCTTCAGTGGACACACCATACATTTATTTATAAGCGCGGCCGTGTTTTTCCTTTTGCTTTTCCCTAGATACCTTTTTTTTATTCTGTTTTCGCTGTCTATACACTGGGAAAGCTATGCAAAGGTGTCTGTTTTAAAGACGATGTGAAAAGGAGGTTTATGTACATAGTTGATCTTTCGCGTGAAGGCGGTTTTACGCCATGTCGACTCTAATGTAGAACTGTCTCCACACTGAACACTTCATTCCGTGGCAGTCAGTGCCGAACCAACTGGCGCTTACAACATTGTGTAATTGTGCTCGTGCGCTACTCGTTTGTCTTTAAAGGTCTCTTTGGTAGGCGGTATAGCATGGGCACCAGATGCCTTAAACGTCAAGTTTTTAGTTAAAAAATTAGACTAAAATGGAGTATTGCCTTATATACAGCTTGCTCCCATATATTTCGTGTCTGTGTAATATATGTATAGGTATGTGCATGTTTAGTCAAGTGTTGTGGTATTTATTTTGCGTGCGCACACATATACCGACTCTCACAACACGAGTACGTGCACGCTTTGAAATGCATGCTGCTATGCTTACGAAATACATACCTATACATTTTATACAAATATATTCATACAGGCGTATTTCATGTGGCTATTCTATATGTATGCGCGTATGAATATGTATAGCTATATATGATGCAGTCAACGGTAGTGCCTACAGCAGCACACGCAGGAATGCACGTGAGCACGCAGTTTAAGAAACGTCGGCGTGCGCATCTATAATATACACATATTCCTTTGAACTTAATTTATACGTGTTTGTGCTCCGTGCCCTCGGTGATACAGCTAACTTGATAGCATGCGTGCCTGTCGCCAGCAGCTATCAAACACACGTGAGCGAGCACGTGTTCTAAATGCCGGGTTCTCGCCCTTCTGGTGACTCCATAATGAAAAAGCCAGGTTGTACTATATTATTTTCTTTAATGCTATACTTGGTGTCACCTTTCTGTTGAATGCTACACATATTACTGCAAGATGCATGTCTTAAATCTGTCAAAGAGAAACAATATGCTGCCGCGGTAGTAGCTGGATCATGGATGAGCAGTAAATAGGCGCCAACAATGTAACCTTTACACTGTACCATCACGGTAAGAAAAGACGCTCCACGTCTGCACGTTGTAGGAGTGAAGAGATCATCCCCTTTTAACGCATATTGCATTTTAATCCCACCCGTGCCCCTCTAGTCTGACGATGTTTGTGGCCTTGGACGTGGACCCTCGCAGTTTCCTGCCGCCTCCTGTCCGCCGGAGTGAGGCGTGCTTCAGATCCAACCCTCAATGCGCCTCCGGTGCTACGGGCGCGCACTCAGGGCGCTGTCTGCCGCGGTGGGGAGGAGTCGCAACCCCTCCCGGGCCGGGATGGACTCGTGATTATACAATACGTTGCATCAGAATGTGCCAGGGCTGCATAATGAGTCAGTTAGTCACACTCGGGACACAGGACTGGGACAAAACAGCGCGAGGCCCGTGGGTCGGACTCTGAAAGGCGAGGCCTCTGAAGCCGAGTCCGCCAGACGCGGCACTTCTCAGCGAGGCGCTAGACGCAGGAACCCGCGCTCGTCGCGACCTGCGCTCGCGTACGCCCATTGTTTATTGCCCCACGGTATCATCCAGATTTCTGTTTTTTCCGACTTTGTCTTTGGGAAATTTGTGCCTGGAATTCTTGGCAGCCTATAAGTTAGGAGAGCACACAGTTTAGTTTGAAAATATAAAACGCTAGGCACGTCCGCGCACAGGGATTATCTATCGGTGCATCATTGGCTAAGTGGGGTACAGTAATGAGAGGTTGCGTATTCATATTTATTAAAGAAAAATGTGAGTTTGTACCTTTGGAATATGCATGCAATTTTAAAATCGCGAGCATCTATACGTATACAAAAAAATATATAGACAAACATAAAGAAAAAGAGATACGCACACCTACACATTATCTCTCGCTCTTACATGTATGTCTATTTTTCCGGACCATTGTCTTTTTTGTGTTAAAAAGAAGACATTTTTTAAGGACACAACTGCTCACTCCCAAATACATTTTAAAAATAAATAAACCAAGAGCGTTTTTGTAAAGTGTTAAAGAATGGTTCAAGTCTTTGCATTTGTGTTCTAGAAAATGTTCTGAAAAACAGTATTTAGTGTGACCTCTCATAAACACCTCTGTATTGAATTCCACGGGGATGGTGCAAGCAGGGTATTCTCCACGGCTGTGCAAATACACGTGTGTTGTGCCGATGTGACTATCACAGCAAGTTACAATGCACAATAGCGCCTTCATATTACTGCTATAAAATAAAAAGAGTGCCGGCCTGTGCTGGCCAAGCGGTTGCTTGAAAGGGGTGAACTACTGTCGGTGCCGAAGGCATTGAAGGGAACAGGCTACATGCTATTACGTATGATAGTTGCATACTGTACGATGATATCATTATAGCGCCAAAAACAATCGCTTCACAGGTTCCATGCACGTTGTCTATTTAAACATAGGGCTACTGCTTATTGTTCTATTCTTAAATTGCACTGCTGCCTTAAAATACACACCGATTTACTGCTGTCTCACAGAGGAGCAGGCTACATGTACGCGTGTGTGTATTGATGTGTTTGTGTGAGTCTGCATGTGGGTGTGCATATGCTGGAGATATTTTTTTACTGACATTTACCTTTACTATGACTGCTGACTACAATAGAATATATTCTTGAAAGTACAATAATTTCCTAATTAAGGTGCTCTAAAACACATGAAAGCACTGCATAAGTCACAAAAATAATATATATTCTACCCTATCCAACCCCCAAAAAGCTGTGTGTCAAGTCGGGTGGTGTGCTGATGATTCTTCAGTATTTTTTGCAAATCATTTATTTTTTCAAGTGCATAAAAGTGAGTGGGTAACTAGTGGAGTAGGTAGATAAACGTGGAATGTTACAGTCCAAATAACATAGTCTTCCTCTGCTTTTTAGTGGTGTTTATTTGCAAGGGGAATGTGTATTCTAATTTAAAAATATGACACTCACTGAATATGAGTCGACTGGATCTGCAAACTTCCAAAGTATTTACTCATTTTCATCATATACTTATTTTTTTTCTTGGAAACAACTAGATCAGTTTTACACGTTTTAAGAGGGCACATGGTCCAAGTAGGTTGCATGTGTAATTCATATTTGGTGAAATTTGATGCAGATGCTGTTGAGCAATTTGTGCTGGACCGTCTTTACGTTTTTAAAAATGACTTAAAATCCTTTTAAACATTTTCAATACTGAGCAAACCCTTAAAGAACTTTACTTGTGTATGCACACATATGTCAGAAGGTTGTTCGAAATCTGGTGAGTGTCAAAAAATAGTAAAGTAACAGGTAAAACAGGGGTTTAATTCCCTTCAGTTTGGCTATTAATATCGCTGACACACTATAGGTTAGATAATGCATTATTCACAGACATTGCTTCTCCCACCCTGACTATTTCAATAGTTCATGAGAACAGCATAATTGCTGGGGATTATCGAAAAACTTTATGAGTAAGGAGTAAATCAATCTTTATTTGCAGATGTATAAAAACCGTTGCAAAAACAGTACAAGTCAGTCCTGTGTGTGTTCCTGTCAAGCTGCAGAAAGGTGTACAACCCCTTCCTGGGTTCTAGAGACATTTGAAATGTGCTTCCCATCGGTTGAAAGCATTAATTATTGGAAATGATATAATTTCTTAGAAATTATGAAACATAATTCACACTGGCATGGCATAAATTCTGTGAAATATGGGCTTTGGAAATATTGCTGTTTGTGTAATAAAGCTAAACGTCCAGTTTTTTTGGTAAATGTGACCCAGGATCTCGACATGACAATATGGACTTTATTACACACGTTGCATGCAATAGTTTTTTTGGCTGCATGTTAATTTTGTGTTGCTTTCTTGAAAAAGGTGTATTTTTTTAAACAGGAGAACGTTTATTGAAAAGAGTAAGAGTACTATTGGACTATTTTGTTCGGTTGTTCGCTGTAAGCAGAAGAGAACAATACTTAATTATGTAGTTAAGAATGTAGAAATTTTGAAAAAACACCTTTTGCATTGCTAAATACAGTCTGTAGAAGAGAGAACATGCACTAACTAAAATTAAGATGTTTACATTTTGCTTACATTCCGTGAATAGATTATTGGGAATATAATAGACAGTGGTCATGGCCAGTGGAATAATGCAATTCAGTGGCTGTAGTGCTACCAAACTTGTCAGTGTTACTAAACTTGTCACATCATTTGCCACATGATTTGAAGATTTCAATAAAAATGTCGTGTTGAGCTCAAATGCACCAAAATATTACTGTTAAAGAATGTGTGGAATAATTTGCCCTTTTTATTGCCAAATTTATTTGGTTTTCTATTTCCACATAAACCTATTGGTCCAAACAATGGTAGAAGTCTGCAGAATGGTTAAGGACCTGTGAAATACTTTTCATAATTCACGGGACACTGTAAAACGTGGGTTTTATTCCACTGCATTGTGTGCAAAAAAGAAAAAGAAAACCACAATCATTTAAATAATAATATACAGATGAGCATAATGCAACATGCTATTTACAGCTACTGTTGAGTGTGGAGAGGGGACATGACTCACAAAAGGCGCGTTAATAATGCTCCCCCCATTATGTTTTCCCATGTCAATATCCCTGTACCATGTAATAAATAAGTAAATATGTGTTTATTAGTAGAGTTGCAGTAAATAATATATATTATTGGTCTACATTTACTTTCACTGACATTAAATCTATAAAGATGCATATAAGAAAAAAATCTCTCTATATGTGTGTGTGCACACAGATACACACACACACAGACACACATAAATAAATACAATCAGGGAAAATATTTTATAGTGTGTAATATATGGTACATTGGCTTTGAAGAAGGGAGCCATCATGCTGAAACCACTACTTTGACAACAGCAAAAAACAAAGAAAAAGGTTATCAAGAGAACTACATGGAGGTTTGTGTGAGGTACTGTATGTGGTGTGTGCATTGGTAATCATAACTGGCAAATTTGATTGGTTTTGCACATTTGAGGTAGAACCATAACGCACTTTTTTGCTGTATTTATTTTGTAAAAATAAATACAAAAACATATTGTGGTCTATTAGCACATATATTTAGAGCAACTGCACTAATAAACACACATCCACAAATTTATTCCGGTGATACTGTGGCACTGCAGTACTAAGAAATTGACATGAGAAAATAACACTTTACTGATTCACAGATTGCATGTTACAATTCATTTTCATATATTTCTTCATTTATTTTATTTCACAAACATCAGTGTTTTCAAACCCCATAGTTCACAGATTATATGTCACACCAGTGTATAGTGTGCCAGAGTGTAACATGAAAATGCATGACATTAAAAACTTCAATTGCTGGGATAATCTGGTTAAAATCCAAACAAAAATAATTGAAAGTTGCCAGCTATGGTAATAGTACACTCGTCAGCCATAACTTCACCAAGCACTGAAAATGATGTCATACATGATTCCATAGACTAAGGGGTTATCCACAGCGGGTTCTCCACCACCCAAGGATTCAATGACAACACAAGACCATGCTTGGATTTAAATAACAGGTTACATTTATTACAGTTGTGATTAAAATCAAAGCATTATACTCATAAATCAAAATTCCTTGTGAATATTTACAAGGTACCAGACACAGAAATAGCAGTTTTCATCTGTCCCAGCGACACCCGGGAGAACCCCCTGGGTGCCTGCATTTTGAGAAAAATCAAAGGAGTCTACCCAACCGGTTCCAACTCCACGACTCACATAGGGCTAGTGGTCCATGCCCCTTGATGTATGCTCTTGTTGACTCCACACCTGGAAAAACAAAACAGAATGAATATACCGATTGCATCCATCAGTATTACTAAGCAATCTGTTCTTAAGAAAACTTTTCCATTTCAAAAGTCCATCTCAATTACTTACTCCTTATTTCTGCTAAATGAAACTAAAAACCAAGTAATCACTTCTCTAAAGCTAAATTTGAGGGATAGAAGGGTGGGTAACACAAATTCCTTCTTTGCTGGTGATGCATCTGTCAGGGCTCTTGCCAGAGGAAAAGGTGGAGTTCAAGGCCTCTCCACCTGCCTTTATCTTCCCCACAAACTCGTCCCAACAGGATGCCTGCCACCACTTTTCAAGAATGAGTTCAGCTTTCCCCCTCTTCTAGGGGCCAGAAGTGAACCACTGTTAGAGGGGGGCATAAGCTTGAGAACCTTCCAGGCCTACCTAGAAGTTAAGGCCAAACAGTTCATTGGGTGGTGAACAATGCCCCTCCCCCAGTCTATTGTTGCTGCTCCCTTAAACCGGAGCACTGGGTTTCATAGATAACATCATCATTTATGACATCATTGATGATAACAACACATCCAGCGGCGGCCAGCATGTCTCACGGGTGGCGGGGTGGGCGTGGGAGAGATTGTGGGGGAGGGTCATGTCGGGGGGGGGGGTGACAAATGTAAAAAAAACTTACCATGCTGCCTTGAGGAACAGGAAACACAGCAGCCCCCACTGACTAATCACAACACTGCAATGCAGCTTTGTTATTGGTAAGCACCCAGGCTCCCCTGACCAATCACAAGGCTGCAATGCAGTGTTGTGATTGGCTTGAGCTTCCTGGTTCGATGCTCAACCAGGGAATATGGGCCTGGACATGTTCTCCACACAGGCCGTAATGCAGCCTACATGGAGACTGGGAAAAGTGTGCATGACTGGTTTGGGCGGCCTGAGAGGGCCGATCAAACAGTCACTGCGCACTTAGGAGTGGGCAAACCACTTTTCCCCTGCCCTTCTCCGAGAGATCAGCCTCGCCACCCACCCGCCTGCAAAGCAGCACAAAGCATAAAATGATAATGGCACAAACTTATTTTATGTTTCTACTATGTACACACTGCTTAAAAGCAGTGGGACAATGCTCCTCCACCACTGAAAGTTACCATCCAGAACAACTAACCCAAAACTGAGCAACTTTAACTACCACAGGATTAGGGCCTCCAACCTGAACAATTTGGGAGCCATCAAAACGGGTGTCAGCATCTAAGCCAGCATGTGAAGTTTCACAATAGAATAAAATAGGCCAGAGCCGCTAACCTCACACTGAACAGTAGGATTCAGCATAGCACTTAAGACAGCTGCTCTTTACAATCATCATAGCTTCCACTGTACTTCAAACCAATAGCCAGTTCAGCGAGGACGACTTAGCATGGCAACTGAATATAATATTGAAACAATAAGCCAGGAATCAACATCTCCCAGCTCAGCAGCCAACCTGGCTAATCAACATAACCTGGGGATAGAATGTAGCGTTCCAGCTAGAGCTGCCGACTTTAGAGCTAGGGAACCAGGTTTGAGCCTCTCCGTCAGCTAAGTACCCTGTGATTCTGGGCAAATCACTTAATCTCCCAGCGCCTACCAAAATATGAATGGGTCCTTGTGTAACATAACTGGTGCTCATGTAAAGCGCTCCAATACCTTCGGGTCGAGTTTGCTCTATATAAATCTGCAACAAAAAAAACGTAACCTTCGCAGCACTTAGGGCCAATAGCCAGACTAACACCGGCATTCTGGTTCTGATGGTCTTAATCCACTCAACCATTCTAGCTAAAATAGCAAGCCGATACCAACACTAGCATGATCAGCCCAGCAAAGGAGTACACCAATGAGGCCATAAAAACTAGTCCAATAGCATGAGTGGATCAACATCAATGGCCAGCACAGGGGGCCTACAACCAGGCTAACACTGAAAGCCAACGAGGGCTGCAGTTGGATTCTTGAGCATAGAGTATAGGATGTGCCTGATTCTTTCTATCTTAGAATTCGGTGGAAACAAAAAACACTAGCAGTGCCTGCCCCATCCCATGTTCCCACTACGGTCCCTTTTGCAGCTCTTCTTCAGCCTAACTGTTGTCTGTGTCCTGCACTGATAGGATTACTCAATGGGTTTCCAGTTCAGATCTAATGTGGTTACGAAAAAATAAATAATGCTTTGTAACAATCATTTTCACTGAAAATGCAAGAAAGACAACTACTTGACATAACGTAAAACCCAAACTACTGTGAGTGGCTAAGAAACATCCAGATTACTGTTATTAAATAAATTATGCAGTGCTCTTTATATACCAAATCTAGACATTTAATACCTCCAGGGTTTGGGTGAGTTTAGGTTATGTTACTCCAATTCAGAAGTAATGTATTTTTATTTTCTTTCTTATTTATCTAAACAGAAGGACATTCAAATACAGTACAACATGGTTTACTTAAAAACTGGTTTGTTGCATTGAATTATGTTAGATTAATTTCATTAAATATTTCCTATGATACGATCTTCCCGGTACTCAAAAGAATAATACTTGAACATTCGAGAGCCATCAGAAATACTGATATAAATTATCTAGGGGATAGAATACTTTGAAAGCTGCCACGAAGGGAAGGAAGACTTTCATGCGTAGTATGGCATGAATTGTTTCCTGTTTTTAATGATAGCATTTTATTTATTTTATAGGCTAAGATGAGGTTTCACAGAACCATGCAAAGTTGCAAATGCGAAAGAGAAATATTAAAATTGCATTACCAATGCCCACAGGGAGAAGATGCGTTTTTTGAAAACTTGATTTAACCTTTTGATTATGAGAGAGAAAGTTAATGAACATATAACTGATTTGCCACTCAAGTGATTTCAAAGTATGCATACACATTGTTTGTAGTGCACAAATTTGACTAATTGAAGTATTTTTCTATAGTCAGTGAACCCATCATGGCCACATGTGCATTTTGTGTAGCTTGGGCACTTCAAAAAATGGGGAAGGAATATGGAACAAACATGACAGTTATCATAAGATGATGTTACAAGGGAACTGCTACTTTACATACTGTATATACAGTCTTCAATGATGTCAAGTGTAGATACAGTACAAGGGGTAAACTAAGCACGAAATAATGGATGCCGTGGCACATTATGCAACTGATGTTGTACCCTAATGTACCGTGTTACGTAACAAAGCTTTGAAGTTTTTTTGGAAAAACATGAACATGCATTTCACAGTCTCCTGGCTTGTGATCAGGACCCGCGTCTACTCCGCACAGGCAAACATGTGCAGTTGGTCTCCCAGGTCTTGGCTAAACTCATGAAGACTTTAAAAAGTGGGCCTATTTGCTTTATCAAGGGATGAACATATCAATCCAGATAAAGCAGTTTATAATCTTTCCTGAAAATCACCAATATCTTTAATCCAATGTATATATCTGTAATTCCTACAATGCAATGTTTAATAATAGTGATTCTTTAAAAAATGTTTAATAAAGTTTTAATTAAAAAAATCTCTTTCTGTTCAGTTTCAGTTTTAGCATTTTTTAATATTGCATTTCATGGGCTGAAAAATGTAAAAAATAAAAACAGAGACATCCTTTTTTTTGTTGCTTATTAAATAAAACTAATATATCTCTTAGACTTTCTTTAATTTTTTTTCAGTCCATAAAACACAATCATAAAACCAACCAAAAGAGTGGTCCCCACTCCAACTGAAGGCCATAGAGCTTCAGCTAGGAGTGGTTAGAAAAAATATGGTAAGCTCTCCTGGGGTCATGGATTTAATGACCCATGAGACTTGGGGGCAGATTACGATGGTGGTCAATCGGACCGCCGCCCGCTACAAGCAGATGGTGGTCCGACCGCCACATTATGATGTGACCGAAAGTGTTCCTTATCGCGGTGGCTTGGGCTGCGGCCAAGGAAAAGGGCTGCACCACAAGCCGCTGTGATAAGGAGCACCTCCTGCACCTCCATGCACTGTGTGCCATGCACCATGTCGTGCATGGCAAATGGTGCATGGAGGTGAGTGGGGCACTACATGTCCCCTCAGGGCCACTTTACAGTGGCCCACGATGGGTTGAGGCCCTGTTTGGGACTTGAAATTCTGTTTCCGACATCCTTTTCAAGGCGGTCTTTCCAACAGCCATCATAATCTGGGCCTAGCTGTTTTTTTAATGTTGCTGTGGTCTGCTATACTCCTTGCAGCCCCTTACAACATACGAAAATGCATGGCGGTGCCCCTCCTCCTTGTAGGGGCAATATCAAGGAAAAGGAACATGTAAATAGCCCTCGCAAGGTATTATGGGGTGCTTCCTCACGAAGCAGTGAATAATAAATCAGCGGTCTTGCTGTTCATTTATTCTTTTTTTTCTGTTTTGTGGGTCTCTCGGTGCAACCCAGGACACTCACATGCTTTATTCTATTAGGGGGCTATGGGGGAGCCAGCATATTTTATATTATGAAGGTGCCCCAGTACTCGCCCATCAGAGGTCCCCACGAAGTAGGGGTTTGTTGGGGACCCTGCGAGCACCCCTAATTCCTTCATGGCCCCAGCCATACTGGGTACTGGTTGGAGCTGGCACTTTTCCTTTCCCTCCACCCAAGCAGGAGCATCATTTGTTTTACTACTTCCACCAAGCACAAGCAAAGTTGAGTTCCCTGCCCGGATAGTGCGGGCAGGAAATCACAGGTAGCCCGTGAGTAAGCTCCACAGGACACTGTTTAGCATTGTGCCCTGGGGGATGGGGTCTCCAGGGGCAGATACATGCATGGGGAGGGGGACACACAACCCCTCCCCTTCTTTTAGTTATTTGGCCCAAGTGAATGAAATCCCTGGGACCAACCGTAGCTTGGAGAGGGGTAGCATACCTCCCATTTTAAAAAGTTTTTTTTTACAAATCAGCCCGAGGGATGGGGCACCCAGGCCCAATAGTGGCTTCCGGAGGGGGGAGCACATACCCCTCCCCTATATTTAATGTTCGGCCTCGGGATGGGGTCTTATTCCCTTTCATTTGTATTTGGCGCTGGGGAGGTGGTCCCCGGAACCCAACAGAAGCTTGGGGAGAGCCACTCACATCTGTCCTCAAATATTTTATAACAAGGAACCCTGCACCATGGCCCATTTACACCAAATTTTAACAAAGCACACTTTGAGGAACCAAAATCTAGTTTCCTGTCAAATTTGGTGTAATTCTGTTCAGCAGTTTTTGCAATAGCGCTGTTCAGAAACATTTAGGGAAAATTAATGTTTTTTTGTTTTGGAATCCCTGCCATTTTCTCTGCCCCTGCTTGATGGATCACTCTAAAACTTTCCATGTATACAACAAGACAAATTAAATATACTTTTTGGAACGTTTTGAGAAGATTTTTTGGACCGCGCCAAAGTTATTAGCAAAACAATAAAGGTTGGAACCACAGACCTACCTATAACTATGCCCCTAGGTAATAAACACACCCACACCCACATCCACACACACACACACACACACATATATAACCTACTGCCAGTCACCAGTAGGTAGTTATAGTTAGGACCTAGTTTCCATAGGAAAGTGTTTTTTGATTAGCCCATATCTGTTGTACCGTTTGACGAATCTTCACAAATATTTCACCAAAAAGGGTGCTGTTGATTCTAGTTGTGCACGAAAGTGTCGGGGTGATCCGTCAAGCAAGGGCCTATAAAAAGGGGGGCGGGGTAAAAAAAGTGCTTTTTCCATGTTTATTCCTATAAGGATTTTAGACACAACTACAGGCTGAACCGCTGAACAGAATTACACCAAATTTGGTAGGAAGGTAGATCTTAGTCCAAAACGTGATCTTTTTGTGATTTGGTGGAAATCCGTTCAATAGTTTTCGAGATATTAACTGAAATCTTACTTGGATTCACAAATCCACGTACTAACAGCAATGCCATGATTGGCTGGCCCCAACCTGAGTGGAAAGTTTTGGCCACCATTTGGTTCATTGGGATTCAGTTCCCAGTGGGGAAAAAAAGTAAAAAAATGATACAAGAGGTCAGTTTAGAGGTACCCTGACCCAATGGGACTAATGGAGGGGTCTGTGAGGTACCCCTCATAGGCAAGACATTGTCCAAAACCCTTTTTCTTTACCACAGGAGGATCCCCAGATCCTCTCCTGATCCTCCCGGATTCGGGTAGATCCTCAGATCCAGACCCCAATTAAAAAAAATATACACTCTCTCACATACCTGCACACATACCCACGAAATCACTCACACACCCATGCAGCCACGCACACATCCACTAACAGCCCCTCAAAACCACTCACACCCACTTACAGATCCACACAGCTTTCACACACCCACTCACATCCCTTACAGACTCACACAACCACTAAAACACCCACTCATACCCATACAGCCACCACAGACCCTCGAAACAACTCACATACCCACTTAGCCACTCACACAACCAGTCACACAGCCACTCCCAACTACCCACTCACAGACCCACACATCCAGTCACACACACACTCACACACCCCCTCACACATCCCCCCACACAACCAGGTAGCAGGGACATTATAGTTAGAAAATAGCCTTACAACACCATAGAAATTCATTGGAAAATTCAAATGTTACAGGGACATTATAGTTAGGAAATAACATTAAAAAAACTTTAGAAATTGACTTAAAAAACAAAGATTATGGGTACATTACAGTTAGATTCAGTTTTTTTATGCACAACACCATAGAAATACAGCACTTATATTTATGTCAAGTAACTATAACTTGTGCCCTAAGGTAAATATAACTCATGCTTTTGCCAAACACTGCTAATTACCCCACATATTACATCACTGGTGACATCGCCCATGACATCATTGATAAAATCACTGCAACATTTGCAGGGAAATTATTGATGAGAAAACTGTGCATGGCAGGGGTGTGAGTTATAGTTACCTTAGGGCACAGGTTATAGGTATTTGAGATAACTATAACTGCTGAATTTCTATGGTTTTGTGCGTGTAAAATCTGTTATTAGAATAATGAAGTAAAAAAAATTATAAGCAACACAACAGCCAAAGAGAGGTGAGATGAGGGGTAATATGGAGGAGCAACAAGAACACTTGTTGTTGGCAGATCCAAAACTGGTGAAAGAACTTCAGGAACTAGAAAGTGAAAGCAAGCATGGGTGGTCATGTTACACTAATTGAACAGGTAGTAATTACAAATATGGGCCTGGATGTATATGGGGATGCACCAATCAAGTTCAAACTTAACTGAAAATGTTTGCAGAGCATGCCTAAGGATACCATAGGCTTTTATTCAGATTAAGTAAAACAAGATATAAATACATTGAACACCCATGTATATAATGGAAAATGGAGGGAAGAAGAACATCAGAAACGTTTTCATACCCTAATGATAGAACTACGAAATAAATCTTATTGTATTATAAGGAACTCAGTTAAATGAGGTAGCTTTGTACTGTGGCCAATGGAGAAATACCTAAAAGAGGCATATCAACTAAATGATGAGATATGCAGTGTCCTAATCCCCATGGGGACTCTTTTGGAAGACAAAATGAAATATATTGATGACCTAATGGAGTGGTGAGATAAAGGACTCTTGAACCAGAATGAGTACATATTCTTAAAAAATTACCAGCCATGAACAACGGTCTTTTATATGCTCCATACAATTCATAAGAGTAAGACATATCCACCAGGAAATCTCATAATCTCTGGCAATTGGTATTATGTCTGAAAATGCTTCAAAATATGTGGACTATTTCCTAACTGACTTTGTTACGAGCTTGCCATACTATGCCGAAGATACAGCAGATTTCCTAATAGGAATCTTTGATTTTCTATAGGATAATGAATATGAACTTATGACAATAGATGCATCAGCCTTGTACACAAATAAAAGCAATACGTGTGGGTTTAGAGCAACGGAACACTTTTTAAGTGCAAGACCACTCAAGTTATGGGAACATACGGAGACATTGCTAACAATGTCTAAGTGGTGCCTGGAAAATAAAAGCTTTCTGTTTAATAATGAATTGTCAAAACAATTAAGAGGCATAGAAATGGATACCTGTTTCCTCCCCGCTATGCAAATTTGAAAATGGGCTAGTGGAAGAGCAGCTACTACAGAGCGAGTATCAGCATGAAAGGCAGAAAATGTGGTGTCATGGTGCCGATATATTGACAACCTCTTTTTTATTTAGAAAGGGTCTACTGAAAGTGCATCCGAGTTTGTGAAAATAATTAATACTTTTAAATTAGAATTTTGCCAGCAAAATAAACAGAGGGGAGGTAACATTTCTTGATTTTATTGTATGTGTTAAGGATAACAGGTTGGAAACTAAATTGTACAGGAAACCAACAGCAGGCAACACAGTCCCCCACTACCAGCTTTCATCCAGATAGACACAAGAGAAGTGTACCATGCAGTGAGAATTAGAGAATTATGAGAAATTGCAGTGAGAAAGAAGAAACAGAGTTAGTCCAAGAGGAACTGACTGAAAGATTCAGGGAGTGAGGATATAGTCTGACAATTAAAATGGACATTAGAGTTAAGTCAAATTAGGAGAAGAAATAGAATCTGCTGTTTTAAAAGAGAAAGGGAAAACAGTTGAAGAATCAGAGCTTAGGACTAATAGCAACCTATATCAAAGAGCAGTGTGCAACACAGAAAATAATGCAAAAATACTGGCACCTGATAATAAAAATGATCCTGTGCTGGGTAAAACAGATCCATTAAAACCAGGAATTACCTTCACAAGAGCCAAGTCGATGAGAGAGGACTTACTGAGAAGTAGCTCAGAGATGACACGTAAGGAAACCTGGTTAACAGAAAGCCAGGACCTCAGAAAATGAAGCTGATATAAGCAATGCCAGAATGGAATAAACAACAATGACTTTGATTCCCCTTTTCATAAGACCCCCCAAAAAATCACAGAGAAGTACCACTGTAAAAGTGAATATGTAATGTATGTCTTGAGGTGTCCCAGTAACTTGTTATATGTAAGGAGCACCTTCTAGCTCACAAAACAATAATGCAAAACATACAGGCTGTTAAGAACAGGGGTAAGAATTATTCGGTGGCTCACCACTTCACGGAAGTATACAATACCAATGACAGGGACATAAAATACTTTGTTATAGATTCTGTACCAGAAAGGAGGAGATAGGGAGAAAGATCTCAGAAAAATAGAATCGAGATTCATCATCGAGTTGAATACCAAGACACCAGTGGAGTGGTGTGGCTCACTGGTTAGAGGTGGCAGACCCGGGAGCAGAAGTTGGCCCGGGACCAGGGTTCAATTCCCGACGCGGCAGGGTCGTGGACCAGGGTCAGCGGTCTTGACAATTCTCGCCTCGGTGCCTACTCTAACCTGGGGTCTCACTCGGCAACTCTGGGCATTAGCTTGCCTAATCTCCACAACGGCCCCATCAACGCCGGGGATGCCTGGCTCCACCTTGGGGATTCCCAGTAGGGACCATCCCACAGGGAAAGCCAGGACGGGTTCCCCAGTGGTATACAGCACCGGGACGCCCCTTTGCTGGGGCAGCTGTGCGCTTTACAAGTATACGACATTTAACATTTAACCTATGGGTCTTAAAATGGAGCAGGACTTCCCTACACACCCATGACCCTTACCCTCTTATTCAGCGATGAGGAGCTATCAACTTCAGGATACATGAGTAGTAACAGTACATAAAATATGCAACATGTTGCCAGGATTCCGGTAATATTTCAAGAATAAGATTATTGTAAAGTATTTGGTGAGGAATGAGAAGATATGGGAATATAACAAGAAGTACAGAGAGAAATGAGTTAAAATCAAAGCCATAGCAGGATTGATCTATGGACAATATGTTTACTATTGTATGTTTGAACTTGATAAAACGCTATGTGTATATTTATGTATATATAGTTCTTGCACCTAGTTACTTTATCAACACTAGCTTTTTTTTAGTGGGGGGGGGGTACATGTAACTATTGATTTTGTACCAATGTGAGCATAAAGTTGGATGATCATTTGTCATTGCCATCCTGAAGAAAAATAAGCTCACGGGGCATGATTGTGGTAAAAAAGAAGACTGAGATGGTAATCTTGAATTAAGCTGATGGAGGTGGAATATATGTAAAAGAGGCAAGAAGCATGAAAAGAGTACATCAGAATGATGCTTTGAGTCTATTGTACATTGAATTTGTATAATGTGCAATATTGGTGAAACAACTTTTTATATTGAGAATGGTCAGGCACAATGTAGATAGTATGTTTTCTATATTTATAGATGGGATATGTGCTAGTGCACTTTAAATATCCATCTAAGATCGAGCTTCAGCATTTGTGAGCAAGGCTGTAGAGGTGGCCAAACGTGTCATGGCAGCACAACTCAAGAGAAATAAATAAAACTATTGTTTGCACATTTCAGTGTGTTGCCAGTCTTTCTGGAAATTAAGAGAAGGGATTGATGAATTTTATGGAGTGAGCCCACACCCCATGTATATATCAGGGCTACTGGAATTATGCAATTCTGCTGTTGCAGAGTTTTTTGCATAATTATGGATTTGCCATGTCTGCCACATAATACACCACCTGTTACATAATCTTCAGATTTTAACCAAAGAAATTTGTTTCTAGCGCCAATGGATTAAAAGTTACTATAAGTGTGGTGACACGAGTCTCTATGTACTGGAAAGCTCTTTGCAAAAGGTTGACTGGTTATCTTTCAATTGCTTATTGCTGTATTTGGGTCTTAAACGGATACCAATAAGGTGAAATATTTGCCCAGACAGCATTACCATTTGTAAATATTACAAAATAATGAAGTAATGCTAAGGCAAAATGTGTAGCATTGCGTTGCATAATTTGCCTTTCCTTGCCGCATAATTTGGTCAACCCTGCTGCGTACATACATATGAAAATATGGCAGAACCATGCATGGAGTTAACATGCATGCCTTTACAAAGCTGTCATTATCTTGCCTGGAGTGCCCACCTCTTCTCTTTTTTGCAAAGACAGTTCTGAAGAATATAAATATAAATATAAATATATATATATATATATTTATAAATATGTATATATATATATATATATATATATATATATACATACATTTATTTATTTATTTATTTAGTGTTTTATATAGCACAGACATGACACAGAGTAGGGTATCAGAGTGCTTTACATTTACCTATCAAAAAACAGTTGAGTTACCAGTCAAGTCATCGAAAATCCGTAGTTGTCCATTGTTTTTGAAAAAAACATTAAGGCATAATATACATATGTAAGATCCACAACACACAACATTAAGGCATAATATACATATGTAAGATCCACAACTAGGATAAGGTTCGCTAAACATTCGCATTTGTAGGATCTTGGTGGATGAATGAGAATGGAGTGACTGTAGAGATTAAGGTAGATATTTACTCACATAAAAAGATTTGGCTTCCTGTTTGAAAGAGGAGATGGACAAAATACTCCTAATGTTCGGGGGAAGAGTGTTCCAAATTCTAGGGTTTGCCCCTGAGAAAGCTCAGTTATAAGTTCTTTTCTTACGGAACCGGGCCGATTTCAATAGTAAGTCTGCATGGCTCCGGGAGATGAGGCATCCTCCTGATAGTTTGATTTTCTGGGCTAGGTACACTAGCGTGTTGTAATGTATTGCTTTGTGAGTGTTGCATGCTATTTTTGATTTATTCTTGCTTCATAGGGCAGCCAATTAAGTGCCTTCACATGGGGGGTGATGCGGTCGAATTTTCTGGAGCCGGTTATAAGTCTTGTGGCCGTATTGAGACAGGCTTTCAGAGGGGCTGATGAGATCTTGGGAGACCAGCTAGAGTTGTGCAACCATACTCGATCCTTGAAATTACTAGTGCCTGGACTGCGGTTTTCAGGTCTGAGTTGTTTAAGAAAGGTTTCGGTTTTCTGAGGTAACTTAAATGGAACTGGGCGTTTTTTGTCATCATGTTGATATGTGATAACATGTTCATATTTTTGTCTAGAACAATTCCCAAGGATTTGGTAGAGTCTACAATCCTCAAAGTACAGTTTAGTGCCGTGATCAGATTGGTCCATTCTAGGATGTTTCTTAGCGCTTTTCTGGGGGGAAATCTACAGGAATTTGGTTTAATGTGGGTTGAGCTTCAGGTGATTACTGGTTAACCAGTGGAGGTTCTCTTTAATGCCTGGTTTATGATACCTATCTCTTCTGGTGATGTGATCTTGATGTACAGCTGTGTGTCATCTGCGTACATGTGGAATGAGATGTTTGCTTGTTGTAAGGTTTTTCCGAGTAGCTCTACGTACAGATTGAATAACACTAGGGATAGAGTTGAACCCTGAGGAACTCCGATCGCATTACTGGATGACGCTGATAATGTTTGGTTGACTATGAATTTTTGCTATCTGTTCTCTAAAAATGAACTAAACCATCTTTGGACTGTACCATCTAATCCCATCCTATTTTTCATGTGATCTAGTATTTTAGCATTGTTTACCGTGTTGAATGGCGAAGAAAGGTCGAGCAGGATTAGAAGGCAGGTTTCGTTATGGTCGAGGGCAAGTAGAGTGTCATCCATGATGTGCAGCATTGCTGTTTCCGTACTATGGTTAGGTCTAATTCTGATTGGAAGTCACTCAACAGATTGTATTCTGAGATATGATGGCTCAATTGTTGTTGTACACATTTTCCCAGGATGTTGGCAAGCATTGGAATGTTTGTTACTGGTCTGAAGTTGTTAGGGTCAGCGGGGTTCTCTGTTGTCTTTTTTAGGATTGGAGTGACTTGCCCTATTTTTAGGCAGTCCGGTATTGAGCCTTGAGCTAGCGAAGCGTTAATGATCTTTGTCCATGAGAGCATGAGCAGATGGTTTATTGTAGACCAACACTTTGCTGGTAAAGGGTCGTTGTAGTGATTGTTTGGTTTAGTGCACAAGATGATCTTTGCAATGTCTAGATCAATAATAGGCTTGAATTCTGACCATCCAGTGTTGTTTGTAAGCGTTTCCCTGTCTGGTTGAGGTTGATTCTCATATGCGGTGCTCTTAGTGATCCAAAGGCACTCAGCTGCTTTATTGAGCTCCCCTGCCATCAATTTGGCTTTGACGGTGAAGAAGGAGAAATCTTCACTGCTTATACTCGATGTTGTAGTTGTTGGTGTAGATTTGGCCGTTTTATTGGATTGATATTTTAGTGTACTGTTTTTCGCATTATCCAGTTTTTTCCTGAAGAAGACTTTTTTTGAGTTTAGAATGCTTTTATTGTATGCTTCCTGGCCTGTCTTAGTTGGATGAGATGGGGTGAGGAAGGGTGTTATCGCCATTACCGCTCTGTGGATCTGAGTGAGCACCTTTCTTCATCGAGGGGTCCATTAAACCACGGGTTTTTGTCTTCGTCAGGGTTCCTTTTGAATTTTAACGGGGCTAACTCTTCAATGATATTAGACATTGTATTGTTGTAGTACTCCGTGAGGTCACTAACGTCCACCATATTACTAGGAGGATGCAGTTCTGTGTCACAGCGTGCTGCGATGTTGTCCATGTTGAGCACTCTTGTGTCACAAATCAATTTTCTGGGTTTTATTGGTTGTGACAAGGCTTTAGTTTTCATGAAGGGTATATGGTAGGTAACAATGTGATGGTCAGACCAATCGCAGGGGGTGATTTGATATTATCGATAGCTTTTTCGTTTGTTATGATCCAGTCTAAGGTAGATCCTTTGGAGTGGGTTGAAAGATGGCATTCTTATATATATATATAGGTTTTTGGGTGGCAATGGTATTTTTAGGGTTTAGGGTGGGTAGTGGTTTAGGGTTGTGAGTTACTAAAATTAGATATATAAATATATGTGTATTTTACATATGTGTACATAAATATATATACACACATATATAAAATACAAACTCACACACACATATATATATATATATATATATATATATATATATATATATATATATATACATAAGATAGACATATATTTATATATCTCATTTTAGTAACTCCCAACCCTAAACCACTACCCACCCTAAACCCTAAAAATACCCTTGCCACCCAAAAACCCCTACTCACCCTAAACCCTAAAAATTACCTGCCCACCAAAAAACTACACCCACCCTAAACCTTAAAATTACCCTTGCCACCAAAAACCCACACCCACCCATAACCCTAAAAATACTCTTGCCACCCAAAAATCCACACTGACCCTAAACCCTGAAAATACCCTTGCCACCCAAAACCTCCATACCCATGCTAAACGCTTAAAATTACCCTTGCCACCCAAAAAACCCACACCCACTCTAAACCCTAAAATTACCCTTACCACCAAAAAATCCACACCCATCCTAAACCCCCAAAAACTCTTGCTGTACCATTTTTATATATATTTATATATAGATATAGTACCAAGAGGATTGCGAATACTAATAATGCCCACATTAAATGATTTGGACCCTGACCTAATAAAACAGTGGCAGCAAGACACCAATGAGTGTTCATTTAAATTAATGAAAACACTGATCATACATGCGGAAAGAAAACTGGATAAAATTACAAGCACAATCCAAGAACTGGAACAGGAATTGGCCACATTTCCAACATCAGAAGAGAAGAAAAAACTAATTGAGAACATGGAGAAGAAAATAAACAAACATGAAACAGAGGTAGAAAAAAGGAAAGCGAATAAATTCACCCGGGATAGGAAGGAAAACGCAAATGGCTGCATTTACACATTTGCCCGGAAGTATGACACTCTACGCAATAGAGTTGTCATGGACAAATGTGCAGGAACTGTGACATCAAACATTGTGAATAGTTCGGAAGTCAGCTCTGCCGATGAAGAAACCAATATAACTCCTTTGGATTTTCACGGGGAGATTCGACTAGCACAAATGATAACACGACAAAAAAGAAGAGGCATGGTATCTACGTGGGGAAGGGGGCAGTCCAAAACAACACCAGAAGGAGCAGAAGAGGGAGCAAAACCAAAAAGAGGAAGAGGAAAGGAAAAGTAATCATGAAAAAGAAAAAAACCCTCCTCAAAAACAATCTAGTGATTAACATCACGAATAAAATACTAAATGTAACACATCTCAAGTTACTTAACAGAGGATTGTCCTATTGCCCCAATAAAGATACGGATATATCAAATGCCCGGATTGACCTCTATAAATGTTTTCGAAAAGTGACACTTAAAAAATACTTTGCTGAGAAAAAATCTCAACCAAGTGGTTCCAATATTGAAAATATCAACCTATCCACTATTGTTTAAAAGGATTTACCTGCTATGAGAACACTGATATCACTAGGAGAAGAGGAGATATCAGATATAGGGGACAGCCAACACAGCCTCGCGATGGACATTGATCTTTGTAACAGCATGGAGATAGCCACAAATAAAGGAGGAGGAAGCAGACTTAACAAACAATCCAGTTTCTGTCCACAACTACCACCAGGGAACGAAGTGGACTTGTTCCATGAGATTATGGTGGATGAAAATAACACAATATCCAGTGAGTCAACATCAAGAACATCAGAAAGGAAATATGAATTGGAATTTGACACCAGGGGAATATAAAGCGATGACAGAGCTGAGAAATGAGTCAAAAAATATCATAAAAGGCTCCGACAAAGGAGGAAATATTGTGGTTCAGAATATGTCTGACTACATAGAAGAAGACAAAAGACAACTTGGAAATAAAGATCATTATGAGATTCTTCAACAAGACCCTATGGAAACTTGGACCAACGAATACTATTCAATGTTACTTGGATGAAAGGAAAGGGGCTTAATTGATTTTGATGAATACCCTGTTTTAAAAACAGATCACCCCATTAAAGCGAATATTTACTTTCTACCGAAAGTCCATAAGGCAATTCACAAACCTCCTGGAAGACCAATAGTTAGCTCTATAGGATCACTTCTAGAAACGACATCTAGATTTGTGGATATCTTTCTGATGAATTAAGTGACTGGCTTATCTTCGTATCTAAGAGATACCATGAATTTTCTGAACAAAATCAGTACAATCGAATGAAAAACAGGGTTGCTAATGGCAACGATTGATGTCTCTTCACTCTATACCTCAATAAGGCATGAGGATGGAATAAAAGCTGTGGAACAATTCCTACAGCTACGACCAATTAACTTTTTGGAACATACTGCCATGTTAATAGACATGTTAACTTACTGTTCACAACACAATGCTTTCCTCTTCATGGGTGATCTCTGTGTGCAATAGACATCTTAACCCAGAGCCATTTAGAAATAGGAGAACCAAAGAAGAACTCATGGTTAAACACACCAGGATTCTGGAAATGTGCGAAATGTCGAGCATGCGAACATGGCTTCAACATAACCAGCTACGAATTACAGAATGGCAAAATAGAGAAGATCCAGGATCATATAACGTGTGAGTCAAAATATGTGATCTACAGATTAATGTGTCTGTGTAAAAAATACTACGTGGGTAGCACAATTAACAAACTGAAGTTAAGAATCTGGCAACATTTGCGTGCAATAAAGAACAAAGACCCGAATTATCCAATGGCGAAGCATTTTTACGAATACCATCAAAGTGACTATAGCCAATTGAGATATGCTGGAATCAAAATTGTGAAACCTGCGGAAAGAGGCGGTGACCGAACGCTCAAATTGCGCAAAATGGAATCAAGATTCATATTAGCGATGGGAACTGAACATCCACATGGACACAATCTGGATGCGGAATTATTTGTACATCTATGATTACCGAAAAGCCACAAATAACTGTATCTGATCAGATCTGGAGGAACACATAACATCATTTAATGATTCCCTTCTGGTTGAACTGACAATTTCTGTAAATATAATTCAGTGACTCTTTTGACTTAATCAAGACATTGTACACATTTTAATGATAAAGAAACTAGCAAAATCATGTAAAGAAATAAAAAAGATATCAAGAACAAGGTGCAACAAGAATTTGATAAACAAAACCCTTTTGTAGATAGACACCTAACATATACTCCCAGGACTTACAAATTGGAAGTATGGAAGATCATGTACATCAACATCAAGAATTAAATTGTTGGGTTTGATAGACATATCCGGATATGTACTTCACAGAGAACTGTATGAAATGTTCATCTTGAAAACCAGACTATATGCAGGTACTGAACATGATCAATGTGAATGAGGGATATTTGGACACTGGGAGATGAAGTAAGAACTTACAATTTTGGGTAATGGGTGGAACAATCATATCAGTGTCATCATTGATTTGAGATTGCTTTCATTTTCATACGACTGCAAATAGAGGTACAAGCAGAATGTTCTCTCATCCTACAATGCTCCATAATTAAGAGGTCAATGTCAAATGTGTCGTTTTGAAATATACTTTACAAACATTTATAATTGATAAATTGGCAGGAGTGACATACCATTTTAGGGTATTACTGAAGAGAGACAAAAAATGGATGTTGAACATCGCAAAAATCAATATGTGGCGACTTATCACCAACAATGTAAATTCGAAAAACATGTATATATAGTACCTGAATACGCTTATCATAAGTTGGATGTAAAGCAATTGAATGTAATCAATGATGACTTGCATACTTTATGAAGGTGTTTTGCACAAAATCCTGACATCATATTATATATATGCTCTTTGATGTACTTTACAATGAAAAAGGTAAAATGGCTACAAATTCTTGCCATGGAACTGTGCTGAGGTTAACAGTCTAGTGATTTTTATAAAACAAAGTTTTTAAAAAGTTTAAAAAGAGCTGTAACACAAACAAGGGAAATGCACTTAGCATTTTAAATACAGTCTAGACATGGGGGGACTCTATGGTCCAGTCGAAGGCTAATGGTAGCCGAAACGCGTAGGCCGTCCTAATTCTTGCACATTTGCACATGGTGTATTAATAAATATAAATTGAAACTTACCCTACTGTGGTGCCGTGACTTTTGCCGAGGAAGAAGGCGAGGGAATCACAGGAATATACATATATATATATTTATATATATATATATATATATACACACGTACCTGCAAAATACGTACATTTTCGCTGTAAAGGTATGCGTGGTAAAGGCATATTTATTGTAAAAATATGCGTGGTAAAAGCATGCATGGTAAGAATGCAGGCGTTGTAAAGCCTGCGTTGTAAAGGTATGCGTGGTTCCCACCGCGTTGTAAATGCTGATTATATATATATATTTATGAAGAGTAGGATATATAGAAAGTTTCAGAAGGAACAGAGCTAAAAACAGCAGTTGTCATTCTGAGGGCTCTTGATGGTAAAAAGGCGGCATAACTTAAAGTACAAAGGCTGTGATGAAAACCAAATAAAATGTGTAGAATAGATACCGAACACTAGAGTTTTAATGCATGCAATAAACACAAGCATTCATTTATAAAAAACATTGAAAAAACTCTTTGTAAACATAGGGTTGAAACAACTCCCACCGTCTTACAAAACATGTTTTAGCACTGGGTGTGTCACTCTTTGTCAACGTGGAGCGGTAGAAAGCTGTAGAGCTCTGAGCTCTGCACTGTGGTACTGCACGACTTCAAGTGCTAAGCATAGCATTTTTTAAATGTGAGGCCTTTCATCCCATTGAACGTTGGAAAGATTTGCAGCCATATATGTTATTAAATCAATATAGCTCTGCCGGAATATAAATAGTTATCTGCACCAGAGCACTGCTACCTTCCCAGCAGGCACTACCGGAGGGAAATAATATGGGTCACTAAAAAAGTCACGGGAGAATACTTGCATTTAGTTTGCAGAAATTAGACAGTAACTTAGCTGCATATTTTAGATTTACCCGAGTTTGTTTTGGAGTGATTGCTTTAAAATTATCACTAGGCTTTTTTCACTAACTGTAAATGTATAAGATAATAATTTTAACTTTTTGTATTTTTAGACACTTTCGCCCTGACCATTCATAATTGAAATGTGTCACATTTACTTCTATATTTTTGGATAGGATTTCTCAAATAATTTGTATTCTCTGTTTTAAAATCAGGAATATGACCAAATAGACATGGAAGAAGAGAAACAACTGGTTCTTGGTAGATTCAGTAAGTCGTGCTCTTGTTAGAAAAATATGTCTGTAAATGTAAAACTACTGTAGTAATCCATAATAATCCAAGAATCCTTCACAAATTGAATACATCTTTTAAAAAAATGCTAAAATGTGTCCTAAATCTAAAACTGAATATGATTCTATACAAATATTTCTATTACCAAATCACAGAACTGAACTCATTAGTAACTAAACCAGATTTAACATCCCAACAGCCATGAAAAGTATGAGCAGTGTCAACCTCCTCCCTAGTAAAGTGAATAAGAAATCAAAGATTTTTTCCATAACCGTGTACTAAAACATACCTGCTAATATAACATAGTTGAGTGTCTGAAATGCATATATGTTTGTCTGTTATTTAGAGAATTATTTTATAACAAAGAGAACATTCTGCTGAATTAGGAGGAAAATGTTCTGACTCTGGTCATGCCGTTTGCAGTTGAAAAATGTTCAAATATTCAAAGATGTTTCAGAAAGTTGACAAAAGAAAGCTTAAGATGTCTGGTTTTTGTTATCTATGTGCCACTCCCACATTCCCATTTCAGAGAGCCTCAGGAGCAAAATAAGGAGTCCTAGACTAGCTAATGACAAGCTCATTGTTTTCTTCGCGACATACTTCAATTAAATAATGTTGTATGTGTTTGTTTCATTCTATTGAGCACGCCGAGGTCACCACTACTGGAAGGTCAACAAATGAAAGGCCTTCGGCCACATTCATAAAGTTTGTTTCCCGATCTGCGCGAGTGCAAAACAAATTTTGTGCAAAACAATAGTTGAATGTACACAAATTGCATTGCCTGGGCACTTTTCGGGAAGAAATGAATGTGTTGCACACGACCAAAATGTGCATGCTGAGGCAGGGGTGCATTTTATTATCTAAAGAGTTGCATCAAAATTTGCACCTGACACATATCTCCTGCAAGAATCGTGCTTAGTGCAGGCTCCTAACAAGAATGCACAGTTCTGACAGGGGAGAAAGTATCTTCTCCCAGCATTGCAGAGGTTTGTACTCCACAGCTCATATTAGCTTCATAGTAAAATGTATAGCTTTGTGCCACTACAATTTCATTTTCATGGCTCAATAGGTTTATATAGGTGTCTCATTTTCCTAGGGTTGTGTCTACACTGTGTTGAGTTTATGTTTCAGCAATGGCACGCCCGTATGAAATTGAATTAGATTCCAACATCTAGATATAGAATACAATTGAACTTCAACACTGAAATCATGGGAGTGAAGTACAACAGCATCTCCTTTTTGTCTTGTCTTTTTCTGTTTAAATATAGACGTAATATGTTCTTTCCATTTGAGTCTATTATGTGTCTCGGTGTAACCTCCTATTATTTTTGCCTAAAAGACTGATCTGCCCTCCATGTGCATTATTCTATCTATATCACTCTGAAAAAAACACATCTGAAACAGCTGCTGGCCTACAATGTGCTGTACTTCAAGTTGCTGTGGGATATACCTGCCCTTGGATGGCAACTGTGCAGTGCTAAGTGCTTTTACAGTGCTCTTTGTAGCATGGCAATTCTAAAATGTATCTGGAATGGATCTATGCAAAGTGCATATCTGATTCACCGCCCCTGTTCCACTCGCCTAGACATGAGCTATGGTGATTTAGAGAGCTCCCGACAAATGATAGATTGCATGTTTACAAGAAGATCACATGACGGGGAATTATGTGTAGGAGATACGTGTACAGCCATATGCACGCTTGCAAAATGACACAGATTGTGGCCAATAACAATTCACATACTTTATTGTACTTTCACCCATTTTTAATGTGTCTTACACATACACTTCCCTGAAAAGTCTTCATGCCCTTGACAGTTAAAAAGGTTCAAATGCATGCACTTTAATGCAGTGAAGCTGTGCCTGTGGTGTGCTGCAACTCTCTACTGCACGAATAGAATATGCAAGAAGCTGTGCCTGGTATGCTGCAACTGTCTACTGCACGAATAGAATATGCAAGAAGAGCTACCTGTGTGATATTAGAGAAGCATGCACATCCTCAGGCCAGCTGCAAATGTATCATTTAATATATATAAAGTTGGCGGTAGCTAATCCTCACCTCTTCCACTGCAGGACTCAGATTGTCTTTCTAAATAAAGGAAGCAGAATCTCGGATTAAAGACTGCACTCTGGATCCCATTATTCGAGTAGGTTCGTGTCTGCAACAGTCAATATTTGAAAAATAAGCTGCTGTTTGGCTTCGATCCATACTTTCAGTGACTCATTTTCATGCTGATGTTACTTGCCAATAAATACTAAGACAGTTAAATTATGCATCACAAGGGTTACAATCCATTTATATGGTTGCTTAATGTTATTAAATTGCATATATTTATTTCCCCCAGCTGTTATTGAGCCCGAATGCGTGTTTGGAAAGAGGAGTGATTGAGTAAGGTTTTATGACTCTGTCTTCTAAGTCCAGTACGCAACACCTCTATGGCGTTCAGTGAAACCTCGGGCATGTCATTTTATTCCAATGTCTCCATTAAATCAGCGCGATAGGCCAGCACGGAGCGTTTTACTAGACAGTGAATGCTTTCATGTGCTTTCCACGTGGACGAGGTCCCCACATGCTTTTATTTGTCTAAAGAAAAGGCGTCTTCGAGCCTCATTCACCAAACCATTGCTCTCCCCCTTAAAAGCTACAGTGGGCAGTTCCGGCTGTTTGTTGGATGAAAGAAGTATCTGTTTGTGGCTAACCGATTTTCAGCTCTGTAGGGGAGCACTCGCTCCCCATCTTTCAATGGGTGGAGAGGTGGCAGGTGATATGGATGACAATATTCCTGATCACCGTTAACCAGTAGTAGACACAAAGCTTTGAATTTCAAGAGCAGATGAATTGAAAGTCATTGCCTGATTGTACCAAGGTGACTTGTACACAATACGAGTTAATTGCTACCACTACATTTCCAAAGTCAATACTGACGCAAGATTTACCGTTAACCGGCCGAATGAAACTGGCATTTGAAAAATGTATTCTAATCAAGTTGAATTTGCGACAAGTGAACGCTGTTCTGGATTGAAATGGTGTTGAAAATAACAGTTGTATTGAAAAATACATCCGAATTCAGCAGAAGGTGCGTTAACGTGTCACTTTTTTTTAAAAGAGTTGAATTTAAAAATTAAAACCTATTCGGAGCTACATTTCAGGGTAGCACCAACATTTCCTAAAATGATATATAAAAAAAAATATATATATATATATACACCTGTGGGGTGTGACGCAGGCATGCTTACTTCTTGACTGATAAATTGGGCTATGGAAAAAACACAACAGGTCCATTCAACACAAATAGATTCTCCATACAGGATCCCACTATCTGCATTAAGCTACCGGTGCCTTCTGGAAGTAACCTCGCTCCTCAGCAGCGCGGTATTTATTACCTAAAGCGGAAAACTTATTTCACCTGTGGAGCTGGCTCTGAAAGGCTCAAAAAGCAGCACGTAGCATTATTCATGCATCACACCAAACTATGCCTCTCCCTGCTGTAAACAAGCGTCAGCACGGGCGGCCAGGCTCGCGACGTGTCCGATACGTAGGCATCTTTGACTCGACGTAAATCTGTTAGTCCACCGTCATGGCCATGTTGGCGCTCTAGGGGGAATTGCCGCTTCATAAAACGTACCCCTGGGGGTGTAACCTGTCTAATCCTCTTTGCCTAATGTATTGGTGATCTTTACTTAAGCAATGTAAACAGCACTGCCCCGAACAAAGAGGAGGTCATGCTTCCTGTATTACACTCTGACCTAGGGGTCGTGGCCTTTGTTCACCTCTCAATGGGAGCTGCTCTCTGAGGGCTACCACAAAATGGAGAACTAATTTAGGCACGTGCTGCCACAGAAAGGCAGAGTATCGGGTTCAATCCAGCGGATTTTCGTCTGACTGTTCCCCCGTCGAAACGACATTTTTAAATTCACTATTAGGTGCACTTTTCCTTATAACCTTTTAGTTTAATAACATCTTAAGCTTTAACATACTATTCCTTTGCCTGTGCCGGCTGACATTGCCTTCTTACAGGCCAGACCGTTATTTAAGTAAAATGTTTGATCTTTGTAAGCAGAGTATCATTAGTTTTACTTAATGCAAATGATGATTATTTTCCCCTGGAAACCGTGTCACTTGCCCACAGGCATTACATTTAAAACGAAATGCCATTGTCATCTGTAACAGACATAGATCTTCACTAACTGCAGATATTTATTTGTTAGTGAAAGGTTTGCTAAACTTGCTGCCTATTAATATTTACTTGTGTAAAGCCCCCACCCCCCACGGAGCAGGGAGAAGCGCATCTATTCAGGAGACCGTACTTAGCAGTCCCTCCACAGAGCACACGACGCTGACAGCAAGCCAGAGCCCTAATATGCTTACACCCAACGGTCCCAGATACTAGCAGCATGCTTTCCGTGTTGTCATTAAAACTGAGTGCCTCGGGGAGTGGGTGAGCAGTTATGCAGTGTGCCAGAAATATCAGGACCTCTCAGCATATTGTGGATAATGGCCCCTTCAGTTTGCATTACACCAGAGCTGAATGGTCAGTCACCTCTCTCTACCATACATGATTACTGTGCAGTGGCAGTACACCCATGCTGGTGTAACAATGATCTGCCTTACATCAGCTGTCCTTTTTTATACACATATGTGTTTAGAGTTTTCAGAACTTAAGCCCTTCTCAAAACAAACTTGGGCTTTTTCCTCAATCACAGATATTCTTAATTATTATCATACGAACTCCAGAATTCACTGAGGTACAGGGAGGTATCATGTGGTCCAAAACTCTCTGTCCTCGTTTCCTTCTTTATTTTTTCCTACATGCTCCATGCCATTGGCAGGACCAGAACCAATGTTGGTGCTAGGGAAATGCCACGGAATACAGCAAACTATGGTCCTGTGGTTTGTTGTTGTTCCACTGGTGAATTTATGACTCCAAATACACTGCTTAAAATTGAAACAGCACTAAAATATGCCGTCCACTCTATTTTGACAGCAATAGAAAACAATCAACCTGTCTACAAACATTTTTATAGGTGCCTAATGAGGTCACTTAATAGTCAGCAAAGAACTGGGCTAACAAACAAACATGCTACTTTTTGTATGAAATATATACATTTTTATTTTCATTATTAACATTCATTGAATTAATCAATTTTAATACAACATATAAAAACGGTCCCACATTTCAACATTCATAATCAACACTCATTCCAGAATTCATACATACGCACACATTCATCCAGACATCAATCTCTAACCAAAATAGCCATACAATACATTTACCGAGTGGTACAATATTGTGCATTCTCTTGGTTTAGAGATTGTAATGAAATCCGGAAGCACAAGGAGGTTCAATGCCAACGCGCGTTTCGGTGTCTAACCCAGAGTGGGTCACACCTTCATCAGGGCAACCAGATGTGTATGTGGGACGCAAGAGAGAAACCACCTTTAGATGAATACTCCGTAGCAGATAAGCAGAGCAAGTAACACTGTACTTATAATGGCTAGCTCTAGAAAGGATACTGTAAGGAGGAAGTATATATGGGCTCCTAGGTTCCAATGCGCTAGGCAAGGTCCAGAGAAGGATATCATTCCCAAGAACTAAGGATACTGGGGGGAAAGGGTATAGATATACTCTTAAGTTTTTGACGATTCCCAGGAGTCACCTGCTCTGCTTGCTGCCTGGAGGAACCCCAGCCGCTGCGCTATCGATGTAGGCTGTCGATTGAACTATATTGGCATTGACGAAGCGTGGGTGAGCCTTTTGATCATTGGGATTTATACCCATCTCCAGAGTCTCTCCAGCCTTTTGGAACTTAAGAGTATATCTAAACCCTTTCCCCCCAGTATCCTTAGTTCTTGGGAATTATATCCTTCTCTGGACCTCGCCTAGCCCGTTGGAACCTAAGAGCCCATATATACTATATATAGTACAGTGTCGCTTGCTCTGCTTATCTGCTACGGAGTATTCATCTAAGGGTGGTTTCTCTCTTGTGTCCCACATACACATCTGGTTGCCCTGATGAAGGTGTGTACCACTCTGGGTTAGACACCGAAACGCGCGTTAACGTTGAACCTCCTCGTGCTTCCGGATTTAATTACAATCTCTTAACCAAGAGAATTCACGATATTGTACCACTCTGTAAATGTATTGTATGGCTATTGTTGCTTAGAGATTGATGTCTGGATGAATCTGTGCGTATATATGAATTCTGGAATGAGCGTTGATTATGAATGTTGAAATGTGGGACCGTTTTTATATGTTGTATTAAAATTGATTATTTCAATGAATGTTAATAATGAAAATAAAAATGTATATATTTCATACAAAAAGTAACATGGTTGATAGCACAGTTCTTTGCTGACTATTGAGAGACATCATTAGGCACCTATAAAATTGTATGTAGACAGGTTGATTGTTTTCTATTGCCGTGGTTGTTTCCCCTGTCCAACCTGTCTATTATCAGCCTTCAGGGGCCCCCTTCTTAGTGGTTACTCTATTTTGACAGCCAACCCATGCACACCAACCCCTTGATTATATTGGCAATTCAAAATTAACCAACGCCCTAATTTATTGGTTTGGCTCTACAGTGTTATCAATTCTTCAAGATATACATAGTGGTTTTGCCTCTGTTTAAGAAGTATTCCTTTTCACATCATGCCAATTGCTGTTTGGTGTTATCATGCCACTGTCTATGAACTGCTTGTATTCCAATTCAAGAGAAAGTATGTTACATCTTAAAAGTAGTCTGAATCATCACACATTAAACCCGTTGTCTCAAAGATACATCGCATACAGAAAACCTTTTTTCAATTTTTTTCACTACAGTAGGCTCTTTAATGTTTTAATTAGTATTCAAAATGGAATCAAGGCCTATTGACTTTGTCAGTGCTTAATTTCTTTCATTCATTTTTGTTTCCCTTTAAAAAAAATATATATATATATATACCTTGTTTGCTAAAGACCTTATCACTGACACATTGTTTTGTTTGCTGTCATTCCCCTGTCTGTTTCACATTCCTACGTGAATTACAGCCAATTACATTTAACTTCCTATTGGATCCTCACCCTCCATTTACCTCATGTCATGCTCCTATTATAGGTGTCTTAACTGAGTAGCCTATCATGCAGGCTCATGCAGTCCTGTGCCTCTTTTTTTGCTGGTAGACTTAATCGTCAAGGCCACATATAAATGAGTGAACATGTAATCTCACATCTCTAGCATTTATCCCGCAACAGACAAAACTCATGCCCAAGCTAGTCAACCCATACATAACACGTGGCACAGCATGTTGACCAGCAATAACTTACCAGGTTTAATTACATTGTTATCTACTTGTTTTTGCCAGGGTTCTACAACTACTAGACTCTCACCACCAACATTTTTTCACACCACTACTAATCACAACATTCCTGACTGAGAGATCTTTCCATGTGTCGGCCCCTCCGTTCCTTTCTCGATCCCATTCCATCGGTCAGGGGGTCCCACAGGGCTCAGCATTGAGCCCGTCGTTGTTTAATCTCTATGTACAACCTTTGGCGGATGTCGCAAAAAAATGGGACCTTTACGATGGTGTCCTATGCTGATGACACCCAGATTGTTATCACTTTAGCTGAGGCACCATCTATACCGGCCACTAGATTCAGAGACGGGATGACAGCAGTGGCTCAATGGATGGCAGGAAATTGTTTACAACTAAATGCGAGTAAAACTGAGGTTTTACTGGTGGGAAAGAATGCCGCCCTCTGGAATGAGCATTGGTGGCCAGCGCCTCTTGGTGCTATGCCTATGCCTAAAATAGTGGTAAAGAATCTGGGGGTCTGGATGGATTCCACGCTCGGTTTCCAGACCCATACAAAGAGAGTCGCTGTAACCTGCATAGGTTTGCTAAGGGGTCTTAACCCTTTCTTGAAATTTTTTGACCCAGTGGTACGACAGCTTATTGTGCAGTCTACCATTCTCTCTCGCCCAGACTATGCTAGCTCTCTGCTCCTGGGGCTAATAAAGCAGAGATACGGCGACTTCAACGAGTACAAAACTCTGCAGCCAGAACTCTGGGGGTCTCCCCCGTTGGTGCCCGGTTGGAGCCATTATCCAAAGGCTGCACTGGCTTCCGATTGATAAGCGGATCAAGTTTAAAGCTCTTTGCCTATCTTTTAAGATTCTAAAATCTGGCAGCCCGGCGTGTCTGGGTAATTTACTGACCCCATATGTGCCCCACCGACAGTTGCGCTCGCTGGGATAGCACATGGTGTCTATCCCGCGGTTCAAACTCTGCCTGGTAGGAGGTCGCTCATTCCGGTATCTGGCGGCCAAGCTGTGGAACTCTCTGTCGGTACATATCCGTGGTATGGAGGACCTGCTGGCTTTACGAAAAGCCATTAAAACCTTTCTTTACCCTTCAATATAGTTCATGGGCCTAGCTACACCCGCAACGACCTTGTCGGGCTGTGTGTGTTTGTTGTTTTTTTCAGATTTGGCAGCGCCGGGACGCCCCTTTGCTGGGGCAGCTGCGCGCTTTAGAAAACCTATTAATATAACATAACATAACAAACACCCCCTGACACCCAGCCGGCTCCTGCAGAAGTCTTTCCCCATGAAACACAGGGAGTCATTTAGACCCAGTTTGTCGCCACCTAAAGTTTGCTGCCACATTTGTGGAACATTTCTGATGAAAGTGTTTGCACCAAGACAGCTGGAGCACTTTTGTCAAGTATAAATGTCAAGCAGGCTGCAATGTTGAGGAAACCACTCAATTGTTTTTTGTTTCTCAGAAACAAACACGCAAAGCAGGTTGGTTTGTGATGCAACCACGTCTCTTTCTGGTGTACCTTCTTAAGCGCAGTGGCTTCACTCAACTTAACCACAGAAACCAGAGAATCATCAGCTCTGCTCTAGCTCCTCCCCAAAACATTATCATAGGTTTGTTAGAGCGTGAAATGAAAATGGATAGTTTCTTCATAACAGATAGCCACATATTGCCTTTAGCCTTCTCTACAATGGTGAAGGTGAAACAGCAGACAAGCCCCCTTTCCTGCAATAATCAAATTGTTTCCCAACACCTGCTCAGGTTCTTCTTGCTCTTTCATTGTGGCCGTACTTTCATAGATGAGTGACAGTACAGCTCAAACCATTCTCAAACATATTCATGTAGCTGTGCAAGTGTGCGAAATGAGCATGACTCAAACACACAAATGGCAGGATGCTTGCATTAAGTCTAACCACTGGCCATCATTCGGGGTACAATTCCAACCCATCGTTCTATTGCCCACCATGCCACCTCAGATTAGACCAAGCCATAAGCAAATCAGCCTTGATCCTGCTCCAATAGCAGTCCTGCCCGAACTGCCAAGCGAGATCCTCTCTGAACTGGAACACAAGCAACCCAAGACCGGTTTTGCCCTCACTGGGGCTTTCCAGTCAGGCGTAGCTTGGTGCTAATTTGCTCTCAAATCTATAGGTTAACCAGAAGAGAAATCCAGGGTCATCATAGCCTTCTGGACAGAGCCTTAGCACTTATTGAGGCTCAATCTCTAAATGCAACATTCGCAAATCACTTCAATGTCAGCAAAAGGAGAGACCACCATGCAATAATATGTTCATTTACTTATTGTGTTATAGTGTTCAACTATGATTAGATCGAAACAAAACCACGCTTAGATATCCTTCGTCAATAGTGATGGTGAGGTGCCCTTGGCTGACTGTTGTGCAGCAGTGCACCTGGAATTGTGTTCAATCCACTCAAAAAGCTCCTGAAATACATTACACTTGAAGTATCTTTAAGGTTCATATGCAGTGTAATGATAAAACAGCTTGAAGAAAGTTTAGGATAATTACTGTAGCAAGAGCTCAATAGTGAACTATCACTCTTGTTGCAGATAAGAAGAAAGGAAATTTCTGTACAACTCCAACCAACTTTGTCATTGGAAAGAATGAATTGCACATGGCAGATGAGAGTGTTAGAGAGTGGAGGGGCAGAAACATCTGCCTAGAACTGCAGCTTGTTTTTCATTCTATTCAGACTCATTTCTGCAGCCATCCTCACAGATTGAGTTGGGAGCACTAGAGTGAAGTGGGATGGAACCAGTTGTCTGTTTCTTGCAGCACACATCCCGGTAACCGGCAGTCTGCAGGTCACCTGCCGGTAGAACCCTCTATGGCTCCATATGATGGAGACTGAGAGTAGAAGCTGCATGCATTGTGATGACTGCAGCCGCCACGTTGCACGACAGGTGGCATGAGCCCCAATCTGAAGGTCTGTCATGGCTCAACAGTTATTTGGGCACGTGATAGTTGTATTTTCTATATTGTGTGATGGTCCACATGCAACATGTGGCAGGGACGAGAGGGCCAGGGGATCACTCACTCAGTACTACCAATCTCTTCCACTACACTAGCCATAATATGAAACACACATTTTACAATTGACCTTGCACCAAATTTCCTCATGTGGTACATGTCATATGTATCTTTGCAGCAGTGTTGATCTTTGGGCTGTTTAACCCGTTAGAACATCAAGAGCAGCCCAGGTAGTTGCAACTGTAAGAGAAACATGACAGACAGATCACTGCCAGGCAAGCAACTGCAGCTAATTACAGTTGTTCTCACAGTCTGACTTAATTTTCTGGAATTTTACCTAAACCAAAATAAACTGTCAGATAAATTGGAGGCAGAATACTTAGCAGGAAACAACGAGGGGCACTGCTGAAGAGTGAGTGCCAGGTGACGGCTTTGGTTCGCTAAAATGGAGCATAGCAGATGTGACACCCTCGTCTGGGGGGTTCTCTATCTTGTTCTTCTCTCATAGACCCTGTTCACCCACCCCTAGACTCCATCACCCCTTCTGTTAGGTTGCACAGTTTCATTTTCCTTGCACCTGAAGAGAGGACGATGGGAAGAAATGGCTGAGCAAATGATTCGTGTAAACAGCTGAAAGACTGCTTGAAAAGCTCCAGCAATTCCGAAAGTGGCATTTCCAGCCACTACTTTCTACAAAAGCAGACGGCCCTATAAAGAGGGTTTGCTTCACCCTTCATTTTCTTTTCATCCCTATTACTATCAGAGTGCCTGTGCATCCCTTTTCACTTGGATATTTGTTTTTAGTTCTGGCTTGACACAGATGAGTATTTCTTTTTCACATCATGTCAGTATCATTCCACATCCTATGGGGTGCTTGCATTTCAAAGCACATGGGGCTATTTTGCATCTGAAAAGTTAACTAAATTATCACACATTAAATTATTTATCTCATAGATGCTTTCTAAACAGAATTTTATTTTTTTATTGCAGCAGCCTTTTAAATAATTTAGTCAGGACTTAACATGCACGTCAGAAGCATTGCTTTGTTAGTGTTTGTTTAGCCAGCTGAGAGTTTGTGCAAAGATCCGCCCCTCATCTCTCAAGTGTACCTCTTTTTTCTGTAGGGCAACAAAGTATATTCTATGACAAACAAGTCCACTTTACTTGGTTAGCGCGTATATATCTACATAGCAATAGCACAGTGAAAGATGTGTTCACCCTTTGGCTACAGGTACATCAGGCCATCAGATGAGTCAATTTGGCATCAGTATTTCCAGCAGGCCTGGTGGGGTGAGGTGCCAGCCACATTGAGCCTCTCACCCCTGACCTCAGTTTGGGTCCACAAGTGAGACAGTGCCATATTTCCCCAGTCTCAAACAAATATGGGGACTGGTGACTTGGTACATCCAAAAAGCACTTACAACCAGAGGTAATACCATACCTGTTCAGGAGAGGGGATGAGCATCTGAGCAGCTATAAACAAATAAGGATGCAAGGCTTGTGCCTAGCCTGGGCTAACATCATTTTGCCTCTGGATAGACAACATGAGTAGAGAATTGACTGAGACTTGGCCACCATCAGATAATTAGTAATCATGTATATTAATATGTTCTCTCTTGGGGAGTTGTATTGTGACAGGTGCTTCTTAATGCCACTCATTTCCTTTTTCACTGATTGGTCCTTTCGTTTCTCTACTTTTCTGCGGACGGAAAGGCTAAAGCAAGTACTCCCTTAGGAGTGCTGTGCGCTCCAAAAGGGACAAGAAAAAGGGAGATGTAGTGCTGCCCTGTTTCTCCTTTTGTAATTTCAGCTTTCACTACGTTTACTGGAAGTCCTAGGAAGCCGGAAAAGCCCATCTGGAAGCCATACTGTTGATCCCAAAATCCACTCCACCGTTCTCGTAGAAGCATACTTTGGATGCATTCCCCTAAATGAAAAGAGGCATATTTGCTCTTTGCATCATGCTACAAAGAGAGAAGAATGCAAAAATAACACTTATACTCGGCATGGGGTGAATTTGCCTTACAGCCACACATAGTAAGTATCAGAATGAAACAGAGAATAGGATAAAAAACACGTGTTCTTTTTCCCAGGAAGGAAGGGTTCTGGAATTGGAAAGTAGATAAATGTCACTATCGAAGAATATTGAAGTATTTGCACAAGAGTCTTGGAGAGGAGCAAATTTGTAATTTATGAAACTTCCCTTGAGACACTGTTCTCTGCCTGAGAAGCAAAACGCAACACTAATAGCCCTGAACATTGAAAAATGATTACGTAAATGCAAGAGGTAACCCCAACCAACTAAACAAAGTACCAGTGAACTGCAATTGAACAGCTCCCCCCACTTGTACATGTGATTGGTCCGCAACAGAGGATAAGTCTTACGTGGTTTGAAATGGCTGTAATTCAGTGACGTTGAAAGAGGAACATTTTCATCCCTTCTACAGAAGGAAACCCTGACTGTCATGGGGCTCTTTCTATCTGACTCGTCTCTTGATTCTTAAAATAACTAGTGCATGGCCGAAGAGTTAATCTGAGTAAAATTCGGGGCTGGCTAACACCTGCTTTTGTAATTCTTAACATAAGGAGGTAAGTAGACAAATCTTGCAAAGTTACCACATTTTCTGTTTTTTGTCTCTCCCTTCGTCCCATTCATGAATTGTTTTAGGTTTTTAATTGACTCTTACGTTTTTAATTCTCTAAAATGCACTGTTAATGTCTACTTTTCCTTTAAACGTTTTCAGGACAAGTACAGGAAAGGCCAGACAATGGAAGGAATTATTCCTAAATCAAATTAAAACCACACTGACTAGAAGAGGAGTAGGGCTTTACTGACAAACATTCGTATGAACTCCTGTCAGGAGCCGGTTGAAAACTGTCCTTGGTTACCCAACCCGTGGAAAGTGCTTGCTGCCCACTAGTAGCCTGTCAGTCCGTCATCAATAGCTGTCACCCGCACTTTAAGTATGTCATGCCAATCCTATGTGCCAGCTAATGAGAGCGGTTGTCTACCCATGGTGAGTGGCCATTTGTGGTTGATTACATGGCTTTGCCTGATTTGTGGACACCGAGAGCATGATAGGTAGACATAACTAGGCATAGATGCTGGAAGTAGGGGTGCTGCAGTACCCTGAAAAAACCATGCTCCACTCCAGAAGGTGAATTAGCAATAAAAGGGGCCTTTAAATGTTGTGTTTATCTTGTCACATTTGCTCTGCATTCAAAGATAAAGGTCAGACGTCAGGACACCTCTTCTGACAATTTGGAAACTGGTGTTTACTTTTTATTTTGTCTGACTGCAAAGTGAGAGGATGTTGTAAAAGTCACCTAGGAGACAATCTTGCTGGGGTACGGGAAGTGAAAGGAAAAGAAAGGCTGTAGAATGTCAATTGTTTTCTTATACACAACAACATTGAAACACCTATACATGACCTATACCATATATCAGCAATTAAGAAGCACATTTCTTTGGAATTATTAAGTGTGATGAAAACAAAGATTTTAATAGGATCAAAACAAATAAAAATACTTTACATGGTGAGAGCAAAAAATAAATATTCACAGTGATACCATTTCCATATATTATCGTTTGTGCACAAGATAGTTTTACCATTAAAACATCACGTCTATTCAAAGTTAATGGCCACTTCAATGGAAAATGTGCTGCTCGTAAATTACAGTGTGCTACCACCCCAGTGCTTCAAAATAGGTCACCTGGTACATATTATATACTCCCAGGACACAAGTCTTAAAAAAGGAAGTGGGGGGACTGAGCAAGTTAGGCAGTATGCAAGTGACATCATGACGTATGCCATCAAAGCTCACGAAGCATGACATTCCATGTGGCATCACAGGAAGTGACATCACTGAAAGTGACATCACAAGAAGTGACATCATATACTAAAATCTCACACATATGATTATCAGGTGCATCATGAGTATGTGCATTATGATACTTAATAAATGAGACGTGGAGTCTGGGTTGTGCAAAAAAAATTGGCGGAATCCTGGCACAAAATCTGGGCTTCAATGAATACATTGTTTTAAAACCCTGCCACAAAGAAATTGGCAACAAGGAAAAGCATGGTAGTAAATCTGTTCTGCTTCATGAGTTGCAAAGTCTGCATTTAAAAATATGTTATTGGGTTAAGGCATCTGCTGCAGAGGTGCCCAGTAAATCCCAGAGAATAATAATAATGATGAGATAACTTTGGAGCTGAACACATTTGTTGTAGAGATCTGTGTTTTGTGTAGTCCCAAATTTGAATCAAAGTATTAAATAAGATTAAGATGTCTTCTGCAAAACATAATCGCCCACTGTTCTGGGGGGCATTTGGGGATTGTTGAACCGACACAGTGTGCATCTTACACAATGTTTTGAGCATACATGTACCACTTAATTATGCAATGGTGCTCTGATATGAGTATGTTATAACATGTGCCAACTGAAAATGCAATAAAATATGTTTACAAAAAGTTGTCTCCTGCTAAACATATCATTTTTTCAGGTAGATCACTGAATTTTATTTTATGTAAATTGGTAAGTGGATTACTGCTTTGAACACAGATACACTTTTGGTACTTGCAGTTAAATTGTAATCCGTCTAGTAGACCACAGTGAGCTATGAAGGGTATTAGACTCCTACATCTTGTAACCCTGACTGTCTCATGTAACACATCTTGTACATTGATTTACATGCTTACATGATATATTTAGAATGTATAATGTGTATGCTATGTAAAGTGCTCTAACACTCTACATTGGGATGAGTAGAGCTATAAAAGAAATAAAACAGTGCTATTTAAATTGTTATTTGTCTAAATACTGGGACAGGCCAACCCATCTGACATTCTTACAGTGCATGCACTTATATAGAACTAAGTAAAAAGCATGCATCTCTTAAGTACATGTGAAAATATAACAAGCTGTGTGCTTTTGTTTCCTCGCCAGTGTATTTGCAAGGTTCCAGGATGCCTCCAGCCTGATACTCGATCAAAAGGAGGCCTGATGGCCCCCCTTAACTTCTGACTTTATCTTTGCCCAGCTTGAGGTGAAAAAAAAACCCTAGTTTCCTCCACGTTGCTGCTGGGAATGGAAAACAGACAACGTGCAGGAGCAGCTAAACATGTCCCGGTGTCTCAAAATTACCCTGGGACAAGTTCAACATATTTCTGTGGGGCCCATCTTCTTAGCAGGGTGGACGGTGTCCACCCTGTGAAAATAGTGGGTGAGTGCTGTGTACCAGCGTGTACCCACGACTTGTGCCCTGCATGCACCCATACCACTCTCCAGCTGAATGGGTGTGGCATATTTGCTGCACTTGTTTTTTTGTGTGACACTTGGATTTCTCAGAGTTCTATGACTTCAGTAAAGTAACATTGTAGAACCCCCATAGTTAAAATTGTCACAGCATCACTGGAACTAGGTCAGGTTAACCCTGAGAGCAGTTTTCAACTTTAGAAATAGTCCTCATGAACACCAGAGACTAACATCGGTAACAGGCAGTTAGTTTTTTGTCTACTAAGTAGGGCCACTTACAGATGTCAGTGTTTGCTGCTGAGTGGCTCTATTTGAAAGCAGGTAGTTTGGTGGAACTCCCAAGCTCCTGAATTTAAATACAGAATTTACAAGTGGAATCTACATTGTCTGAGGGCACGTGTCTTTCTTCCGTTCTTCAGAGGAACACAGGGGCAGATTTATGTTGCCTGACGCATCTCTGCAAATCAGCAGAGATGCGCCAGGAAATGAAGAACCGGGTTATTTAAGACCCAGCGGCACCAGGGGCACGCCCAAAGTCTTCGGGTTCACCTGTCTTAGAATACAGAGACACGGGACTCTTCGTGGTGACGTCAAAGATCGATTTTATTGGCTGCAGCCAGTAACAGAAGTCCTAGAAATCATCACGGTATGAGTTCTCAGGAGACTGCTCAATTTTACAAAGCAAGTCATCCCTTTTTACGCCAAAAATCACATTCCAGACAAATACCTAACATTTACAAACTGTCCAATCACATGTATTCACACCAGAGGTATCGCATGACAGTAAAACCCACTTTTCAGTTGCCCAGCCCATGATCAATCATCGGTCAAATCCAACATTCTTCTTTAGACAGGTCGAATGAACCCATAATAAAAAAGGCCACAACCCAATCATAAATAGACCATACAGAAAGGAGCAGAAACAGGTGAGAGTAGGATAAGGCATATTTGTGTGCAGTAAAACTTTACGATGTCCTGTGCTCTGATCCTTAAACTTGATCAGCTAAAGGGCAGGAACTGGTTTAACAAGGTCAGCTTCAGGCAACAGGGTCAGTTCACTCAGGTCAAACAGGAGTCAGCACGAACTCGAGCTAAGGTGTACATGTCCTTAAAAGACTAGTTCAACCACAGTCATCGGCCTATGTGAGGGCAACCACAAACTGGCTGCCATACATAAAATGGAACCCACGGTTCAGAACGAAATCTCCACAAACGTAGTGAATCTGTAAGTCTAGCGTGACGAGATCACTCGTATTTGCCGAACTCACTAGTTACGGTTTGCTATTATAAAATTCGTAACGAAACCATGCCATTTATAAAACGGGTTTAGAATTCACAGAACCTCACACCCTCCTTTTGCCCTTACATAGGCAATCACTCAGTCTGCGTCTGAGTCGATGTCAATATTCATCAGATCATCAAGATGCTGCTGGAGCATCATCCTATTACTCAGGACTTCTCTTGAGACAGGTCTTCTCACACACGTAGTAGTACAAAGGCCACATATGGCAGGGCCGCACTGTACACAGAGACAACATGAGAAGAGAATCGCTAAAACCATCCCAATGATCATCAGAATATTCCATCCCCAGGTCGATAACAGTTCCCAAAACCATCCAATCAACGACCAATCTCCTTTATCCACATTTATAGACTCAGAGATCTTATGTAACTTAGAAATGGCCTGGTATACTGTATTTGAAAACGCAGAAACTCGATTGGATCACTTTACATACCCCACCTCGGTCCGCAAGTATGACGTCCAAAACCATTCGATTCTGTAATGTCATAAGGCGATCCGCTTGAAGCTCAGCGGTCAGATTACTAAGGGCACCGGCAGTTTAATTTATGGTGGATTCAACCACTCTCGTTAATTGCCGTAGGTTTCTACTGTTTGCCATAGGTCCCCAAAACGGTAGGAAACCCTTGAAAAAGTCTCCCACTTCTTGTTCCTCACTGAAGACACCCCTAACAACTCTCGTTCTGTGGTAATCTACAGCAGCAGTATACGTAGGAGGCAACAAATATGCAACATAACATGTTCCCGAAAAATCAGGCGGCAACCATGTATATGCTCTATCATAGCAGACAAAATTCATGCCCTTAGCTGCTAAAAATGGTGGGGAAGTTTGGGACGCAAAGACATATGTCTGAGTACAAACACTCTTCCCTAACTGAGCTCTCGGATTCTTGCCTTTCCCTTGCAGACAAAAATGACCACTATGGGGTACAATCCAAATCGGAGGTGACCTTTTTCGTCTCTGCTTCTCACCCAGACTAATACTATATCCGGTTGCATTCCAACCAACATATGCTAGTAACTCATCCTTGGGAATAGTCTTATACATTTCGATATCTCTACTCATATCTGTAATTCCCTTCACCAAGGCTTTATTACTTGAGTTATCTCTCATGGAACGCAGGGGATAGACTTCGATGGCATAAATAAACATCGTCTGATATGCCCATACGGACCCATTGTAACTGAATGGCAGAACCAGATAAGGAATACCTCTATCCATAGTATGTGGCATGAGACCACACACCCAACAATTAGTGGTGTTCACTACTAACTGGTGTTGATGGAGAAGTTGCACAAAGGAATTATTCACAAATTCGACCTTCTAATTTGCTCGTGTTCAGGTAAAATATGAAAAGAATGTAAAGAAACAGTAGTAGGAAAAGACATAGGTTGGGAAGTAGGTGCAAACGGCTGTTGTGTGATATAGAAAACCAAACCCACACAAGCTAATGCAATATTCAAAAGCATTAAAAAACACATTATTAAAAAACATTTGCTACGAACCAATATACATATTCGGATTTTAGAGTCCTTTTTCCTAACATTCTGGGCAGCGCCAAAAAACTCCATCCCCTAACCGTGCTGTTCGCGGCAGTTGGTTCTCTTCCGCTAAGGAATGCGCCTGTCAGTCTAGGGAACGCCCTTGGACCAAACAGAACCGTCGACCTCGTGTCTACATGGCTTGCAATCCCAAGTCTTTATACCGCGACCCTACAGCTGAACCCGGATGGTGGTTCGAAAAAGAAAAAGACAAAAAAAGTTTCTTGATCTGCCAAAGTGTAAATTCACTACATAAAAAAAGAAAATATTTATTTGTCCATATGTACAATCTTTCTTGGTCTCAAATCGTAGCGTTCTTTGTCAGGCACAGTCTGATCTTTGAATAGAAGATTCGGATTGGTGGTGTCAATCTTCAGATGAGGAGGCACAGCAGCTTGTAGAACATCATCATCCTCACGTTCAGACCGTGTGCATGTCAAATGAGCATCACTAAATGGAACGAATCTAGGGACCTTCTCACAATCAGAATCGGCGATAGCATCCCTTACCCACTGATCATATGGTAAAGGCAAAGGAACTTTTTTACAGTGGGTGGCATGCACCCAGTTCTTTTTGCCTGCTACTCTAACAGCGGTTCTAGTAACCAACAAAATCAAATAGGGGCCGGTCCATCTAGGTTGCAAGTTCTTGGTACGCTGAAAATTCTTCACAAGAACGTACTGTCCAGGTTCAAGTATGTGGCCTGGATCTGTAGTAGCTGTCGGCAAACTGTCATAGACCTGTTGGTGGAGAACACGTAATTTAGCAGTCAAGTCATGTAAGTAATCCACCAACATAGGGTATTCAATACTGTTGTATTCTTTCGGACGAGGCACTCCCCAAACATTCCTGGACGACCCAACACAATCTCATACGGACTAAGTCCCACTCGAGAATGCACAGTCGTCCTTGTTGACAAAAGAGCCAACGGCAAGGCATCTGGCCATGTAAGACCAGTGCTCGCTTGTACCTTAGCTAATTTCAGGGTAAGTGTACCATTGTAACTTTCAACAAGTCCAGCAGACTGGGGGTGATTCGCTGCATGGAACTTCTGACTGATTCCCAATCCAGAGCATATTTTCTTCATCATTTGACCCACAAATTCACTCCCATTGTCCGACCATACAATTCTCGGCAATCCATACCTAGGGAAATACTCTCTCAACAAAACCTTGGCTGTTGACAAGGCAGTATTATCTTTTAGGGGGTAAGCCTCTATCCATCTAGAAAAGGCGCAAACAACAACAAGAACATATTTCAGATTGTTGCATCTCTCCATGTGAATATAGTCTAACTGTATCACCTCAAACGGATACGTCGGAGGAGCAAAATGACCAGCTGGAGTTGGAGTTCCCTTACCAGGATTATATTGCAGACAAATCATACAATGTTTCACCATGTTCTCTGCACATTTCGGTATTCCAGCATTCTGCCAAACTGGAGCCAACAACTTACATATCCCTTTCGAACTTATATGAGCCAATCCATGAGCCATTGTAAACCACTGGGAGCCCATACGCATCTGGCAACAACCATCGCTGGTGTTCCGACAACTCAATCTAACAACCTGTAGAATCCAACATACCCGTACTCTCTCTCCAAACATTCATTTCCTTTTCTGTAGCTTCAGCCTGAATCATCTTCACACTTTCTATCGTGTCTTCACACATTCCACCAGCCATAACCCATCTTGCTGGTCCTGCAACATACATACGGCTCATCATGTCTTTTGCTGTTTCCTTCGCAACTTCATCCGCAAACGCATTCCCTCGAACAACATCATCCACAACTTTCTTATGCGCACTACATTTCACAATTGCAATCTGCTTTGGGAGAGTGAGAGATTCCAAAAGTTCATTCACTAACTGTCCATGCTGAATTTTAGTTACATGAGAAGTAAGGAACCCACGCTCTCTCCACAAACGTCCAAAACTGTGCGCAACACCAAACGCATACTGACTATTGGTATAAACATTCACTCGCTTTCCTTCCGACAACACACACGCTCTAGTCAGTGCAATCAACTCTGCTGCTTGCGCAGAATTCTGTGGTATGCGTGCTGTCTCAACGACTGTATTTAAAGTTGTGATAGCATACGCTGCGGTCGTTTCACCATTCGGAAGCTTAAAACACGAACCATCAACCCACAGCGTACCATCAACATTCTCAAAAGGAGTGTCCTTAAGATCCACTCTAGCTTTTGTTTCTTCCTCTGTACGAAGAAAACAATCATGCTGTTCTTGAGCATCCGTCTCTGTAGAGATCGGCAACAACGTAGCTGGATTCAACACATTACATCTTTTAATGTGAACATGGCTAGCCAACAGTGTCAACTCGTAACCGGAAAGACGTGCACTAGTAAGGTGCTGTGTCTTAGTCCTATTTAGTAAAGTATCCACTGCATGCGGAACCATCACAATCAGCGTATTATCCAATACCAAACCAGCAGACTGTCGAATAGAAACGGCAGCTGCGGCTGTAGCTCTCAAACAACTCGGCAATGCTTTAGCAACTGGGTCTAACGTTGCTGAGAAATACGCACATGGACGCTGCTTGTCCCCAAAAGATTGTGTCAACACTGACAACACACATCCTTCTCTCTCGTGCACATACAACGTAAAAAGCTTGCTATAGTCTGGAGTACCCAACACAGGAGCCGAACACAATGCATTACGTAATTCTGAAAAACTTTTCTGGCATTCATCAGACCAAGGAAGAGGATATGGAGTATCTTTCAGAGTCAATGCTAACAGAGGTTTCGCCAACAGTGAAAAATTGGGGATCCACTGTCTACAATATGACGTAATACCCAAAAAGGCACAAACTTCTCTCTGTGTTGATGGCACACTCATTTGCGTAATCGCTTGAATTCTTTCTGGGGTCAATTTCCTTCCCTCCTTCGACAAGAGATGACCTAAGTAGATTACCTCTTGGCGGCAATATTGCAACTTCGAAGGCAACACTTTATGATGAAGGTGAGACAAATATCGCAACAACGAAAGAGTAGCCTCTTTACAAATCTCTTCGTCATCAGCCGTAATCAACAAATCATCGACATACTGAATAAGAGTAGAACCAACTGGTAACACAAACCCGTCAAGCTGAGTTTTCAACGCTTGACTATAAATTGAGGGACTTTCACAATAACCTTGGGGAGCTCTCTTAAATCGGAAGCTTCGTCCTCCTAATGAGAAGCCAAAAATATCCCTACTCTCCTCAGCAATAGGAATACTGAAGAAAGCATTCTTCAAGTCGATGACAGAAACCCAAACTGCCGAAGCAGGAATCAGAGTCAATAATGCAGTAATATCAGGTACCACGGGAAACTGTGGCACGACAATCTTGTTGACCTCTCGAAGGTCGATCACAAACCGGTACACAGGTGGCTGAGAAGCATCTGTACGCTTAAGAACAGGCAAAACCGGGCTATTGCACATGTTACCTCTCGTTTCCTCAACCACACCCTTCTCAACCAGATCATAGACAATCGCTAAAAGAGGTCTCTCACCATCACTCGAGATCTTGTATTGTGGTATACGAGGCAACTTAACATTCGACTTTAGCGTAACAACATACGGTGGAATCTGCAAAAGACCAACATCATTTGGACCTGTAGCCCAAAGCGTTTCAGGAAGCGAACTTAATTCCAGTGGCAAACAATCTTTAGACAAATACATTGGAGAAATCACTTTCTTACCAAGAGTAAGTTGTACTCCAGAAGGAGAACAATGCAATGTCGCATACAATCTTTTCAGCAAGTCCAATCCTAACAAATTCTCACCACAACCAGTCGTTAGAATAAGTGGAGCTTCCAATTCACAAGGGCCAATAGAAAGGGACAAAGGACTAGAAACCGGATTACGAACTGGGGCGCCTGAAAATCCTACGGAAACATTGGTCAAGCCAGACAAAGGTGCGCCAGGGAGTTTAGAATGCATAATAGAACTCTTTGTCGCACCAGTATCCAAAAGAAAAGGTTGTACTACACCTGATGTAATCACTTCAACATACGGTCCACTCTGATCTACTGGAACTGACACTACTCCCTTACTTTGTCCATGGCTGTCCTAGTTATCATTATAACCAACACTCTCACCTTCAACATAGTAATCCTCAACATAGTACTGAGGAGACTGACCACTCGGAACACTCTGTCTATCAAAATAATTCGCAGAATTCTGTAGGGAAGAGGAACGCTCATTCTGGGGGATCACACCACGACCTCTTTCTCTAGGCGCTTGCTGAAAACCACCACGACCTCTCTGACCAGGTGCACCATTCGCACGCTGTAAAAAAGTCGGACAATTATTCTTCAAATGACCTTCCTTTCTACAGTAAGCACACTGATTCGGGCCAGGAAAGAATCGAGGAACATAAGGCTCAGGCTTCTGTAACAATCTCTGAAATTGTGGAGGTTGCTGAAACTGAGGCTGATTCTGACGAGGCGGATAAGCTTGCTGCAAAAGAACTTTCGTCTTTTAATCCTTTGTTTTCTTCTCTACTTTATCCTTCTCATCTTTATCCCTATTCTCGTAATATTGAGCAGTAGGCAATATCTGGGCCGACGAAGAAACGGCCCATGAACTCTCAGAGTCCTTCAACTTATTAGAAAGTTCGGGAAGCAAATTAAAGACAAATTTATCCACAAACAACCTTTGACCACTTTCCGTACTCATATCCTGACCACTGTGATCGATAAACGTCTCTTCAAACCTAGTGAAGAAGTCAGACACACTCCCATCTTTCTTCTGCTTGCATGCTGCTAACTTATCCCAATTCACTCGTAAAGCAGGCATCATCGTCTTCATCAAAGTAATAATTCTACCAGGTAATTCTGCAATTAAGGGTTCAGGTTTAGGACCTCCTACTTGTCTACCATTTGCAGCAACAATATTCGCCCAAGTATCACCTAACTCTGCTTCATGATTCTCATGACGAATCTTCACCCACAAAGGTTGCGGAACTACATTACCCAGCAACATGTCAACGTCGGCTAAATTCATTATACACGCATCTACAGTCTGAGACAACTCTTTGTAGTAACCAGCAGGATTCTTACGAGGATCAGGTAAGGTCTGCTTAAGAGCCAAGACCTCTACTCTCTTCCAAGGGACATATACCCATATTCGCTGTAAATGAGGCAAAACAGGCGGATTAGCAGTTGCGTCTCCTTCTTTCCAAAGTGGAGGAACCTCTCTCATTGGATACTGTCTCACTTTCCTCCAAACAGAGGGATCAGGTTCATACAACGTCTGAGGCGGAAGTCTAGATCTAAAAGCCAATATCGTCTCTACAGCATCTGTAACATCAGTGTCCACTAACATCCCTTTAGCAAAATCTGACTGAACATCAAGCACATCCTGCGGAATCAGACCCAACTCATTATCTTCCCATTCCTGACGCAGGAAAGTACACATCACATCGAAAACATACCTTTGCTTAGGCGGTTCCCACTGAAAGAAAACATCCATAACCGCTGGCAAATTATACCTTAAAGCATTCAAAATCCATCTACGAGCCAACAAATCCAACACTGTCCGTTCCAGTGGAGTAGTGTGGCTCACTGGTTAGAGGCGGCAGACCCGGGAGCAGAAGTCGGCCCGGGACTAGGGTTCAATTCCCGACGCGGCAGGGTCGTGGACTTGGGTCAGCGGACTCGATAATTCTCGCTTCGGTGCTTACTCTAATCAGGGGTTCCACTCGGCAACTCTGGGCATTAGCTTGCCTAATCTCCACAACGGCCCCATCAATTCCGGGGATGCCTGGCTCCACCTTGGGGACTCCCAGCAGGGACCATCCCACAGGGAAAGCCAGGACAGGTTCCCCAGAGTTATACAGCGCCAGGAAACCTACGGACGGGTAGCAGTGCGCTTTACAAGCTCAAATACATTTACATTTACATTCCTCGGAACTAGGAAGCTGACTACGACTCTGCTTACGTCCCGAAACAGGGGTCATATTCAATGACCCAAACAATGGAGACAACAGATTAACAACAGTCTCGGTCATTCGTTTTCGAGCAGAAGTAGAAGAAGCAGACATAAGAACAGGAGAATAAGTATTCTGAGGCAAAGAAGGTGTAGGCATAAGAACAGTCGGAGTCGAAGAAGCAGAAGTAGAAGGCAAAGGGGTTTGAGGCAAAGCTGGTAGCAAAGATGGCGACCCTAGAGTGGGTTGCACAGGAGAAGGTAAAACCATCTGTGGAGCACCGGGTGGCTGAACAACAGCAGGAGGTTGAACAACAAAGGGTGGAACAACCGATAGTAATGGAGGCGCATTAGCACATTGCACATAAGGAGGTGGCAATCTCAGTAAATGAGAGATCAAAGAATGTTTTTCAAGATCTTCAATCGCTGTCGGAGGAGAAGACGGCAAGTCCGGATAACATTTATCTATGGCCATGCAACGTTGCCATTCTGACACCTCAATTGCTTTATCTTCTTCGTTTTCTTTAAACTGCCTAGCAGCTTGCATTATTGATACATCCTTTTCACTTTTATCTCTTTTAGCTTGTTTAATTTCTCGTTGTCTGGCTTCTTTACGCCAAAGGCGAAAGGAGTCAAACATTCCCGGCCGGGCTTTCTTCCTAAATAATTTAGTTTCTAAATTGTCTAAAATCTCTGTATTAAAGCTACCATGTTGGGGCCATTGTAAGACACCATCTTTTCTAGTGTAGTGGACCCATACTTCATTGAATGTAATGGGGCCCACGCCGTGTTTAGAATAGAGCTCATAAGTCGGAGTTCCAACCGGAGGTATCGGACACGAATCCTCCAATCGGGAATCCCTGTTGCAACCACAACCAAACCAAGTACCAAATTTGCTACGATTAGGCATCTTCGCTCACTAATCGAGCTTCAAACTTCAAGGGATTATCTCTACCAATACACTCGTAAATATACGAGACCCTCGGCTTTGGAAACTGCAATTTTCAAATCAAAACTAAGGACCAAACAAACTAAGAACCGAAGGACCAAAAACTAAGGACTGGGAGCGACCCACTTATACTTAACTGAGGTATCAGTCACGCCACCAGAAGACCCGTCTATCGTCTTGCCATACAAAGCATCACAAATGGGTCCAAGACAGGGCGACAGTCAGGGCAGCAGTCCTTCGTAGCCGTCAGGAAAGCGGGAAGCCTCGCAGCAAAGACCTTCAGTCCACGTTCGACATGCCGGGGTCGATGAAGTGGTGGCCGTCCTCCAGAATTTCCTCACGAAGCTCCCCACGATCTTCAGGCTTGGACCGGTACCGCTGAAGTCGCCCCACGTTGGAAGCGCCAACTGAAGAACCGGGTTATTTAAGACCCAGCGGCGCCAGGGGCACGCCCAAAGTCTTCGGGTTCACCTGTCTTAGAATACAGAGACACGGGACTCTTCGTGGTGACGTCAAAGATCGATTTTATTGGCTGCAGCCAGTAACAGAAGTCCTAGAAATCATCACGGTATGAGTTCTCAGGAGACTGCCTAATTTTACAAAGCAAGTCATCCTTTTTTATGCCAAAAATCACATTCCAGACAAATACCTAACATTTACAAACTGTCCAATCACATGTATTCACACCAGAGGTATCGCATGACAGTAAAACCCACTTTTCAGTTACCCAGCCCATCATCAATCATCGGTCAAACCCAACATTCTTCTTTGGACAGGTCGAATGAACTCATAATAAAAAAGGCCACAACCCAATCATAAATAGACCATAAAGAAAGGAGCAGAAACAGGTGAGAGTAGGATAAGGCATATATGTGTGCAGTAAAACTTTACGATGTCCTGTGCTCTGATCCTTAATCTTGATCAGCTAAAGGGGAGAGGAGCTGGCCTAACGGCTAGGGCGCTCGACCTCGGACCTAGGGATCTGGGTTCGAGTCTCGGTAACGACGCCAAAAACCTCCTGTGATTCTGGTCAAATCACTTAATCTCCCCGTGCCTAAAATGAATGTGTGTCCTCATGTAACGTAACTGTGCTATGTAAAGCGCTCTGATACCCGATTCAGTTCGGGTCTAGTTCGCGCTATATAAAACTCTGTAAAAAAAAAAAAAAGGGCAGGAACTGGTTTAACAAGGTCAGCTTCAGGCAACAGGGTCAGTTCACTCAGGTCAAACAGGAGTCAGCACGAACTCGAGCTAAGGTGTACATGTCCTTAAAAGACTAGTTCAACCACAGTCATCGGCCTATGTGAGGGCAACCACAAAATGGCTGCCATACATAAAATGGAACCCACGGTTCAGAACAAAATCTCCACAAACGTAGTGAATCTGTAAGTCTAGCGTGACGAGATCACTCGTACTTGCCGAACTCACTAGTTACGGTTTGCTATTATCAAATTCGTAACTAAACCATGCTATTTATAAAACGGGTTCAGAATTCACAGAACCTCAGAAAGATACGGCAGGCAAGTTTATCCTTGCGCCACCCATGATGCGCCGCATTTACAATGCGGCGCACCATGGCGCAGGAATAAACAGATGCGTGTCGCAACTAGAGAGCGAAGTTGGCGCAGTGCTGAAGTTGTGTTGCATACAGCACGCAACTCCAACACTTTTCCAACTTGCCCTATCTGTTAACGTGGTGCGTCAAGCCTTATGCCTGCTTCAAACAGGTGCAGGGCTTTGACGCATCAGCGTTAGTAAAGTGACTCCGTGAAATCTTGTAGATTTCACTGAGTCACTTTACAGGGGCGTTCCTGCGATGGAACGCCCTCCCCCCCCTTCGTGGAAACGCCCACATGAAACCTGACACAGGTTTCATGTGGCGCAGGGCTTCACAATGTGGCGCAGGGCTTCACAACGTGACGCACCTCTCAGATGCGTTACGTTGTAAATACCCCGCACCATGGTGCATCTTTTGCGCCGCCGCTGCGTCACAAACGTGCCACAACGGTGGCGTAAAAGAGGCGCAAGGGGCTTGTAAATCTGCCCCACAGTGTCTACTCTGGATGTTATTCATTATTACACTCGTGACTAGAACAATGTAGCACATCCATTCATTTAAGAAGTTTTTTTGATGAAATAAGCCTACTGAATACAATTCCGTGAAAAGGTGTAGTGGCATTGCTAGAGGGTACATCATGTTAATGTTTATCTTCCATAGTACAACGTTTGCGGTGTGTTAAAAGGCGTTCACAGTGAACAGCTAATTCTTGCTTCTTCTTTGTCTGTCAGCTCGCTCCCTGGAGTTGACCTTCCCTAAGACTGGTTGCCTCAAACTCAGTAAACATAACTATCCTAAGGCAGAACACTATACAGCATATTTAGGAACACAGCTTCCAAGAAATGTGACCTGTTTGGGTTGTTGTAAAAGATTCTATCGGCTCCCTGACAGAAAACATTAACGAGCAAGATAGACCTTGAGAACGTTTGACAGGGCAAATAACTGTTTTCAGCTGTTTTGATAGTGTTGTCTGAAGCGAATATACATTTTGTAAGCTAAATTTGTTTAGTGCTGAACAGTAGTTCATTCGTAACAACGCATACTTTGCCTCTTCATTTTTTCAGTGGAGCTTTCTCAAGCTCTGCAGAAATTCCAATAAAACAATCTTCATCCCAGCCCTTTCAGCATTCCTTTCACGGGTCAGATTTATCTCTCAGAAGTTTTTTCTTCCATAATCGTTTTGATCACCTTCACCACTCTAGCTTGGTACCATGTCGCATGGGCATCTGGTTAAAAAGAGCAGGTACACTCGTTCATGATGGTACATCACCTTTACCTCACATCTTTTACCACACAACATCCTCTCGCCAGAGAGCTGCGTTGCAGAGAGGTGGGCTAGTTTGCCCCAGGGACCCTCAGGATTTAAGGGGAATTAATTACAATGCACCAGGGCGCACGTTTACTAAGTGCTGCAGGGAGGGGGCGGGGCCTCCAGCGCGATGCCGGCTTTTTTATTTTTTAAGAAGGGGGGCTGTGTGCCCCCCTTCTTTTACAATATTGGAGGCCCTGGGAACCTCATCCCCAGGACCTGACCTGTTTTTTACAGTTCCAAAAAAAAAAATGGGAAGGGGCCTGTGTGGCCCCCCGATGCCAATTTCAGCCCCGGGGACCCCATCCCCTGGGGCATGGCCAGAAACTCTTTTTATTGTTAATGAAGGGGCCCACAGGCCCCGCATCTGAGGCTTTTTTCTGCCCCGGGGACCCCATCCCCCAGGCCATTGCCTCTTTTATTTATTTTTTTTAACCCGCAGGAGGGGGGCCGCGTGGTCCTCCTCCCTGGCCACTTCTGGCCTGAGGACTCCATTCTCCGGGGTTTGGCCATTGTTTTTTATTTTTGAGGAGGGGCCTCGCGGTCCCCCTCTCCAGGCCGATTTTGGCCCCGTGGACCCCATCCCACGGGCCCGGCCATTAATTTTTTTAAATAAAAGGGAACTGGGCCACTTCTGGCCCTGGGACCCCATCCCGTGGGGTCGGCCCTTTCCATTGGGGACCGTGGGGGGAGCCTCAATGCCCCCAAGGTCCCGCCGGCTCCCCGCCTCCTGCAGGAGCCAGCATTGCTTTTGAGCAAGGGGAGCTGCTGACATGCAGCTACCCTTGCTCAAAAGCAATTCTGCTTTGCTTGATTGATGCGTGAGCAGGTTTCCCTTCTCTTGCTTCAACAAAGCAAAGCAGAGTTTGCTATGGGCACCCCAGAACACTGCAGGTGCCGGCCCTGGGAGGGGTGGCGGTCCACAGGGCCTTCGAAGGCTCTAGGAGGGTGGCCGCGCGGCCTCCATCCTATGTGTTTAAAGCCCCAGGGAGGTGGTGGTCCGTGGGGCATGTGGGGGGTGCTTGAGCCCCCCACACATTTATTTATTTTTAAAAGCAGAGCCCCTGGGAGGTGGCGGTCACCGGGGCTTGGGGGGCTGCGAGGCACCCCACCCTAATTATTAAAAAAGCCCAGGGGAGGTGGCGGTCCTCGGAGTTGGGGGGCCCATGTGGCCCCCCTAATTATTAAAAAAGCCCTGGGGAGGTGGCGGTCCCCGGGGCTGCGGGGGCTACCGCCAGATAATATGCCCCCGGGACCAGAATCGCCCGGGGGCTTAAATAAAATGAAGTGCGTGAGCCCGCGCTTTGTTTTTAAAAAATTTCTCGGCTGGATTCGTGACCCCAGTACAAATTCAGCTGATTTTTTAAAAAGAAAATGCTTTTATTTGGCCCTGGGTGTCCTTTTGGGACCCCCTGAGCAGGCCTGGGGTCAGGGTGTTTCTACCCTGCCCCCTTTTCTTGTTTTTTATCTTTGCTTAACTGTTTTCTTGTGACTCGGTTCTACTGAGTCAAAAGATGGCTGCCAACACTTCCTGGTTTGGAGTGTTGGCAGCCAATCAGAATGAAGCTCGTGCTCGGGAGGATTCGCAAACCCACTGCGCCCACAGATATCAAAACTTTTTCTTTTTCTAATTTCTCAGGAACTGCTGAACGGATTTACACCATTTAAAAAAAGGGCTCTTTCTGAACCAAGACCTACCTTTTTGCCAAATTTGCTGTAATTCCGTTCAGCAGTTTGGTCTGTAGCTTTGTCTAAAGTTGCCTATGGAAATTAACATGGGGAAAACGCGTTTTGGGACCCCCCTAATTTCTCGGTCCAGGCATGACGGATCACCTCGAAACTTGCAACACAGCTGCTGAACAACAAAGCAGACATTTTTATTACATTTTCTGAAGAGTCATCAAGCGGTGCCAACGTTATTGGCAAAACAAAAAACGCTATTTTAGGTGTAATTGATTCGCTAGCAATTTCATTCAGCTCATGTATATTGCACATTCAAAGATGGCGCTTAATGACGCGCTTGTGGTATAGTCCTTTGTTTGTTTTAATAGTTTTGACAAGCATAGATAATGGCGCTGCATACTGCCTCTCTGATGTGAATACCGACGAAGGGAGTGTTCTCCCGAAACGCGTCTATTCTAAATAAACCCCCCTGCTAACACACTGCTGTGCTCGAGAGTGCTGTTTCCTGAACCCGGCTGGGTATTACTAGGAATTCGGAGCTGTCATATTATCGCGGACACCATCGCAGTTAAAGCACCCGCTTACAGAGTGACTCGTTTTCATGGTGTAAACTAGAGCGTTCATAACAGTTCAAAGAGTGCACCACCGCCACCGGAAAACGCGAATGGAGGATTTAAGCTGACCATCTCCGCGTTGGATCCAACTCCGGATCGACTCACAAAGGGACTGCGTAAGCCGGCTAACTTCTAAAGCGGTAAGCCTGCTTTTCTAATTCCGCAACCCTGAGTTGTTTTCGAACTTTGTTCTAATAAGGCGGTTAAGTGAGAGCCGGCAGTGAAAAACTAGCGGGGTTGTTAGTTGGATCCTGGGACCAGGTACCAACCCGAACTGGAATACTAAAACATGTTTAACATGTCGGAGCGAAGAGATGCGGCCGGTGGCATCTTCAGGAATAAGAACCCAGATATCTCTAAACCGTCACCGACAACAAATGTGACAACTCCCAATGCTTTGACATCCCAATTTTATAAATTGGAGAAACTTTATGAACGCGAACTCCGCAAGTGGTGGGAGGGAACTTCACTGCAGGGCTACATCGAGGTACAGAGGGTACCTAGAGGATTGAGAATCTTCACTGTCCCTGCGTATGAGAACCCAGACCCCCTCTTGTTAGAAACTTGGGCTACCCACATAGCCAATTCATGCAAGGGCATGTTGGAAATTTTAATCCAATTTGCATGGAGTGACCGCGATAAAGTTGTGAAAGAAATTGAAGAACTGGAAGGCTTAATCTCACAGAATACTGATAAAGAGGAACAAGATCTTCTTAGGGCTAATATGAAGAAAAGACTCCAGAAATATGAAACAAAAATTAAACTAAGAAAACAAGAAAAGTTTGACCGCGATGAACGGGACTACGCGATGGGAAGGGTCCTTACGTTTTCGAAAAAGTATGATCAGCCACGTAAGGAGGTCGCAAGGAAAAGCCAAATGCCAAAAACAACTGTGGAAATCAGAGTGGAAACGTCGGATTCCAATGTTACTGCCAGTGAATTATCTGGAGATGAAACAACAGGCTTGGCGACTGCCCCCGAATCATCGGCCAACAGGACCCCTTTTCAACAGGAGTTCAAGGTCATCCAAGAGAGCTGGCTAAGAGGCGGCAAGAACAAACCCCCAGAAGAGGGAGGCAAACCCGACGTGGGGGTTGGAAAGGGAAGAGGCAGAGGCAACAGCCAAACCAAAACAACCACGAGGGTAACCAGAAGTCAGAGGAGAGGAAGATGGTAGCCCGTCATTTTTCCATCAGACATAATAGTGACAGGAATCTTTTAAGGTATTTTTGCCTGGACCAAGTAGGAGAAAATCCGAGAGGGGGCAACAGATTGCTCGCACTAAGGAGACTTGAGTCTCGATATATCATAGATCTGGAGACGAGGGCGCCTAAAGGTCTGAATATGGGGAAAGAATTGGCCTCTCACTTGGGTTGATAAGATGGATTACAGTATCATGTGAGTGGAACAAGTATAATATGATGTTTTGAGATGTATTATATTCTAGAGACTCTGGGTTTATGATGGAAGATGCTACCTTTAGCGACATTTGCTTTGAAGAATTGCTTTGCTTTTTGTTACACCTTTATTGTGGCAGTCCTAAGGGGCTGCTATTGCCGATCCACGGCAAGATTTGCCCGACGTTCTCACGTCTACCATGTGACCTGAGTCTGGGGTTTGAGTTGTGTTCAACAACGAACTGTTGTCTTAGCCACAAGGCTCGGATATAAATTGTCTCCGAATATGTATAAAATGTGGTTCATTTTTAAGATAACAACTGTGCCGATACACGGCTTTATTTTAGGTGTAATTGATTTGCTAGCAATTTCATTCAGCTCATGTATATTGCATATTCAAAGATGGTGCTTAATGACGCGCTTGTGGTATAGTCCTTTGTTTGTTTTAATAGTTTTGACAAGCATAGATAATGGCGCTGCATACTGCCTCTCTGATGTGAATACCGACGAAGGGAGTGTTCTCCCGAAACGCGTCTATTCTAAATAAACCCCCCTGCTAACACACTGATGTGCTCGAGAATGCTGTTTCCTGAACCCGGCTGGGTATTACTAGGAATTCGGAGCTGTCATATTATCGCGGACACCATCGCGGTTAAAGCACCCGCTTACAGAGTGACTCGTTTTCATGGTGTAAACTAGAGCGTTCATATATATATACAACAATTTTTTTAAATATTATTTTATGTTTCAGCAAATGTGCTTTCAGCAGACGAGAGGGGTGGCGATGGGTTCCTGCTTCTCCCCCAGTTATGCCTGTTTGCATATGGGACTGTGGGAGAAGCAGGTCCTCGGAGTCCAATTTGCTGAGATAGTACGTAGCAACATTGTATGCATATATAGATAGATTGACGACTTGTTTTTGATTTGGAGAGGGGAGGAAAGTTTGGCGAATGAGTTCATTGAGAATCTCAACAATAACTCCTTAAATCTTAAGTTTACCTCCAACGTCAATAAGTCTACAGTGAACTTTTTAGATGTTGAAGTATTTATTGACCAACAGACAATACATACTAGACTGCATCGTAAGGCCACTGCAGGTAACACGGTATTACATGCCACTAGTCATCACCCCCGTCACCTGATCCACAGCATCCCTACGGAGAGATGCTGCGCATTAAGCGTATCTGTAGTAGAGCAGAAGATCTGAAAGAGGCACAATCTGCTTCCCGTTTACGCTTTTTGGCAAGGGGGTACAGTGAGAAAACTATTAAGTCAGCCATTGCACGTACTCAGACTGTATCTAGGGATGAAGCCCTCATTACCAGAGCCATGAGACAAGATAACCAACCTGTGAATGAAGATAACACCATTCGTTTTATTACCGCTTATAGTCAACAACACCAGACTATAAGAAAAATTATGAGTAAGCATTGGTCATTAATTCAAAATGATCCAGTACTTAACATGGGAACTGTTAGGTCACCCACCATCACCTACAGAAAGTCAGGGTCAATGCAGAATAGCCTGGTTAGCAGCTGTCCGGAGGTCTTGGCCAAGACCGACTGGCTGAGTAACCGCAAAGGTTTCTACAAATGCACCACTTGCAAAGCCTGCCAGCATGGGGTTAACAAAAAAAGCTATACCTCCCCTTTCTCAGATAGACAAATCATAATTTCTAAATACCTAACTTGCAAAACTGAATTTGCGATCTATGTGTTGGAGTGCCCTTGTGGACTCAGGTACATAGGGAGTACTAAGCTCCCCGTCCACAGAAGGATACTTCAACACATGAGGGCTATTACTCATTGTGATGAGGCTTATCCTGTCGCAAGACATTTTAATGCCTGCCATAATAGAGATCTCCAGTTACTCCAATATTATGTGGTAGATGCGGTTATGCCACTCAGAAGAGGTGGCGATAGAGAAGGAATTCTCCGCAGACTGGAAACCCATTACATTCTTAATCTGGACAGCAAACAACCTAATGGTTTGAATGCATGGGAGGATCTGTATACTTGTTTATAAAATAAGGTTACATTATTGTTGTGAGCATTAACCAATCTTTCAGTCATTGCTGGTATTTTATTCGAGTCCACCTGTTACCAAAAATGTTTGTCTATGCTTTTTCAGGAAAAAATAATTTTTTGATACAAATTGATTATGTAATTTTCTATCAAATAATAATATATACAGAAAATTTCCTTTATTCCAATATCATATATAAGTAATTTTACTATTGAAAAACTTTTAAGTGGTTACTTATATATTTTATTAGCACATTTTTGCGGTTTGCACAGGTCTCTTCTATTTATTTATTAATTGTATATATCTTTGCTAGTTACAGGCTGTTTTTGATACTTAAGTAGTGAGCAATGTCATTGATGGCTTATTTTTATCAATATACTAAGCACGTTTTTACTTAGTCTTATTGTATTTCACAATAATCTTCCAGGTGCAATGACAAAAAGGTAGACTATATATATACAGTCAGTCAGTGTTGTAATAGATCTATCGCTATTTTAGCCACAATTTTACTGACCCTAATCTTTTTATAATATGCACTATTTGAGTGTTATTATATGTCACTGCATACAAACAGGTTTTAATATTAAAACTGTTCATGCCTTAAATCTATGGCGAGTTGCTAGACATCAAATCACTTTTCTATGTCTATGATGACACTATCAAAACGTAACTGCATTGTCACTTTAAATATCTGAGTTGTACTCCAAAACTCGTCATGTGATCAAGGGCCAAGGAGGCCCGAAACGCGTCATGGCTGAGGCGTGGGGTTTCATGCACGAATAAAATCGCACCTTTGAAAATTTGGGTCCGCTGTCATATTTCTGGATTTTATTTCCGAATCGACGCCTCAACTTCTACATTACCGAGTGGCTTTCTCGGACCAAGCGGAACCCCTCCTTCGCAACAGGGCGGAACAAACAACGAGCCAGGCTTCCAGGTCGTGACCTCGGAAGCACTTTGAACTTTTCCTTCACGGGATTCTTACTTTGTTCCAGCCCCCGGGCAAACTGCATTGCACCGCATTGTTCCTGGAGTGGAAACTTACGTCGGAGTCGGAAGACCCTTGTGGAGCAGACCAGCCGGGACCAGGTGGTGTTTCTAAACAGCCCGGAGAAGGAGTGTGCGGGTAAGACAACGAGGACAGCTGTCCGTTTAACGTTGCACTGTGCTTCATTAACATTACCCCCAATTGCATCATGGCCGGCGCGCAGCGGAGTCGGGAGGAAGCCGCAGCTGACATGTTCAGCGATGAACCTTTGGCGGCAGCACCGGCAAACCATCAAGGAGCCACAATCAATGTGGCTAACGCGATATATCGCGACAAAATAAAAAAACTAGAAAAACTAAAAAGAGGAGAGCAGGCTAAGTGGTGGGAACATCGATCCCTGTCCCGTTATTTAGAGGTGGGCAGAGTGCCCCGTGGTTTGCGCATCATGTTGGTTCCTACATATGAGTCACCTAACCCGGTACTATTGGAGAGGTGGGATAAAAACAATTTACAGTCTTCCATGAATCTCATGGCTCTATTGTTTGAATTTGCCGAAATTGACCGAGCACAATATGAAGAACAGATAGTGGCACTCGAGCTGGAATTAAGTGGCATGGAACAATCTGTAGCCAATGATAAGCTAAAAGAGGATATGCTGTCACGAATTAATAAAGAGGAAGAATCTATTCGTAAAAGAAAAGCGTATAAGTTCCAAAGGGATAAACAAGACTATGAGAGAGGACAAGTGTTTACCTTTGCGAGACGCTTTCAGCCCTTGAAAAAGAACCTCTCTAAAAAAATACAACCAGCTACAGTTTCTGTACAACATCAAGAAAATAGACCAACTAGGGCAGATTCTACTACTTCACTTTCAGATTATAGCTCGGTGGCAGAAAGTGGCTCGGAAAATGAACAAGTGGACCACAGTGGTGATTTGGGGTTTCGACGATTAACATTGGCACAGGAAATAGATTGCATGAGAGAAGATCGTCTGGATTCTTTAAGGCCAAGAGCAATAAGACCAACAAATTCAGAAACTTCAAACGCCACCAACGTAGACAACTCAAGTGTCGTGGTGAAAAGAAAAAACAACAAAAAAACCAACAACTATTGGAAGCGCAAACAGACACCAAATCAGTAACTCAATTAGATGCATTATCTGTGGTAAATTTATCTGACGTTGAATTGAGTAAGGCAGAGATAGAAATTTTATCCTTAGGTTTGTCATATAGCCCTGTATGCAACTTTAGGTACGCACAAACCAGGGTTGATATATTTCAATTTGTGCGTAAAATGAAACTCAGAAAGTTTTTTGCATACAAATCCACAAACCTCTCACAGCAGGTGATATGAACCTTAGAATGGATTTGATTAGCCTACAAAGTGATAGTACTCAACTGTCAGCTAAGGAAATGAACTTGGCCTCAGTGGGAGCAGGCCTAACTGATTTTAAAGCGAAATCTACTTTTTGTCCGATATTGGTCAAGGACAATATTGATTATTTTCATGATCTGGTTACCACTGACATTAAGAAGTTACATCACAAGGTGTCACGCAACAAATCTTACCACTCCAAACGTGACCAACAATACCATGCGCTCATAAATAAACTACAAACCAATAAATCGGTAATTATCCGCCAAGCAGACAAGGGCGGCAATGTGATCATTTGGCCGAGGGAAAAATATATGGAGGAAGCGTGGCGGCATCTGAATGACAAAGACTGCTACAAAAGGGTAGATGTAGCCACCATCAAGCTATTTTGGAACAATTTTTATATGAAGTTAGTGGCCTGGAAAGGCTTGGGATTGTTAAGCTCTGATGAACTCAAATTTCTGAAGAACAAACACCCAGTTATACCTTGTATATATTTTATACCCAAGATACATAAAGACCATCTAAATCCTCCGGGTAGACCTATTATCTCTGCCTGTGGCAGTTTATTAGAGAACACTTCGAAATATATTGACTTTTTCCTTCAGGAACACATGATGGGCCTGCCTACCTATATCCAGGATACTGGGGATTTCCTCAGGAAATTAAAAGACATCTCATGGCAGGAGGACTTTCTACTCATAACCCTAGATGTAACATCGTTATACACGAGTATTAATCATGTGGACGGCATTAAAGCTGTAAAACACTTCTTGGACAAACGGCCATTATATTGCCATGCCCATAATACCATGATTATCAACATGATTGAAATGTGTCTGTACAACAATTTTTTTATGTTTCAGCAGATGTGCTTTCAGCAGACGAGAGGGGTGGCGATGGGTTCCTGCTTCTCCCCCAGTTATGCCTGTTTGCATATGGGACTGTGGGAGAAGCAGGTCCTCGGAGTCCAATTTGCTGAGATAGTACGTAGCAACATTGTATGCATATATAGATACATTGACGACTTGTTTTTGATTTGGAGAGGGGAGGAAAGTTTGGCGAATGAGTTCATTGAGAATCTCAACAATAACTCCTTAAATCTTAAGTTTACCTCCAACGTCAATAAGTCTAAAGTGAACTTTTTAGATGTTGAAGTATTTATTGACCAACAGACAATACATACTAGACTGCATCGTAAGGCCACTGCAGGTAACACGGTATTACATGACACTAGTCATCACCCCCGTCACCTGATCCACAGCATCCCCTACGGAGAGATGCTGCGCATTAAGCGTATCTGTAGTAGAGCAGAAGATCTGAAAGAGGCACAATCTGCTTCCCGTTTACGCTTTTTGGCAAGGGGGTACAGTGAGAAAACTATTAAGTCAGCCATTGCACGTACTCAGACTGTATCTAGGGATGAAGCCCTCATTACCAGAGCCATAAGACAAGATAACCAACCTGTGAATGTAGATAACACCATTCGTTTTATTACCGCTTATAGTCAACAACACCAGACTATAAGAAAAATTATGAGCAAGCATTGGTCATTAATTCAAAATGATCCAGTACTTAACATGGGAACTGTTAGGTCACCCACCATCACCTACAGAAAGTCAGGGTCAATGCAGAATAGCCTGGTTAGCAGCTGTCCGGAGGTCTTGGCCAAGATCGACTGGCTGAGTAACCGCAAAGGTTTCTACAAATGCACCACTTGCAAAGCCTGCCAGCATGGGGTTAACAAAAAAAGCTATACCTCCCCTTTCTCAGATAGACAGATCATAATTTCTAAATACCTAACTTGCAAAACTGAATTTGCGATCTATGTGTTGGAGTGCCCTTGTGGACTCAGGTACATAGGGAGTACTAAGCTCCCCGTCCACAGAAGGATACTTCAACACATGAGGGCTATTACTCATTGTGATGAGGCTTATCCTGTCGCAAGACATTTTAATGCCTGCCATAATAGAGATCTCCAGTTACTCCAATATTATGTGGTAGATGCGGTTATGCCACTCAGAAGAGGTGGCGATAGAGAAGGAATTCTCCGCAGACTGGAAACCCATTACATTCTTAATCTGGACAGCAAAGACCCTAATGGTTTGAATGCATGGGAGGATCTGTATACTTGTTTATAAAATAAGGTTACATTATTGTTGTGAGCATTAACCAATCTTTCAGTCATTGCTGGTATTTTATTGGAGTCCACCTGTTACCAAAAATGTTTGTCTATGCTTTTTCTAGTTTTTTCAGGAAAAAATAATTTTTTGATACAAATTGATTATGTAATTTTCTATCAGATAATAATATATACAGAAAATTTCCTTTATTCCAATATCATATATAAGTAATTTTACTATTGAAAAACTTTTAAGTGGTTACTTATATATTTATTAGCACATTTTTGCACATTTTTGCGGTTTGCACAGGTCTCTTCTATTTATTTATTAATTGTATATATCTTTGCTAGTTACAGGCTGTTTTTGATACTTAAGTAGTGAGCAATGTCATTGATGGCTTATTTTTATCAATATACTAAGCAAGTTTTTACTTAGTCTTAATGTATTTCACAATAATCTTCCAGGTGCAATGACAAAAAGGTAGACTATATATATACAGTCAGTCAGTGTTGTAATAGATCTATCGCTATTTTAGCCACAATTTTACTGACCCTAACCTTTTTATAATATGCACTATTTGAGTGTTATTATATGTCACTGCATACAAACAGGTTTTAATATTAATACTGTTCATGCCTTAAATCTATGGTGAGTTGCTAGACATCAAATCACTTTTCTATGTCTATGATGACACTATCAAAACGTAACTGCATTGTCACTTTAAATATCTGAGTTGTACTCCAAAACGCGTCATGTGATCAAGGGCCAAGGAGGCCCGAAACGCGTCATGGCTGAGGTGTGGGGTTTCATGCACGAATAAAATCGCACCTTTGAAAAATTGGGTCCGCTGTCATATTTCTGGATTTTATTTCCGAATCGACGCCTCAACTTATATATATATATATATATATGTATATATATATATATGTATATATATATATATATATACATATATATATATATATATATATATATATATATATATATATATATATATATATATATATATATATATATATATATATATATATATACGGGTGACACTGTGCTAATCCAATGCTTAAAAAATTTCCTGAAAAATAGACATTTGAGGTGAGCAGATTTAGAGTGTAACTGGTATTGCAGGGTGCTCTGTATATGAGCTGCTCTCCACCTACATTTGGGAACTACGCAGAGTTCTCTGCTTCCCATTTTGCATATTCTACACGCTCCCAGGTTCAACCATCTGCCAAACTCCGGACAGGTGCTGTCTCCTGTAAACATGAGGGTGAGTCAGAAAATATTGCTGCTCCAAACACAGGCTCAAAGCACTCACAGGACTTCTGTTAGTTTTTATAGAGCAAATGCATTTCGGCACCTTTGTCATCCCACCAATGGCAAGATCTGTGATGTAATTTATACATGCGTAACTTTGATAGCCTTTTAGACTGAGGAAGGCAAAGGTGCCGAAATGCATTTGTTCAATAAAAACGAACAGTGAGTGCTTTGAGCCTGTGTTTGGAGCTGCAATATATATTTATATACACACATAAAGTGAACTGCAAGAGATTTTTTTTTTATTCATTGAGGATTTACTCTTAAAAATATTAAAAGAAATATTAAATATAACAATATGTAAATATTTCTTAAAGAATTGAAGAAAGAAATGTAAAATATGAGTTTACATGCATATTAGGTAGACATTGTGGTACTCCAAAATAAAAAAAACTAAATTATGGAATCTGAAATTGTGATATTAGAAATATTGACATGCAACAAGCATTACAGCATTTGTATATGCCAGGTTAGGTACTGGATTGTGGATTTTCCTTGTTGAAACAACCTGTAAAAGCTTGGACTGTTAGTTTGTATGTAATTACGTAGTTTCGTATCTTAAAACGTTTCCTCCTATTTCCTGAGTAAATATTTTTCTAGATGGTGCGTTTGGGAACACCCCTATGTTTAAAGAGAGTGTTACGGAACAGGTTTCTTGTTCGGCACAAATAATTTCCTTAAGAAAAATTCATGTTTTAAAACGCTACTTGCACAAAAGCGTATGCAGTCCGTTTTTGCATCACATCTGTGGATGTGGAATGCTCCAACTTGTGGGAAATCTGTGTAAGGTAAAGCAGAAAACTATGTTACATCTCAAGGTGCTGCAAAAGTTAAAGAAAGGCGCTGACATTTTGTTATTCAAGGTCTCGCTCCGCTATTTTTTAACACTTTGTTCTGGGTCTAGGTCTTGGAAGTCCTTTAGATCAGTGTTGTCATTTTTTTCTGCATTTGACAGTTGCTTTATTTTACATGTGCCAAATTACTTTGGTATCTGTAGATACAGGCTATATGTTAATTGGATTTGGTGTTTTTTTCACATTAACAACGCCTCTTCTTAATACTTTCAGAAGGCTGTGTTTCTTATCTGCCTTATGAGTTGCAATATAGTGTTGATCTTGGCTGAATTGCATTAAATACGAAATTAAATATGATTTTTTTTCCTGCTGCATTTAAAGATCTCCTCGATTATATCAGCTGTGAGCATTGATACTATCTGGACAATATGTTACCTCTTTAGTACCTGACTTGAGCAATCATTTTCTGGAAGGTAATCTGCTAACCTTTGTAAAGTGTGTGAAACTGTGTGATAGCACGTAGTCGTGCTTACACAATACCTGTTCATGCGTCTGAGCTAGAACCAAATGAATTTTGTTGAAATCGGCAAATTATGTAGTTGCTGGCAGATTATGTGGCAAAGCATAACAAAACCTGAATTAATCAGAAACCACCACAGCCACACGATCAGATAATTCCAGTGGCCCTGACAATAGCTTTCTGCTTTGCATTTTGACTTTAGTGAGTTTATTTACCAGATGCATAAACAAAGAACAATTCACTTTTGTGCTCCCATTTTATATACGTTAGTGGTCAGTATGTATTAATAGCCCCGTCAGAATGCACTAAAAGGAATACTCCATATATATTGCCATTACATAACATCATATATAACTGTCTCCTTATTGTGAAAAAAAGTATGTTTATTTTGATTATTCAATTAAATGCAATAAGGCCCACTATTCACATATACAAATCAATACAAAGTTAAAAGTTTAAAAATATAGGGATGATGCAAATATCATCTTTTTATATTATGTACAAGGACTTGATGTGATGGAATTTACTGTATTGGGATATATTGTAGCTGTTTTAAAAAATGTCTTGTATGTTTATAATCTGGGATATATAAATAGTGTCTAGAGAGAAAGGGGAGTTTGTGTATGCAATACTCTAAATGACCGCAGCCTATGGTTTGTAAGACATATAGACTATGTTGATATGTACAAAGATGATATTTGCATCCTCCCTATGTTTTTAAACTTTTAACTGTGTATTGATTTGTATATGTGAATAGTGGACATTATTAAATGTAATTGAATAATCAAAATTAACATAATATTTGTTCACAATAAGGAGACAGTCATATGGTGTAATATATTGACAATATAGATGGAGTATTCTATTTATTGCAATCTGACTGGGATATTAATACATACTGACGATTTACATATATAAAGTAGGAGCACAAAAGGCAATGAATTCTTCCATGCTTATGCTTTAACCTACCCTGTCCTTTTTGGCTAAAAGGGTGGCTCTTTTTACTTAGCAGCTTACACTATTTGGTCTACTCATCAACACCCTACATCTGCTTCCAACAGTTTTTCCTCGGAAATTGTGGTTTGGTAACGGCTAATGAAGGTTGTTTCGAGCCGCTGCAGACTCCAAGACTACTGAACAGCCAGAAAGTTGGGGAAAAAGATTAAAAAGATTAAAGGAACATTGCTAGTTAAAGCCTCATACCCGTGTAGCCCTATCAATCATCTCTCTTGGGTTGTGTGTTTATGTATTCTGTTGAAGCTGGATCTATACTCCCAGAATTAACAGCTGAATTAGATGAAGAGCGACCTCTATAATATTTTTGATCTTAAAATAAGGAGCATAGTCCTGTCTTAAAGTCCCACTCGTGTCTCTTTCGAAATGGAGCTTCTAGTTTAGACATGCTTTCTTACCTGTCAGTACCATGTGTTAAGTTTTATGCGTACAGTGTTAATTGTGGTGAGAGCTGCATCTTGAAATTTGCTGGCATACCAGCAGTCATGTTGGAACGTCTTATATGATAAAGTACAAGAAAGTCATTCAAAGATGGGTGCCCATGCATGTCCATGCGTGTTGACGCACCACCAGTCATCTTGGAATGCTTGTTATATTTTATCAATAATTTATTGTTCCAAAATGGCGAGTGGCCATTTTTTGAAGAGCATACTATGGAATTTTCATATATATTTTACCCGAATTGAATGCAAAGAGCCATTTTCAAAGCCGGTGCCTAGTTACGACAGGCGAGAATTGTTGGCTTTGCTAGTGCTTGCTTCTTCTATGTACTTATTTGTTGTAAAATGTGTTCCCTTTTCTTTCCTTTTATGACTATGTTCTCTCTTACTTAATTTTTGCCTTCAATTTATTTTTTCAGCAACAGAGAAGCTTTTACACAGCACTTCTGTTTTTGCTTCTAACTACTTTTCTGTGACAAGTGCCCAAGAGGTCTAACATTTTTTTCAATAAACTAAACCTGTGCTATTGTTTTTTTAAAGTACTTGGGCTCAAAGTTTTTTTAGGAGCAGCTCATCGCCAGTGCTGCTGAATGCCGGAGTTGCTAAATACCAAGACTGCCTGATCCACATCATTGCATATTCATCTACTCACCCTACACTTGCGGTCTCTATCTCACTCAGGCAGATTCTTTTCCATCTTGACTTTCTCCATTATCACTGTTTTGTTCTCCTTATTTTACCTTTCTCTATCTTGCTGTGGGTATGAAAAACAAGTCCCGGTCCTCCAAAATGAGGTTGTGTTCCCACCACCGCCAACTACTAGCACAAATAAAACACTAAACGGTCTACACTCCCAAAGTGGTACAAAGAGTATACTGCTATGGGACAGGCCGTGTTAGACAAAAGGTTGTGAGTTGGCAGGACCGAGCGTTACCAAACGTAAGCTAATCTTCTCACAAATGCAGCATATGTCTTAAAAACATTGATTGATTTTCTAATGAAATTCATCTTCTTAGTTTTAAGTACCAAACCAAAGTGAAATATTAATAAAAACAGTTTGCCAAATGTAGGCATTTAGAACCAGTATTTCATTAAATGTCTACCAGTAGGGTTGTTCCGACATTATTGGGTACGTTGTATTAGATCAAACCATAAATATACTTCTATTTAATGTTAAAAAAGAAGTTCTAGCTTTTTTTAGTGTAGCTGTGTTTTTGTAGTCCATGTGTGTTTTCCACAGGCCAGGAACCAAAAGCTGTTTTTGAAGGGGGAGGCAGGCTAAAGTTTTAATAAAAGAGCTGACTGCTATGTCTAACATTCGTTTCTAAATAACAAAGAAAAGGACCTGTGTGTGCAGGATACATCGAACTGAGAGAGCATTGAAGTCAATCGAAAGCTGATGCTGCAGGAAAGCCAGTGGTGGCCACACTCCAAGACACAGGCAGCCCAAAGTTTCCACTCTCATAGCAGCAGAACAAAGCCCTCCAACGTCCAGCCTGAACTCTCCATGCCAGCCACAGCTCCCTGCTTAGCAGGAGTGCTCCGCAACTCCATAGCCCTTCACCCTGGCAAGCTTCGCTTCTGGAGAGCCAGTATTAGCTGGGACTGTCCTCCCTCCGTACCCCTGCCTATCGATGATGCTCCAACTTCCACACCGTGGTAACGTGCCGTTACTGTGTACAGTTCCAGACATGAAACACAGATTTCCCACTGACATTCTGTGTGGGTGAGGGTAAGTAATGCATGTAATGATAATGATAGACTGCAATCTCGCTTGAGAATAAGCGTCTTTGTTGACAGGGAACTTTAGAATGCCTACTTTGGAACAACTCCCTCTCCCTTTGATTATTTGAACTCAGCCTTTTCTGTCTCAAGCGTAGCCGCTTCCTTTTTACGGTTAGTTATACATTCATGTACTTTGCAAAACAGAGCATGTCTTCTGTACAAAAAAAAATCATGTCCTTATTGTGTTTCACTCTCAGAAATTGTGTCTAGAATAAAGTAATGGAAATGTGAATCTATGAATAGGCATTTGTTGTAATAGCCATTTCCCTAGGTGCAACAGCGAAAAGTTACTGAAGCTGCCACAGCCCCCTGAAAATGTAGGTATGGTACACCGACTATTGCTGTTGTGTATATGGCAATGACCACTGGCTGGCAGCAATTAAATATGCTGGGATGGCACTGTATGTGGTGTGTACCACTTCTTTGCCAACAAGGCATCAGAGGTCGAAAGAAGGCAGGTCATGTATACGCTACCTTTCTCCTACTTTTCTAACTTTCTCTGTAGGTAACATTTGCATTCGGGTCTAATAAGGAATGTATGATTTCTGTGTTGTTAAAGCTGTGTAAAATGGCAAAATGAAAAAAGTCATTAGTAGATGCTTGATGAGATAATGGTATAAATAAGCCATGGCATTGAAAATTAATGTTACTCAATGACCCGCCTTTTAGAGCAACTGGCCTAATAAACACACATTCACACAATTATTACTACAGTGCATAATTCAAATTCGAGTTTATTACCAAAGCACAACAAAAGTGACATGAGTACAACATTGTTTACTGTCTCACACATTGTACATAACAATTGTTCCTAATTTCCAAGCAAGTTAATGTAGAGGGGCTCAGCTAAACACGTTTACCAAAGTACCTGTAATTACTGCAACACCAACCACGTTTGGCTGGAACCTCGTAACGGAAATGCGAATGTAATTGTTTAAAGAAATTAATAAAATACTTTGAAATAAAAAAAATTAAAAAAACAATTACTTTACATATGCAAACAACTCTCATGATAGGCACAATGTTGCTGAAGTGGGATTTTACTTCTCTGCACGAATGTAGCCCCTTGCATTCTGGTTTTGGTTAAATACTTTTGTTAAAATAAATACACCTGAAAAGACACCATGGCATAAACCATATATGCAGGTGCACAGAGTATAATATTCTATTTATAACCATTGTTGGAGGAGTGGAGGGGCATCACTACTCACTGAAGGCTTCATCTCTCATGAAATACATGCTATTCAAAGAAGGAAGAAGGGAACACATTCTCTGTAGAAGGGAGAGATTATTGAAACTGTATTCATTAAGGTGCAGATAGTAATTACATTAGAACGGGTTGTACTGTTTACATTTCATGATTTGAATGTTGATTAAAAAATGGACAAAGACAAAGCTCTGTAGAGTAGTTGGGTGGTGTCATATGGAAAATATTTCACCGGTCTCTCTTTTTTTAAACCTGGGTTTTTATGCCTCTGCTTTTTGTGCAATAAAAGCACCAAAACAAAAATAAGTTTATATGTATAGTTAGTATATGAAACTGTACAGAATATAATATGCTGTTGTTTACCAGTGCTGCTTCAGATGGATCATGATGCCACACCCTTCCTGCAACAATGGCATTAAATAGTATATCACATTCAGAAGATCTGCATGAATGGTTTATGCCATGCTTTATGCATGTGCAAAAGTTATATATAAAAGTGTTTAGCCATAACCAGAACAATAATTAAATATGTGTAGTGAAATAAAATCAGAATATGTAGGTTTTCTGAGTGCAGCCTCAGATGTCTTGTGCTAAGTGTTTCTGAATGTTAATACAGGAGGCATTTATCAATATTTTCTCAAGTGAGTTAAGATCTACTTTGGTCGAAAGATGGGATTTGGCATCTGTGAGGTAATAAGTGTGTAAATGTTTTTTTCATATGCTTCTTTTGCAGGCGCGGCATAAATGTGTATAAGCATATATGTGTGTGCACATACATATTTATGTATGATCATAGATAGATAGCTAGATAGATAGACAGATAGATTTGTGAATAAAGACTTTTATGTTTACTAAGCATACTTTTAAGGTTTGTTGCAAAAAAAGGTTACCGGAAATAATATTAAAAAGCAATTTTGTTTGCTAAAATTAATAAAGCATACTAAAAAAAATGTTGTGAACAGTACCACTGGCAGCCTGCTTAAAAGAAAAGTGCAGGTGGTTAAAAACAAGGAGAGAGTAAAGAGTGACAGTAGCTGTGTCCTAATTATCATGTGTGGCTTTGGAACTCAGCGGCTCCTGAGTAAGGACGTGGAGTAGAATGTGCATGCGAGGAGCAGTTAAACTACATGACTGCGTTCTGCTTACTTTATAGACAGACAGCATCTTAAAAAAAATAACTTTTACAGTTAATTTGTTCCAAACAGTAGGGAGCGTTTGCATTGACTGCAGTTGGGTGTTCACATCCATTTTGTGTTTGGAAATCAGCATGCACTGTCCATGACTCTGCCCCTACTCATCCCCCAATAAAGACCATGATGACAGGGAACTCAATCGCCTTTGCCCATGTTTGCAACCACGACTTGGTGATAGAAAATTGCACCACAGTAGGCCCTCCTTATGTTCAAATCGTACATCTGCTGGTTTTGGAACCTGAAAAGCTCAGAACTATTCCCAGCGTTAGCCATTACCTGAAGCTATGCGTTTCTGCACAAAACACTCAATCTACCTATGTAAATTTCAATGAAATTGCGAGTATTCGGCAAGTAAGTTCCTAATTCCAATACTTAAATCCTCCCTTGATGTGCACGATCTATACATAGCTCCAACAAGAGTTCCAATGCTGCCCTCCTAGGCTTGTGCTGCATCTAATATGAACACATACACACAGCAGAGGTTTGTAAAAATATCCAGGTTGTGTTTACTTTGGAGAATCATGGCAATAAGCCTTAGGAACACAGGTGGTAATGTCTGTGTTATTTTGCAACCTTTGAACCAGACCATGGCTGCCACCTGAAAGTGCTGACATTGAAGTTATTATCACTGGTAACATTTCTTTCGTCTGCGGTATTGTTACAGAGGCTGTGGTGCAACAAAGCTGTCTATGAATGAGTCTCTTTTATGACAGACACTGTGACAAGATAGAGATCTCTGACTCTCTTGTAGGGGGTGTCAAGCCGTGATTAGCACAACTGCTCGTCTGCGTGGGTAACTAGTTTCTACTGCACGCCGATGAAACTACTTTTTAAAAAACACAAAACGGTGGGGTGACGTAAAGGATTCTGTTCCAAGTTGTGACCATAGAATGGACAATAGGATGAAAAAGAAAAAATGAACAGAGAGGTATGCTCTTATACAGAAAATAAATGTGTATTATGTAAACAATAGTGCTTTGATGAACAAAAAAGTGTTTATGGTTAGAACCTAATTTTATGTGGGTGATTTGAGAATATATTTGTCTAGTTTTTGTGACAAATTTGTGCTGAATAGTCAACGTGTCGAAGCTAAGGTTTGTAAGGCTGATGGAACCCTAAATTGAAATAAGCTAAAAATAAGTAGATCTTTGTAGTTATTTTTTAGCTTTCTACCCTAATGTAACTCTAGTCAGAGTGTGACTAGAGTCATATTGGTACTGGACAGGCAATAGAGATTGTAATGTTGCCTTCCTCTATGGCATGGAATTCCTCATTTAAATTTCAAGGTTTGATTTTCAATACCTAGATAAAATCACCCGTGTTTTTACAGAATAGCTTGAGAAATGGTTTCCAGTATTTAATAATTTATATAAAGAAAGTCACTTGTATAACATTACACCCTATTGCCATGATGTTCTAGCTAGAGAAATATTTGATAATTGTAACTCGATTGACAATATAGCTTCCGTGCATGTGTCTCTGCCTATGAAACTTTACTTAGAGTGCTGTACTTTACGTGTATACATTTTTTGCTGTGTACTCGTAAACCGTGTACATTTCTTACAACAAGTAAATTCAGCTAAAGGGAGCTGTTTTTTTAAATATCAAAATGGTGGTTGGTTTTCCACATTTAAATGGCTTTTTATCCTTTTTTTCAAATAGTTTTTACACACGTAGGGGTGACTGCACCTATCCTCTCTATCACTTGGAATGTGTTTATACTATCTATCCTCTCTGTGAATGGTTTTTTTCCATGGTGCAGACGCTGCAAGTTAGACCAATTTGAAAATATTGAGGTAGCAAAAATCACATTTCTCAAGAAATGTCAATATGATTGTCAGAACGTGCCAGCTTTGTACTCATGAGATTAACGTAGATAAATCTAAATGTAACCCTTTGTAGTTTCTAGTACCTTTTCAAATGTAACCATCTACAAAACTACTGAACGGATTTACACCATGCCTATCTTTTTTTACTCTGAACTTGACTCTATAATATATATTACCAACTCTGTGATATATATATTAGGACTTTGCAGTCGAAAAAATTACAATGTTCACATTGAAATATGTGTTTCTGACAAGTTCAGAAGTTGTTGTAACCCTTCCTGCCAAATATACCCTTATGAACTGCCAGTTGCACAAGATGCCAAGTTGACAAAAAGTCAATTTGCCATTCTAAAAAATCTGATTTGACAAAATGATATCCCCCTGTCCTTATATCCAATCACAGGCCCAAATCTCAATATTATATCTACAGTTCCATTAACGTAAGACATTGAAAGGCATCATTGTTTGATGACATCGTGGCAGTAGTCTTCCTCCCATTCCCACAAGGATTTGAATGCATTATCACAGAGCGGACTGAGCATGGGAGCCCTCCATGGAGAAAAAGTGAGTAGAACTGGGGGAAGGAGGCAGGTTATATATGTTTCATTATGGAAAAAAAATGGTTTGAATGGAAAATCTTGGGAAGGGAAGGAGGGAGAGCAAATAACCGAAGGAGAAGTGAAAAAGTCATGAGGAAGACAGTGGGGGAAAGTTCCCCTTCTAGAAGAGCAATTAAGACGTCGATTATGATGGCGGACGGACCTCCGTCCGCCACCCCCGAGGTGGAGCGACCGTCCTCAGGGGCAGCGGCGTTCCCTCCATACCAATTAGGATGTGACCGCCACCCTGGCGGTCACATCCCGTATCTTTAACATTGCGGCGGGTGCTGCTTTTTTTTAATCTATATGAATGGCTTCACGCAGTTTGAATCCATTTTGAAAATTGCGAGGAATACGTTTCTTTCAGATATGACAGATTGGTTTTGTCAGGTCTGTGTTTTGTCCTGATCACATAAATCTAGGGGAGTCATTATGCTTATCAATATACCTAGAAAGTGTTACCATTTAGTTGCATTCTGAAATGTTCAAAATGTGAATATTGCAACTTCAATTTAATGATTAAGTGTCACTGCCTATAAATTGATGCGTAGTGTTAATTAGCATACATTATGAGGGACTACATAGCTAGCATGGTCTAAGGTAGACCTGTCAAAATGGTACTGTTTCCCTCTGAAAATAAGCCTTACAAATAATGAAAAAACAACTGGTACGACTTACTGCCATTCCAAAATACTAGACAAAGCCTGTCCTGCACAAAGAATTCGGAAAAATGAAAGATCTATCGGTTCTGATAAGAAACTAGAGCGAAGGCTTCATTTCCTCCATAACACATAGAACACAGCAGGCATTGTACACAGTGGTGACATTTTACTTTCTATTTTATGTTTTGAACACAACTGAACTCTATATATAGTGAGATTTAAGAGCCTAGAAAACCCCAAGTGAAACACTACTAACCCCAAACCATACCTATTTGATTGCCCTCTCTCTACATATTACATGATTAGGGTCTTCATTTTACAGTTACCAACAGAGGGGCTTTGCCTCACTGGGAATTGTGGGGAAACAGAAAATATTAAGTGATGCAAGTTTCATGTATCAACATCTCTCCCCCTCTCTCTTCCACTCTTTTCCCAGGTGTGAACAGTGAACCGTCAGCACGCAGTCCAAGTTTACCTTTACAGATGTACCAGTAAACATGGATTAAGATGCTTACGGATTTCACAGTGATAATGATTGGGGTAACTTGTGCCCTGCGCTTGGGTAAAGCGAGGTGGCAAGGTCCTGCAGAGCCAGAAAGGCGTCAGGGGGGAGACCTTCAGCGCTGAGGTAAGGCCATTAGGAGGAATGGTGGGGGAAACAAATTGGTAAAACCAGTAACTTTCTGGCATTTGGGCACGGTCAGGGGGATTTAGATTGGAGAGACACGTGCAGATACAGCGTACCAATTGGTTACTTTGTGTAGTAGATACTATATGGCTGTGGTCCAAACGTTTTAACAAATAACTATGCAGAGAAATAATTGCGCTTGTAAATCATTTATTTTATGTTAACCTTTACTACAGAGGCATGAAAGCGTACCATCTTACAGGTGGTATGTTACAAGGATTTTATAGAAGCAATATGTTCACCAGGGTTCTTTATTTTTATTGTTTGTATTTATATAGTGTAGACCTACCCGAGAGTCTGTGGAGCAAAACAACAGTTAAAAGTCAGCATAAGCCCAGGAAGGTGGCATGTGGCCATTTACAAAAATGAACAGGAAGCAAGGCAGGGTGGAAAAGAAGATATATGTGTGATATCGTCTGAAAGAAGATTGGATAAAATACACGTGGGAGTATGTTTTCATAAAAAAGGTTTTACAATATATACAGTAAAGAACGTACTGCTTATTTGGAAGTGAACAGCCAGTACAGAGAATTGCTAAAGATGCACAAATAAATCATATGCCAAAATGGAAGCGGGAAGGACAGGGGTGGGATTAGATGGGGAGGGGGCAGGTGGGTAGGGGGTTGAACTCACAAAGAGATTTGAGGTCACATTAGAAAAGCCTCAGATGGAAGATGCTTGCCCCAGAGTGTGGGAATACAAGAAGAGGCTTGATTGTTTTTTTTCTATTTTGCTGATTTGGGAATTTTAGCAGCCTTCGGTTGGTCATAGATGGCGAGTGAGAGAAAGCGTTTGCTTGGCTTTAAAATGACCACAAGACCACCAACTTACCAACTGATTTGGCAGAGTGCATGATGGATGCATCAGCCATCGTGGATGTGCAGATCGAAGAAGAGGGAGGACGGGGTGAGCCCACTCCCCGTAATGAAGGTGCTGTGTTTGTGAACAGTGAGTAAATTAGTGATAGCTGATTGTTTATGGGCTGACTGCATATTGATGAGCCATCTTGAATGTGTTGATCGAAGATGAAGGAGAAATAGGTGACCCATATAATGAAGTATAATGAAAAGGATACTGACTTTGCAAGCCATGAGGAGTTCGATGATGTTAGCAGAATGTTTATGTCTCAGAGTGCATTGATAATTGTAAGTGACAGTTATGGAGGTAAGAGTGATGAGTGTGCAAGGGGAGAGTGGGTATGTCGATGAGGTTCGATGCTGAATGTTTTCAGGTGAGAGAGTGTTTGTGTAGGGTGGGGTGGAGAGAAGAGAGATGGGGAGGCCGGCTGAGAGATTAGGCCCATGATTAAGACTTACGGAGCAGCGCATGAATGGAGAACAATTAGCCAACTTCTTGTAGCTCTATACGTTATTTAGCCATGAAAGCAGTCAGAATCAAACAAGTACAGTAGCCAAAAATCTGAAAGTTCTTAATGAGGCACTAGGAGACCATCAGACATTGAGTATTGGTCTACTTAAGTAAATTGGAAAGCTAAGTTATGGGTGACAAGGAATGAGTCGATCTTTTAATAAGTTTAATGTAAGATAGCTCTAGAATAAAGTGTTGTGTGAATAACAGAAAGGCAATATGAATTTCCGAAAGTGGCATCAAAATTACTTTGAAGGTGATCATTATTTTAGGCTTAGAATACAAATCCTAAAGATCTTCTCCTAAGATGTCTTAGCTGATGTGGATATTGATTAGTCTGTTGTAGCTTGTAATAAGTAGGAGAGGCACTTTTAGATGCAGCTTAGGGACATTTGGCCACTCGCTCTCTACTGAAGTCCTGCGTACATTCCACAGCCTTCTGTTATTTAACTGAGAAGGCTACACATTGTCATTTCAGTAAAGACACATCTGTCAACCCGCAGAGGAACGGCTGCATTCTGCAGAGACAAGGCCATACTTAGAGGGCAGTGTCAAGGCCCCCAATTAGAGTGGGCTGGAATAGGTCAATAGCCCACAGGGGGTCTTGAAATGAAGACGGGCAGCACGGCAAAACAGTGGGATTACTAAGCAACAGCAATAAAGGCAGTAAGGTTGGCCATGCCGCATTAGGAGTCGTACCTCGTTGGTCATGGTGACTCCTATTCAGGCACAGATTCAGTGCTGGTGATTGTTAAAAAAATGTGTCTGAGGAGATGTGAAAACCACAAGGCATGCCAAGCACTGGATCAGATCTTACTCTAGAAGGACCTTCAGCTGGTGTGCAGAGCTGATAGGCAAGGAGGATTCTGCAAAGCGCCCTGTAGCAGGAGATGTAGGCAAGGAAATCCCACAAACTCGGGCAGCGTTATAAGGCAGTCATTTTTAGGTCTCGGCTAGCGTAGGCTGCTCATATGCGCAGTCTCTCTGGCTAGATTTAATGACTGTGTAGCGAGGTTAAGCCCCGCACCTCTTCTCCATTGGCTGGCCTCCTAAATGGCGGCCAGCCATTGGAGAAGAGGTCCCAGTGACGTCATTCTTTGGATCTAAGCCCCATCCTTTTCGGATTAGGGGCGTGTTTTTGACTTTCTTTCTACCTAGTGACGTTCTCAGTCAAAAACACGCCCCCCAGTCTGAAAAGGACGGGGCTTAGTGCACTTGTTCTTTCAGTTGACCTCAATATCCCTTCCATCTCTTAAGAGTTTGTAGATAATGGCTCACACTACCTGAAAGAAACACACAAAATCGCTAAGTCTCCGCCGGGGAGCCGGGTTCGGCCAGAGGCCAAGGGGGTTCGATGACAATGCCTGCCTCTGTAAGATTATGTTAGCCCATGTTCGTGCATCCTCGTGTACACGTAAGCACCTGCATTTCTATTCTCAGTTGAAATAACTGGCAGCAGTGGGAGTAGGACCAATGTATTCGGAGACTGGAGCAGCAGTTTAACAACTAATTTTTGACCAGTGCTAGGAAACAGTGGGAGGTGAGCTACACCCTATTCGCCAACTGCACATCCCTCCCACTGCCGTGGGGCATGCGGACTGCGCTCCTGGTTGGACGGGGTACTTGCTTGCATAGACGATACGTGTGAATATCACGCGACCTCGCTGCCCCCCCACCAAGCGACCACCTGGGCTGCAGTAAGAACTGCAGTAATTGCGGAGGATTGACCTAGTGACGCTCGCTTGCCCCCCTCCTCCTGAAAACAGGCCCACGTGCCAGGGTCCCTGCCGAGGCAAGCGGCACTGGAAACCCCGCCGGCAGTGAAGGGAGCATGATGACTGACTTTCGGCCATCCCCCAATGCTAATAACTCCACCGAGCAGCTGTGGGGTCTGTGACTCGCCACCCCCCCACTCCACAACACGCCCGGTGACTCTGGCTCCGCTATATCAGGGGTCGGCTGCGAATTCACCATTGCGCTGAGGGGGCTCGCCTGCTCGCAGCTACCAGCTGGGTCGTCAGGGAAACGCAACTACACCCCCACCCCACAACGCGTCGGGTGTCCCACAGGCCCGATAAAAATACCCTGACTCTAGGCGCTGATGCCGGAGTCGGATGCTCTCTCCCCCATACCCACGGGGCAGGGGGGGGCTCCCATGCACCTTCAATCATGCCTGACACTATGGGGTGCCTTGTAGCCGCGACCCACTACCTCGCGCGTAAGGTGGCCGTGCTGGGGGAAATATTACCACCACATCTGAGGCCGCGCTTACAGTGGACGCCTTGCAGGCCTGCCCGGCTGCTGCCATCTAGGCCAAACACCCCTTTCACCCAAAAAAAACCCATCCCACTCCCTGGTCCCTGCCACACTGGTGCAGGTGTTTCGGACCTTGTGGGGGCCAGGGCATCTGTACGTGGGACATGGTCCGGCCCGGGCCTGGCCCGCGTTGTGGGGTTCGGGGTTGGGTTGATGGACTAACCTCGTGCTCCGAAGGTCGGTCTCTGCCGCGGACACGTCAGCAACGGCGTCGGGGTAGTGGGCAAAGATGCATGGGTGGATTAGTGCACTAGTATGAACATTGTTTGATGGATGGGTGGATGAGTTGGTATGGGTGGATGGATGAGTGGGTGGATGAGAGGGTATGGATGGCTCCGAATGGGTATGGGTGGGGGGATGAGTGGGTGGATGAGAGGGTATGGATGTATGGATCCGAGTGGGTATGGGTGTGTGGATGGATGGATGAGTGGATGAGTGAATGGATTGGTGGCTGGCATTCTATTATGTGCTTAGAGGGACGGGCGCTAGAGGCCTGAGCGAAGATGAGTCGGTGGATCCGAACGGGTGTGTGCCGAGTCCGCTCACATTCAGGCTGCAGGAGGACTTGCATCCACTCTGTGATCGAGCTGCCCTTCATGTCAGAAGTGAGGGGACCTTCACGTTCTCCTTCTGGGGGAGGCGGATGGGCCGCGAAGGCCGCACATACATACTGCGCGCGTATGTTATTTATGGTCAGTAAAACTACACGTATAACCTCAAATTGGCTGTCTCTCTGACGCAACATAATTAGATTCATTTTGACTAATAAACCGCAGACAACTGTATGTACGTAGACACGTATGCACACACGCAAACACAGGGAGCACACAGAGACGCCACACGCACAAACTGGGGAGCACACGCACACAAAGACACACACTGACGCCACGCGTACACACTTGAAAAAAATACAGACACATCCAGAAAGAAACACAAAGAATGCATACTCAGAAAGCTACCGACTGAATACACAGAGGGTACACGTTCAAACACTGGCACCCAGAGACATGCACGGAGAGTCACAGAAGATTACCTTTCAGACATTGTACTAAGAGCAGCCTTGGTTTTACAAGTCAAGAGTAACCATGATAGCAGGAGGGCTGAGAAACGAGTGTGTGTGTGGCTCTGTGTGTGTGTGTGTGGCTCTGTGTGTGTGTGGCTCTGTGTGTTTGTCTGTGGCTCTCTGTGTGTCTGTGGCTCTCTGTGTGTGTGTGGCTCTCTCTGTGTGTGGCTCTCTCTGTGCGTGTAGCTCTCTGCATGTGTGTGTGTGGCTCTCTGTGTGTGTCTGTGGCTCACTGTGTGTGTGTGGCTCTCTGTGTCTGTGTGTAGCTCTCTGTGTGTATGGCTTTCTGTGTGTGTGGCTCTGTGTGTGTGTCTGTGTGTGTGTGGCTGTGTGTTTGTGGCTCTGTGTGTGTGGCTCTCTGTGTGTGTGGCTCTCTGTGTGTGTGGCTCTATTTGTGTGTGTGTGTCTCTCTTTGTGTGTGTGTGTCTCTCTTTGTGTTTGTGTGGCTCTCTGTGTGTGTGTGGCTCTGTGTGTGTGTGTGGCTCTATGTGTGTGTGGCTCTGTGTGTGTGTGTGAAAATGCAATATGTCTCGCATTTGCGTGAGATTAAGCTATTGGCATTGTAAATGGCAATGCCATTTATTTATCTTTTTCCAAAACCCACACATAAATAAAAAGTAGGACATTTACAATGCCAATAGCTCTAACTTTTGTGAAGGCGAGACCGTTGCATTGTAAATGCTTGTTGGATAGTGTAGCACAGAGAACGGGTGCACAAAATAGCCCTAAATTTCACAGGCATGAGCGGGGCAGTGTCTTCTGTGTGCTTTTCGAAATGTGGTCCGATTCTGACGATTACTACTGCTGTAATTTTAAAATGAAATTTATGAATATCTGGCGAGTGTAAAATGTCCACCGGTGTTCGCAGACTGTGCAAGAAAAAAGTGGCTTTGGAAAATGATCTAACTTTATTTTAGTTTACATACCATTGAAAACAGTTCACAGACCTGCACTTAGTAAAGTGAGCGAACAGGCTCATCAAAGACCCCGCACTTTGTAAAGTCAGCGAACAGGCTCAGCATAGCCAGGCGATCGACGAAACAAGTACAGGCAAAACGAGGGAGTAAAGCCATAATAGAAAGGTCCCCAGGGAGGTAGGAAAAGTATCTACCTTATTCCTCGAAATAAGAGGACTTTGAAGCAATGAACATGTACAACATTTTAGGATTTGGTTTCCAGGTTTGATGAGTTCATGAATTACCATGATAACCTACTTAAAGAGGCACTACATTTTACAAAAGGCATCCGTTCACTGTTGCGTATGCAAATAATACAAATAAAAACTCAAATTCACTGAACAAATAAATGACTGTTACATAATGTTACAGTTAGATCTAAAACACCATTTACTTACAGCAGATACCTTCACTTGAATAGTACGTGATGCATACTGTGATGCATAGAAGTAATATTTGGATTAGGTTAGTGTGGATGTTTTAATATTAACTGTAAATTTCAATGGTTTTAATTATTAGATTTAACAATACTTTTTATGGTATATATGCAAGTGTCTGGGTATATGCATGTGTATTTGTTTGTGAATGTGTGTGTTTGTGTGTGTATATATATATATATATATATATATATATATATATATACATACATATATATATATTTATTTATGTATGTATGTATATATATATATATATATATATATATATATATATATATATATATATATATATATATATAAAAATTCCCCAGGTCCCTGATTAGTCCATTCAGGATGACATGTTAGACAGTTGTTCTGCAGTATGTCCCCAGGTACTTTGGCATTTTCATAGTATGAGAGTAATGGTATTGAACACTCACAGAGACCCAAACAACAACATCAACACAACCTGCATAACAATGGTACAACACTGTAGACCACCACATTAGGGGGGTCATTAGGATGGCGGGCGGACTTTGCCCGCCCGCCATCCTGACGAGGATTGGGACCGCCCGCCATAAGGGCAGGGGTCCCGTGGGGGGCATTAGGATATGCCCGCCACAGTGGCGGGCACATCCTGCATTTCTAGCATTGTGGCGGGCGGTGCTCTCAGCACCGCCCACCACAATGCTAGAAATGCATTTCAGCATTTGCATAAACAAAGCGGCAGGCACCGCGAGGTGCCTGCCGCTTTGTTTATGCAAATGTGGGGGGTACCACAGGTACCCCCCGTGTGCAGCCCCCACCCCTCCTTCACTCTGGCCCCCAGAGTGAAGACCGCATGCCTTTCCGTGGCGGCATTGCCGCCACGGAAAGGCATTGTAAAATGCCCATTGTAATATGGCTGGCGGTGTCTGATAGACACCGCCACCATATTATTCCTTTTCCGCCCCGGCCGCAAGGCGACCGGGGCGGAAAAGCGGCGGACGGTCTTTCCGTCCGCCGAGGTCCCCCCCGCCATACTAATATGGCGGGGGGAAAACGAGTGAGGATGTCGGACGTATTGCCCCCGCCAGGCTGGCTGTGGCTACCGCCAGCCTGGCGGGGGCAATCCGCCCGACATCATAATGGGCCCCTAAGACACCAAAACAACACACCACCCCAATACAGCACAACTGAACAACACCTGAACACAACAAACTGCACAACATAGGAAAAGAGCACACCACAGCAATACTATTTCTAACAGCAACACAGTACAACATAAAAATACAGTAAAAGAAACATGGATTACAATCAAAACGGCCTAACAGATGTGTTTCAGCCCCTCACAGGCCTTTGTTGAGGTGAACAGCATTTGCAAATCCATAGAGGGAGTAGCCTGCTTTTGCTCACAATTTAATCAATTATATATAGGTCCGCCCGTTTTACATTTTACAGATAAATACAGACAGAAAACATTCTATTTTCTGTCTGTAGTTATTTGTTAAAAGCGAAAAAAATACTGATATATTGGCTTCTTTTGAGTGACTTTCCATGCCAAGATTAGGGACTGTCGGGCCAGTAGCTGTACATATTAGCAGCATGGGAGTTACAAAGCTCAATGAGATTTGCTTACAATACTGCATATCTCAATATGTATTGATGCTGTTATGCAAATTTATTAGTAAAGGTTTACTATTTTATTATTTTGGTTGTGTAATGTGCTAAACCCCGAAAGGCATCAATATGAGTGCACTTTTGTCTGTTAAATAAATGTGGAAATATACGACTTATCTCATCAACTTTTCACAAAACATACAAATAAATATGGATTAATACCAATAAGATTGCCCCCAAAAATATGGATAAATACAGACTATGAAATGCTAAAAAAATAAATGCCATAAAACCAGGAGCCCTAATTTTATATAATTTTTATTATGTAAATTCCCACTTAAAATGATAACACAAATCATTTAAAGCTATATATTTGAGGGAATAAAAATTGTGTTCCAATAAGTTCTGTAGGTCGATTTTAAAACAAACATGGATGTTTCTAAAGTAATTTGTAATTTAGGCACATTCACAGTAGGATGCACCACACTTGCTCTTTCATAATGCACAGTTGCTATTTTTTTTTTCTACTCATTATTCAAGAACACACGTAAAAGATGCCTGTTTTCTCTGTGTGTTTGCAAATACTATTTACCTTGAGAAAGGCCTATGTTTACAAGACAAATCCATTTACCAAATCACGTCACTCATTGTTTGAGTGTTTCTTTTTAATTGGATTGTAGGAGTGGAACTCTGCCATAAACATGGGAATACGTCAGAATTCTAAGCCTCCCCATGGGATGCGTAGGAGTGGCGCAACAAGGAGAAACACTTTTATTTCCCATCGATTTTTGCATTCTGCAGCACACACAGAAGTAAAACGCCATTAAAGGTGTTCCTTCCTGTACAACAACAATCATCCCAGCAACGCAGGCACCCTTTCACCGGTGTACAGTCTTAATATCGAGTCATTTATTTCGACTGGACATAATATCGACTAGAGAATATCGAGATGGCATTAATATCGAGGTAAGTAATATCGATTTTTTTTTTATCGATTGTTATGTATGTAAAAAATATCGACATAAAAAATATCGAGTAAGTAATATCGTCAGTAAAAAATATCGATATGTGTATTAGTTTAAAAATATCGAAAGTTGTGTTATCGACTGTCACAATATCGACTCTCATGATATCGAATTTTAATATGTATATATATAATATGTAATAGTTCAATGTACATTGTTTTAATGTTTTATAATAGCATTTTGTGTTAAAATGTATTAATTTTATTTATTTATTTATATAGAATTAATGTTAAAAATAATTAATAAATAAAAAAAAATTTATATTACTATAATAATTTCTAGGAGCGGGTAGTGGGTTTTTAGGGGAATAGGGTGGGAAGTATTTTAAATATAATTAATTAATTATGTAAATATATTAATTGGTATTAATTAATTAATTATGTAAATATATTAATTGGTATTAATTAATTAAATATGTAAATATATTAATTGGTATTAATTAATTAAATATGTAAATATATTAATTGGTATTAATTAATTAAATATGTAAATATAATTATTAGTATTAATATGTAATTAATTGTTAAATTACTATTTAATTAAATATATAATATGTAATTGGTAAATATGTTATTTTAATAGCTTATTTGAGAATTATGCTTATTTAAATAATTTTTTTCATGTAGCCGGTTGTGGGATTATAGGGGATTAGGGTGGGAAGTAATTTAATAGTAAGTAATTAAATCTGTTAATTAATTAATTGGTAAGAATAAGTAAATACTTGTTATTTATCTAAAATATGTTAATTATATATAATTTAATTGTTAATTTATTTAAATAAATGGAATTATTGTTGAATATGTAAAATCAAACTTTTTTAGGATATGTAGTGGGTTGTGGGATTATAGGGGAATAGGGTGGGAAGTAATTTAATTGTAAGTAATTAATTATGTTAATTAGTTAATTGTTATGAATAATTAAATATTTGTAAAATAAATTAAATATGTAAATTATATTTTATGTAATTGTAAATTTATTAACATTAATGCTATTATAGTAAATTATGTTACATATCACATTTTTATGTTATGTAGTGGGTTGTGTGTTAATAGGGGTATAGGGTGGGAAGTTAATTAATTATAAGTAATGACATATGTTAATTAATTAATTGGTATTCATAATGAAATAATTGTTAAAGACTTAAAATATGTTAATTATATAGATATAAATAGATATAACTAATATTATAATAATTAAATATAAAATATATATATATGAAATATAATTGTCTAATTACATTTAATTACATATATATAATATATTTATAATTAGATATATAAAGATATATATAACATATATATATATAATTATAGATATTCTCATATATATATTATTTTGTTTTTGGGGAAAGAGGTTGGTTTAGTCTTCTGGGTTACTTTTCTGTTTGGTTATTAAGGGGTATATGTTGTGTGCAGAGTCAGTTGTAAAGGGGTATTTTTAGGGGTCAGGGTCAGTTTTCAGTTAGTGGGTAAAGGGGTATTTGTAGGGTTCAGGGTCAGTTTTCAGTATTTGGGTAAAGGGTAATTTTTTTCTTTCAGAGTCAGTTTTCAGTTTGTGGATAAAGGTGTTTTTAGGGGTCAGGGTCAGTTTTCAGTTTTTGGGTAAAGGGGTATTTGTAGGGGTGAGGGTCAGTTTTCAGTTAGTGGGTAAAGGGGTATTTGTAGGGGTCAGGGTCAGTTTTCAGTTAGTGGGTAAAGGGGTATTTTTAGGGGTCAGGGTCAGTTTTCAGTTAGTGGGTAAAGGGGTATTTTTAGGGTTAAGGGTCAGTTTTCAGTATTTGGGTAAAGGGTATTTTTTTGGTTGCAGGGTCAGTTTTCAGTTAGTGGGTAAAGGGGTATTTTTAGGGGTCAGGGTCAGTTTTCAGTTAGTGGGTAAAGGGGTATTTTTAGGGTTAAGGGTCAGTTTTTAGTATTTGGGTAAAGGGTATTTTTTTGGTTGCAGGGTCAGTTTTCAGTTAGTGGGTAAAGGGGTATTTTTAGAGGTCAGGGTCAGTTTTCAGTTTTTGGGTAAAGGGGTATTTTTAGGGGTTAGGGTCAGTTTTCAGTTAGTGGGTAAAGGGGTATTAGTAGGGGTCAGTGTCAGTTTTCAGTTAGTGGGTAAAGGGGTATTTTTAGGGGTTAGGGTCAGTTTTCAGTTAGTGGGTAAAGGGTTATTTTTAGGGTTAAGGGTCAGTTTTCAGTATTTGGGTAAAGGGTCTTTCTTTGGTTGCAGGGTTAGTTTTCAGTTTGTGGGTAAAGGGGTATTTTTAGAGGTCAGGGTCAGTTTTTAGTTAGTGGGTAAGGGGTATTTGTAGGGGTCAGGGTCAGTTTTCAGTTAGTGGGTAAAGGGGTATTTTTAGGGGTCAGGGTCAGTTTTCAGTTAGTGGGTAAAGGGCTGTTTTTAGGGTTAAGGGTCAGTTTTCAGTATTTGGGTAAAGGGTATTTTTTTGGTTGCAGGGTTAGTTTTCAGTTTGTGGGAAAAGGGGTATTTTTAGAGGTCAGGGTCAGTTTTCAGTTTTTGGGTAAAGGGGTCTTTTTAGGGGTCAGTGTCAGTTTTCAGTTAGTGGGTAAAGGGGTATTTTTAGGGGTCAGGGTCAGTTTTCAGTTAGTGGGTAAAGGGTTATTGTTAGGGGTCAGGGTCAGGTTTCAGTTAGTGGGTAAAGGGGTATTTTGTGGGTTCTGGGTCAGTTTTTAGTTTGTGGGTAAAGGGGTGTTTTTAGGGCTTTGGGTCAGTTTAGGGTTTGAGGTTAGAGGGATACAGGGTAAAAATATGGTCAATTTAAATGTCTATTAAATTAGTTACTTTTTCATATATTTTATATAAAATATTTGAATTAATATACATTAAAACAATTATTGGTATTGTAGGACTTTAAATATTAATAAATTTTTAAACATATTTAAATGTATAAGGTATTTTTTAATAGATTATTTAATATGCAAATAATATTTATATACAATAATAAAGAAGGAAACATAGACAGGGTTAAATGCCATAAATGAAAAATTGTTTATTCACATATACAAATTTATTTGTAAGTAGAGAATCATTTTTTATTTATAATCAAAAAATTTCATTCAATGTTTTTATTAACATAACAAAAATATGAAGTACATGTATATGTTTTTAACACATAAATTATATTAACATAATTTTTTTATCTTTTACATATATTAACATTTAAATAGTTTCTGAAACAAATTGGTAATATGTACTTTTTATTTAATAACAAAATATTTATTCAGATACACATTGAATTTATTGTGATTGCAAATTATGTACATTTTTTTGTAATTGTAACATTTTTGTTTATTACCAAGTCATGTTATATTTTTGGAAATAATTATTATGAATATTGAACATATTTATAATATTCATTTTTAAATACATAAACACCAAAAACATTTATTATATACATACATAATGTTTTACATAATATTTGCAAATTTAAAAAAAAAAATTCTTGTAACAAACTTATATATGCAATTTATTTTTACATTAACATTATTTACTAAATGTATTTATAAATCAAAAATTTATTTTTTAACTATAACATAACAGTTGAATAATTATTTCAAACTTATGAATATTTATGAAATAATTTTATACACTTTAAAAAAATATTTACACTTAATATAATACTCTGTGTATTTTTTTAAAGTGTTGGAATATAGAAATTAAATAGCATTTAGCTGTATACAGGGACTACTTTTTAACCGCGTAATGTTACTTAGGCGTATTTGGTGCTTCAACAGATCGCGGTTGGGTGCTGCTTCGCGTTAGAGAGGGTAAGTTTGTTTTAATTGTGTTTTATAAGTTTCTGAACTTATTGCTAGTGTATGTGTGCTGTGTTTATGTTTATGTAGGTAGAGTTAATTAGAGAAGATTGTGTGTTCGGTGTTAGGTAGAGTGTACGATATTGGATTTTTACCGCGTTTTTGTTGTAGGTGTGTGAGGTGAGGTAATATGTTTAAATGTTACTAAGATAATATGTTTGATGTATAAATATGTGTTTTTATATATGTATGGGTGTTTTTATGTGGGTGGGTATGTTATTTATTTTTTCTAGGTTATCGTCGCGTTTCGCTGTTTTGGAGGACTCCCTTCTTTTTTGATCACAGCTGTGTAACGAGTATTATATACTCTTATTTTTGCACACTATTTTTTGGGTTTTTACATTTTCTTGGAGCGTTTATTTTTCGCCATTACGGATTTTTGGGTTTTCTATGGTATCTGGTGTCTACTGAAGTGGAAAGGAGTCGCTATGCATTTGCTTGTATTTTTGCATTTTTTTTGGGCTTTCATGGATTGTATGGGTTTTTGGAATGGTGTCCTATGGATTGCTTGGAATTGGATTACGTTTGAAGCTGCATCAGAAATATAAGTATTTTCTGGATTTTTAATGGGTGGGAAAACTGTTTTTAATTTTGCTTTACTTACGTTGTATGTAACATTTTGTAAATACATTATCTAAATACATTTTATATATGTTAATATTATGTATTTGATAATTTAATTGCAATTTGTTACATATTATAATGAAGAATTTTAGGAAAAATATGTTTAGTTTTACGTGTATAGTTATGTAATGTTTTAAAGAATAGTTTTGGCAATCATTGATAGATATTCTAGTCCTTTGCTAGTTGGATAGAGGGTAACTTGACTTTGGAGTGTGTTATACATTTTTTTAGTTTCTTTGGTGAGTTTAGGTCCAATCAAAGTTACTGATTGCTCCATTCGGAGCTCCTGGTAACTTTGTTCTTTTTGTAAGGATTGTATTAATTTGTGAAGGGTAGGCGTTCCTCGGCCTGTAGTTGCTTGGAAGGCATTGTGCCATCCTTCAACTGCATTGTTTGTTTTTGCTTCCTTATTTAGTGTACTAAGGTAGACATTCCACCAAGCTATTTGGTATTTGGGTTGTCTTCTGTGGCCTGATCTGTGTAGCCTTCCTACCCATGTGTCTTCGAAGTAGTCAAGCATAGGGCTTAGTTTATCTTCGTTTCTTTTATAGTAGGGGCTGTCTATTAATAAGTTATAGTGCTCAGTTACATCTGTTAGTGGAACATAGGCTAGGGCGATGAGTTTTTTGATTTGATAAGCAAATGTGCTATCAGTGGCGTATTGGATACTCAAGGTTGATTTTTGTAGATGTCGCCAGATACATTGATTAAAGTGGTAATAGCAACCTTGTATTGCTGTGTGTGGGTATGTTTTAAGGATGCTGTTTATCATAGCTTTTTCAAAGTCAATGATAATTTTTTGTGGAAAATAGTTGTTAGTATGTTGCTTGACTTCAGTTAGTATTTCTTGATAGGTAGTTTGCTGTTTGTTTGGTAGAAGGGCATAAAGGAATGGAATATTTGCATTTTGGAAATGACCATGGATGGTGTATAATTGATAAAAAGGTTTGGGGCATACAGAAAAAGTACCGTCCATCATCCAAGTTTGGCATTGGGTAAGTTTTGTCATGTTGTTTGCTGTGGCAAACAGTATAATTCTTTTATCTTTAGATTTGTTGTCATAGAGTATACAATTTTCTTTATTGTGAGTTACAGAGAGTTCAGGTGGAATTTGGACTTCTTCTAAAGTTTTTGGTGTGGGAGGAGTAGTGCATGTTGCTCTTTTTTGTCTAGCTACTGTTCTTTTAAGGGATTCTATAGATGGTAATTGGCTAGAAGCATGTTGGGGAAGTACACTTAAATGGTGTTTCAGAATAGCAGTTGTTGGTTGATCAGTGCTAGTACTAGCTTCTTTAAGGGAATCTAGCATTTGTCTAATCTCTATTTCTGTTACATTGGGTGGGTGATTATGTTCTTTAGTATAAGTAACAGTAGTTTCCTGAGGTATAGCTCTACCATAACATTTGTTGGCATAATATTTCGTACACTTCCAAAACACTTTCAAATCTTTTTGTTTCTCTTGAGTGTAGACATATCCCATGTAACAAAGAAGCATTTTCCCTTTTTGTGAATAAATGAATTTAGCTCCTTCAGTCATGATAGTATTGTAGTGCTAGGAGGTAATTAAAAGAGAATGTAAATATTTTTTAAGGAAAAAAAATGTTCTAATCACATTATACAGTTTCACACATTTGTATTTTACCTGTAAATGTTTTGATGCTTTCAAGTCGTTATTTTCAGGTGTTGATGTTCTTCAAACTGTTATTTTCTGTGTATATCTTTTTGTACCTGTGGAAGTTGAGAAAATGTGTAGATATATTTTATTACTATTTATGATAATTTGTTCGACGTTTTTTGCTAGTTTAGATTTAGTTACCTATCTATTAATTCTCGATTTTACATTTCTAATATATACTTACTTTTTTATATGTAACTTTTGATGTCCAGGTGTTGTGTAGGTCTTCTGTTATTTTTTTTCATCTGTAGGATGAGTGCTAAAAAAAAAAGATATATTTGATGTATTTTGCTTTAAAATATAGGTGTGAGCTTTGAGATTTACATTTTCGCTGACTAATAATGTAGTAGTACTTACTTTAGATATGTGTAGGTCTCTTTCTGTTGAAGTCCATCAGTTTTCTTCCAGAAATCCAGCAGAGTTTCGTCTTCCTTTACTTAGGAGATGTATACTGCGTTTTTAGTTACTTATTATTTCATTTATATAGTATTAGGTTAATTGTTTCAGAAATAGGATTGGTTGTTTAAATGGATAGTCTGTTTTTATTTGTTGATTTGAATTTTTTTTTCTGTTATGCTAATTGTTTTCCTTATATGGGTGACGCCAATTAACGTTTATTGAATGTGTAAGGATTTATTTTGTATAGGTAATGTTCTAGGTAATGTTATTTTGATATTTGTAAAGTGGAGGAATATATATAATTAGTTGTAAAAAATGTGTAGAAGGTTGAAACATTGTTTATGTATTATAAAATGTATGTTAGTATTTATTGTGTATTGTAAATGTTATGAAAATAAATAATATATGTCATCTATTTATATTAACTAAATCTGGTTTTTTATGATCAGTATGACTTAATTATTAAATAATAAAGTCATTTATTTTAGGATCTATTAATGTCGATTTTTTTACAATCGATAAATTTGCTATCTATGTTTGTGTAATCGATATTTTGACTGTTGTTATATAAATATTTAATAATCGGTGTTTTAGAAATCGATAATGTTGTGAGTCGATATTGTTGTAGTCGTTGTTTTTAGTAGTCGATATTGTGTAGTCGATATTTTTGATGTTTGTTGTGTAAGTATAGTAAATCGATAATTTTGTTGTCGATAATTAGTCATCGATATTTTGTCCAGTCGATATTCGGTCTGTCGAGGTTATGTCAGTGATCCCCTTTCACCACGGTGCAAAGGTGTCTGTGTTGGCACACAGCTGCTGTTTGTGCCCTGACGAAGGGAAGAAGTACAAGGAATGTGCTGTATCTTGTAGATGTGGCACATTCCTACCCTTTTATTTTAATGCCCTGCATCAAAATATAGTAAGTGAGGCTCTAAGGATGCAGACAGTTTTCCCTCACGTCAAGACCTTCAGTGATAACTAGACATTTTTGTGTGGGCGGGAGGGAGTATACTGTTGGTGTGCCATGATTCTGCACATCTTGGAATAAGAAATCAGGGGCAAACACAGTTTGTCCCAGAGTTCCAATTTTGTAAGACACTTGAAATGTGGGCTTTAGCTGCAGAAAAAGTGATTTTTCGTGGGTTCATGGCCGATTTTAGGTCAAGTTGAAGAACTATCTGACTGGAGCAGTTTCTGTCACGAAATACACCATGTATACAAATCTCTGTCATGTAGGATTGGTTTAGCTGTGCCTGTTTGAAACAAACCTTTTACACTGCGTGACATATGTGCGTCTCATAGTAGGAGATTTGAGGAGGACCACGAGGGAAAACATCTTAATCTCCTCTTGATATACATTAGGCTGAGTCAGTTTCTTGGCAGGAAATAACAACCACAGGCAGTATGTGGTTCCAGACCTCCCCTCAAAGAAAGCAAATCCGATCTGAAGAATTCACACCTGCTTTAAGAAGCATGCCTTGAATGAAATATGCATTAAACGAAAGGCATAGACAAGTAAATGTACCTACTTATCTCATCTCACAAATTAGAAATGAACATAGGTGTCACCTAGCACTTGGTGATACTTAGCGCTTTGCTAAACTACTTAATGAATAAACAATGCATGGTAAACAATTATTATTATTTTTTTTATTATTATTATTGTTATTGGATGAGCTTATATAGCGCAACAGCTGCCTCAGCAAAGAGGCGTCCCGGCGCTTGCAGGCATATCAGAGGAGCGCAGAAGCTAGACTGTAGGAAATAGAAACGTTTTGATAACTTTACAGAAAGACAGAAGGCAATCTAGCCAGCGAATCTGCATCGGGAGGGAATTCCATTGTTTGGCGGCAAGGTACCGAAAGGACCGACCCCCAGCTCTGATGCGCTTCACCCGGGGGACCGTAGCCAGGAGTTGCTCGGCCGAGCGCAACTGGCGTGTGGGTACATAGGGAATCAACAGATCAGACAAAATCTCAGGGGAAGACCATTTTAAGATTTTGAAGGTCAGGCAGAGTGCCTTGAATTGGATGCTTTGAGACATAGGCAGCCAGTGCAGGCGCAGCAGAGCACGTTCTAGGGAGCGGCAATAGGACAGGGGCAGCTGCGTTCTGGACCCGTGAAAGGCGCGTAACTTCCGCCTTGTTGGCTCCTAACAACAGTGAGTTGGCATTGTCTAACCTGGACAGAATAGTGGCTTGGACTATCAACTGGCAGGTGGGTGGGTCAAAGAAGCCCAGCATAGGTCTCAGACCCCTGAGGAAACCAAAGCAGGTGCCAGCGATCTTCTTGGTGTGCTCCTGAAACCCAAGATTAGAGTCGAACCAGACCCCTAAGTTTTTTACAGCCGACTTAGGGGTTGGGGCACTGCCCAAAGATGCCGGCCACCAATGCTTACTCCAGAGCCCCTTGTCTTTTCTCACAAGCAGCACTTCTGACTTGCTGGCATTGAGTTGAAGGCAGTTGGTGGTCATCCATTGTGCGACCGCTGCAAGGCCAGCCTAAAAATGCGCGGCGCCCTGAGCATGGTCTTCAGAGAGGGCCACCGCCAACTGCATATCGTCAGCGTACGATATCATGGTCAGACCAGAGTCCCTTGCCACCGCTGCCAGGGGTTGGACATAGAGGTTGAACAGGACAGGGCTTAATGTTGAGCCCTGAGGAACTCCCTGCTTGATGACAGGAAAGGGGGGGCCAAAACCTGAAATGATCTGTCAGAAATAAAAGCGTGGAACCACTCCAGGACCGGGCTGACCACCCCCACCTGCTCCAGGCACTGCAGGAGGATTTTATCGGAGACAGTGTCAAACGCGGCGCTGAGGTCGAGCAGGATGAGAGCCGCAGTCAGTCCCTCATCCAGGATGGTCCGTAGGGGTTCACTCACTGCTACAAGCATGGTCTCTGTGCTATACCCGGGTGGAAGCCATTCTGGGAGTGATCTAAGGTGCCAATGTTGCTCAGATGGCCCGAAAGAATGTTATTAGTGTGGGCCTCCGCAATTTTTGCTACCCAGGGCAAGAGGAATTTAGGACAAAAGTTTTCCGGTTTAGTTGGGTCCAGTGCCGGTTTTTTCAGCAAAGGGACCACCCTTGCTTGTTTCCATGGCGGGGGCACCACAGCCGTGGTGAACGAGGCATTTATGATCTGGCATAATGGTGTCAATAGAACAGGTAGAGCATCTCTAAATTGGGCAGGCCTCATGGGATCAGTAGGGGAGCCAGATTTAACCCTCTTACTTAAATTAAGGATTTCCTCGTGGGAGATAGGAGGGATAGCAGCCAGGGTGATAGTGGGCCGAAGAGCAGCAGTGGTTGCAGAGTCCGTAGGGCAAGTGGCAAAGGATTTATAAATAGTTTCAACTTTTTGAACAAAGAAAATGGCTAGGTCATCACATTGTTATTCAGACGTGATCCACGGAGTGGAAGGATTTTTCCTGGTTTTAAAATCATTAAGTATTTTAAAGATGCTTTTGACAGGATTTTTTCTGGACTTAATCTCATTGGTAAGGAAGGCCATATGTGCCTGATGTATGGCCTTGTGATAGTGTTTAATCGCATCCTGGTACAGCTTTTTTGCCCCAGGGTCGTTCTAGCTTCTTACAAAGACTACGCAAAACTGCCAGGGCATCATCAAACCAGGGGTTAGACTTCGAGCACCGACCCTTTGACCATTTGGCTGGAATCAAAGAGTCTAAAGCATGGAGTATCCAGTCATAGAATGCTTTATAAGCTTGCTTGGGATGCGTGACTAAAGTAGGAGGGGTGGATGCCAGGGTGGAACACAGATATTTTATATTAAGTTTATGCCAGCAACGTCTCAATGTAGCTTTGAGGTTAGTTCTAGGTATGGCCTTGGAAAGCGGGATGAAGAAAGTAACTAAAAAGTGATCAGTCCAACACATCGGGGTAGGTGTCTTAACAAAGAGTGAAGGGATGTTGGAAAAGACCGGATCAAGTAAGTGTCCGTCCGAGTGGGTGGGGCCCACAACCAACTGTTTTAATTGGCAAGCAGCGAAATCAGCAAGCAAGCTGATGATTTTGGGGTAATTGGAGTGGTCAAAATGAAGGTTAAGGTCCCAGATAAGGCACAAATTCTCAATTTTACAAAGCAAGTCATCCCTTTTTATGCCAAAAATCACATTCCAGACAAATACCTAACATTTACAAATTGTCCAATCACATGTATCCACACCAGAGGTATCGCATGACGGTAAAACCCACTTTTCAGTTGCCCAGCCCATGATCAATCATCGGTCAAACCCAACATTCTTCTTTAGACAGGTCGAACAAACCCATAATAAACAAGCATTTACAATGCAACGGTTTCGCATTTGCAAAAGTTTGAGCTATTGGCTTTGTAAATGACAACATTTTTATTTATGTGTTGGTTTTGAAAACAGATAAATAAATGGCACTGTCATTTACAATGCCAATAGCACACAGAGCCCCCCCCACACAGAGCCCCCCACACACACACACCCACACACAGCCCCCCCCCCACACCCACACGTTTGTGACAGACCTCCCGCTTTCGGGATTTAAAAAGATGCCAAATGCCACTGCTGTTCTCTTTTTTGCGGCGACAAAAGTGATGCTCGAGTTTTGTTCGGTATGTTATCATTTAACTTAAATGGGCGCTATATACCCTGCTTGGAATGCAAACTGCAGGGTGGGTAAGGAGGTTTGGTATTGAAGGATTGCCGGGCTGGTCCCTTTCGCCCCGTCAGGGTTCAGCCAGCAGGAACCCCAGAGTCATCTGGGCGGGGTGGGGTACACTCGGCTGATCCCAGGATGTCTGCAGCATGCCTGCCTTTTGTTCCCCATCACACGCCTCTGTGTAATGGTGTATGCAAGCACACCAAGGAGGGTGCTGAGGAGCACCCGTGTCTGGGCTTTACAGGGGGCAGAGAGCAGTGGGTGCTGGACACTGGTGTGGGAGTGAGAGTGAAATCCGTCCTTCGGCTAGAACAGGAAGCTCTCCCTGGAGCTTAACTCTTGAGTCTTCCTGAGGGCAGCGGGTCCGAGAGCCCATCCAGGCTCCAGCCTCATTCCTCGAAACCCAACCGGAGCCCCACTTTAGACCTTCATGGTGGGCACGGGGGTCTTTGCCGAGGTAGGAGGGGCGGTGGGAGGCAGAGGAGGGCCTGGGATTGGAGGGAATAGGCTGGTGAGGGAACCCCCAACCGGCCACCTCAGGAACCGGGGTCCCCTGCCCCATCGCCCCTCCCCCACGCCAGACTCCTCACCTTTACCCTGGTAACGGCTCATCTGTAAATATACCTCCCCACCTTTCGCTCACGAAGCAACAACCTAAATGATGCCACCTTTTTAGGGTATTCCCCTTGTTGGACCCTGGGGTCTCTAATGCGTCCTTCCGGGTGAGCGCCTGGAGGAGACCAGGTATCCAGCTTGGACCATTTTAGCTGTCACTGGTGTGTGAGGCCGCGTTGAAAGGGCCTGGAGCCGGCAGGGCAGATGCTACAGCAGCCCCTTTGTCTCTCCTGGTCGCATTGGGAGGGTGACTCGAGTCTTAAGAAACTGCAAGTAAAGTTGGTGGTAGGGTGGTTTATTGAGTTGGTGAGTGGAAACGAAGTCATGTATATAGCGCCTACAGACTGGGCTTCCTTTTCCAGAGTTTAGTGAAGGGGCCCAGCCCTCGGAGGGACGTGTTGACAGAGTAAGAGACCCCCCTGATGTCACTGGGCATCTGTGCCTCCCTTGGACAGCCGTGCTCTTCGTTAGGTGGCACGGTGCCATGTGCCTCGACTGATAGCGAGCTCCGATGCCACTGATGCGGCTCTGACCCTTGTGACGTTCCTCGCGCTGCCAGGGCACGTCCTGCCATGGACCTCCTCTGCTGCCCCTCATGCCGGGGCGTCCTCTGGGACCCGGTGACGCTGTCTTGCGGACATTCTGCAAATTGTGCCTGGGTGGCTACGAAGGGCTCTCCCGCTGCCCATGCTGCCGGGAACGGCTGCGCCATCGGGGCAGCGTGAGGTGCAATGTGTTGCTGGGCAGCCTGCTCGACAAGTGCCTAGATGCCGGCTTCAAGGTAGCGCGGCTGAAGGCCGACCTGCGAGAGCTGCTCAAGACCCGGGACTACACGGAGGCGCTCCATGAGCAACTACCTGTGTATATGGAAACAAGAACAACGGGAGGGGGGGTGGGAACGGGCAAACACGGACAGCGGGAGGGGGGAACGGGCAAACACGGACAGCGGGAGGGGGGCGGGAACGGGCACACACGGACAGCGGGAGAGGTGGGGGTGGGAACGGGCACACACGGACAGCGGGAGGGGGGAACGGGCAAACACGGACAGCAGGAGGGGGGGCGGGAACGGGCACACACGGACAGCGGGAGGGGGGGCGGGAACGGGCACACACGGACAGCGGGAGGGGGACGGGGGAAGATTAGCACCTCCCATTCCTGACTGTGTTTACAGAATAGCTTCGCCCTGGGACAGGAAGAAGGTTGTGGTGTCGCGCGCATGCATAATAACGGAGGCAAACAGGCAAAGAGAGTGAAAAGAGGGTTGACAAAGAAACAAGGACGCACTCACCTGGACATCTTCCGGCGGCAAATGATAGAAACATGGCGTCCCCCCAAAAAAAATAGGAACCGCCCACAGCCGCATGACGTAGGCAAAAGTCTAAAAGTCTCGGGAACGCCAACGAATCTGCTCCGGCTTTCACGGACAGATCTCTGTTCCAATGGCTAGCCTCCATTTATGGAGCTAGCCAATGGAACAGAGGGCGGATTCCCAAGACACATACTGTAAACATTAGATTTCGCATGCGCCGAAAAGCTGCGCGGTGCGCAGCTTTCGACGAGGCGAAACCTAAAAAGGGCACAACCCAATCGTAAATAGACCATAAAGAAAGGAGCAGAAACAGGTGAGAGTAGGGTAAGGCATATTTGTGTTGCAGTAAAACTTTATGATGTCCTGTGCTCTGATCCTTAATCTTGATCAGCTAAAGGGCAGGAACTGGTTTAACAAGGTCAGCTTCAGGCAACAGGGTCAGTTCACTCAGGTCAAACAGGAGTCAGCACAAACTTGAGCTAAGTTGTACATGTCCTTAAAAAGACTAGTTCAGCCACAGTCATCGGCCTATGTGAGGGCAACCACAAAATGGCTGGCATACACAAAATGGAACCCAAGGGTTCAGAACGAAATCCCTAAATACGTAGTGAATCCATCGGTCTAACATGATGAAAACACTATACTTGCTGCACTAACTAGTTACGGTTCGCTAATATCAAATTCGTAACGAAACCATGACCTTTATAAAACGGGTTCAGAATTCACGGAACCTCAGAGGAGTGCGTATTAAAGGAGATTGAGAAGCGGGCGCATTCGCACCTGGCCACCTCCTTTTTAATGAGTGTGCAGCTGTAACATGTTTTAAAGATCACAGCTATGCCCCCGCCTCTGGACTCCCTATTGAGGGTTAAAATACTGTACCCCAGGGGAAGAGCGAGGCCAGGTTCAGCCACTGAGGCATCAGTCAACCAAGTTTCAGTGATGAAAAAATTCGCCAGAGGACTCGTCCTCAATGAGGTCATGGATCTCCATATAGTGTTTTACCATGGAACAGACATTCAGATGTAACATTTTCATGGTATGTCTGGGAGGGGTAGGGGACAATGGGGAGCGGAAGCTATAGCCACACTCTGCACAGCAGAAAGGACCTTCTGTTACAACCCCCTGATGTTGACCACATGATCCGCTGTGCAAACCAATGGACATCAAATACTCCCCAGTGTAACTCAGCACCCCTGACTGGGAACCTCCAGCATGTCTGGCAGCGTCCAGGCGTGGACTGGCGCAGACGGGCTTGCCTTTGGCGCGCCACCAGCGCGCCGGCTGAGCGCGTCTGCTGCACTCCCGCGCCATAGGCATCCTATATCAGAAGTCATAATCAAGGAGAGGGAAAGACTAGGCCGCCTCCCTTGCAAGATTGCAGCCGTAGGATGGCAAAACCGCAAGTGTAAAAAGTCCGCGCCGGCCGGGTCCGAGCAGTGCTCCCTCCACAACAATCAGCCCACTAATGGCTGTGGTGAACCGGGAAGGTGCAGAGGCCACTTCACCCAACACACAGCAGGTAAGAACCACCAGTTAAAATGAGGTTAGAACTAGGATTAGTGCCCCAACACTATTTCCAATTAAAATGTGCAGCAGGCCTAGCAGATGTAAAAACATTTTTTTTTTTAAATAGTTGCAAACAAACATACGCAATAGCAGCGAGCGAAGCATAGAAGGAGCCGATCGCTTCTGCCGTCAGCTGCAGGCTTAGTAGGTGCGCTCCTGAGCCATAGGCAGCCTATATAGGAAGTCGTAATCAGGGAGAGGGAAAGACTAGCCCGCCTCCCTTGCAAGATGGCGGCCGTAGGATGGCAAAACCGGAAGTGTAAAAAGTGCACGCCGGCCGGGCCCGAGCAGTGCTAACTCCACAACAATCAGCCCGCTAATGGCTGTGGTGGACCGGGGAGGTGCAGAGGCCACTTCACCCAACTCACAACAGTTAAGAACCACCAGTTAAAATGACGTTAGAACTAGGATTAGTGCCCCAACACTATTTCCAATTAAAATGTGCGGCAGTCCTAGCAGATGTAAAAAATTTTTTTTTTAAATAGTTGCAAACAAACATACACAATAGCAGCGCGCGAAGCATAGGAGGAGCCAATCGTTTCTGCCGTCAGCTGCAGGCTTAGTACAACAACCTGCCTAAAATCTATTTACTACACTTGTGACACCTTTAGTTACATGTAATAATAATGCAGCATAACTGCTAAATGGTAATGACTAATTACAGTTGAGTTGTGACGTAATAATGCATAGTGCCAGAGCCATCAGTCAAAGTGAAATACAAGTTTTGCGCATCATAACAAGTGGAGTTTAAGCTCCTTTAATTCGTATGATCTGTTTTTCTAAAATGAACAGTGATCAATTCAAAGAATAGATTCATGGCAACATGTTTGTATTTTGTATGCTCTAGTTCATGCCAGGAGAGAGTCTCTCTGCATGTTACTACTCATTCTGAGCTTCTCCCTTCTTTAATTTCAATCATATAAAAATTATTCTGGTATGTTTTTCCAAGAAATTACTAACTGCTTTTGGTGTGTTTCGTTTGGCGCAATAGATTCTTATTTTATTGTTCATTGCTTCAACCATACTATAGCTTACTTATGAAACAGCAAGACACCACTGATGTTAGCATAGCAGTTTGTGGGAAGGGAGATGGTGTGCCCATTTAATATTAGGAATAAATTACCCTCTGCCATATTTTAAAAGGATATTGCAAGTCACCTCAGAGTTTCATTGCCTTATAAAGGAACTTAACTTTTGACCTCGTTCTTTTAGATGGTCACAGAATTCCTCTGTGACCTTCAATATCCTCATAATGTATGATGGCAGTACTTTATCACATATTTAAATACAAGTGTGGCACCACTACTGATCTTGGGCAATCATTCATATATCGTGCACATTAACTACCAGCTATCTTTTGAATAGGCGAGTTTGAGTGCTCCATAGATACTACCACTAAATAAATCCTATGCCAATCAGTCTGATTTCTGGTACTGTAATCTTTGTGATGGGAAATGTGGTGTATTGCAAGTAAAGTTGCAATAAAAAGCAATCATAAATTGTTCATTATATAACCAAACTTGCCCTTACTTTCATAGCGAGATATAGAGCAATGTTAGACATAAGTTTCTATTTAGTGTCTGGTTTATCAGGCTAAGATTGGCAATACACTTGAGGTAGTGAATTACAGCTCATTTTTGCCTTGAACGCCTGTGTTATGGGCTTTGTTTAGATCCCAATAAAAGCTATATGCAACAACACCCCAGTGCAAATTTCTTTTGATCATGTATTAGAACGTTTTTTGCACCAAATTTATACATCAGGCAAATTTATACATGGGTCGCATCAGGCCCTTTCGGCATGAGTTATTGGAAAACTGATTGTTAACAACATTTTTGAATGAGCGAATCATTTTGTGACCACACAAGTATGAATTTACGTGGCACCAGATAGCACTATTTTATTTTGTATGTTATCGCCACATAAGTGGAAAGGTTTATTCTTTTCAGCTTTTTTTCAATCTAAAATCAGAGTTTGACTATGCAGACTTTAAAACCTGTCTAAAGTAATCACGGGCTGGCTTGTGGGGTCAATAAGCATCTGTGTTTGTTGCATCCCAATACTTGTGTTCTAGTAGGATTTGAAACTACCAGGTAGTGTTCTGATCAGATTCGGAAATCCCAAAATGACCCCAGTAGCAGGATCCACACCCCAGCTTGTTTTAATGAAACTTATGAAATGTGTCAACTATTAATTTCCTTAGAAATAGATATACAGAATCAAATGGTGTAAGACAACACTTTGTGGTCAGCATCACTAGTCCACAATGAAACCATAGACCTAGATACAGTGGAAACGAAATTTGACATCGAATTATTGGACCTGCATGGCTACCATTATCCTGTTAATGTTTGGGTTCTTTCTACGGAGTAAACAGGGATGTTTTACAAAATTTATTATGTGACCCTGGAGTGTCTATGTGAAGAAGTATATATTTGCAATGTGCAATATTGTACACAAAGAAAGGAACCAGCTACTAACTAGGGCTGTTAATCAAAGGGGACTCCATTGAAGAAGGCAGGAGGTTCTGGTCTGCTTTGACCCAGGGGACTGTTCATTTTTTGCTGAAGGTGGAGCAAAGACTGCATCACAATACAATTTGCCCAAACTGCAACTTAATGGACATGTTATCATTCAGGAACAACATGACCTTCTAACAGGCAACAATGCGGCAGACCCTGGCCACTATCACTTTGAACCCCACTTTTTCTTTTTTTTGTAAACGAAAATTTTCAATACGAATATAAAGATTCCATTTTAAACCTGCTCTAAAATACGTGTGACATCGAACTACGTAACTATATCTGACAGGCAACAAGGCGGCTGATCTTGGTCACTATAACTCTGAACCTCACTTTTTCTTTTTAAAAACTGATACTTTTAAATATGAATGTAAAGATTCAATTTTAAACCTGTTATGTTTCTTTTTATGTACGACATCGAACCATGTAACTATATCTTGTTCAATATTCATTGCAATTGTTTTAAGTAACTTAGCAATTATTTAATAAAAATGTAAATTAAATTAAACTATATGAAGAAAACATTGTTTCTGGGCTACTCTTGAATTACTGGGAACACATTGGTGTCTTACTCAGAAAACCTTTGGGAGCAGGACTGGTCAACACAATCTCATATTTTATACATAAAAGGCTTGTGCCGAGTTTGCTGTCTTTGGAAACAGTGTATTCAGTTTGCTTCTGGTCACTATGTACAATTCAATCTTCAGGTATTTTTTTACTGAGCTGCCTTGTAAGTAGGTGAAACTAAACCTTATCAGTAAAATATAAACATATCAATGTTCACGGTAAATTGAACCCCATATTTTCAGGACTATTCCTTGTTTGAGAGGATGAGGGATACACCCTTTTGTCAGGAAGTTCATTCTAGATTGTTTCAAAAATATATGCTATTTATAAAATGATTGGCTTACCTCAGGAACAATTTCTAGCCCCCACATTTCTCCTTTGTGCCTAGAAATTTCCAAAATCATTACAAAGATTGTAACTGATAGCTGGGAATCTGTTTAAAGCTTTGATGATGCTGGTTTTGATAACTTTTACATTGTGTTGTACTTTTGTTTATAGCAACACCTGTTATTTACAGTGCTTAGAAACAGCAGCATAGTTTTATAAACTATTTTCAATCCAAGATCAATGCATTTTGAAAGGTCATCTTAAGCATTTTCGTCATTTCCGCTCACCCGATCTCACATGCAATCAAAACATCTAAGCAAGTACAGTTTGTGCTCACCTCTTAATCGATGGTAACAGAAAAACAGAGTCTAAGTAAGCCTTGCATGAGTGAAGTGCTAATTACGCATCACTGAGTTTGCAGGGCTTATTAGCCTGCAACAACCTGATTGTAAGAAATAAGAAAGAACATTTGCAAGGATGATTTTACCAACAGTTGTTGCTCATTTTGTTGCATTTTAAGCCTAGATCTGGAGGTAAAGGTGAGTGGATATCACCAACTCTGGGTATTACCTTCAGATGCTGCACAAAATTCAGAAAGTGCCTAAAGTCTTCCATAAAAACACTTCTTTGCATGAAAATAAGAACCGAACAAAATATTTCCCTCTTGAGTCAGTACTGTCATACACACCTCAGAAGAGTCACAAGCTGCAGCACAAGCCCCGGCTTACTGTCGCACTAAAAGGAAAAAAAATTCAAATAAGATGTCGGAATAAAATCAATGTAAGATGTGCTTATGCTGAAAAAAATCAACTTCCTTGTGCAACTGGAAGGCTCCTAAATTTCACAAGTTTTGCTCTGTGAAAGTAAAAAAATCACAGAATTATGTTTGGCAGTGCTATGATTAGTATATTTTTTTATGAAAATCATCAGCTCAGAAAAAGCACAATCAAAGTTCTGCCTTCCTTAAGGGTGTATGCAGACACACTGTAGGAAAAATATGAAAGTATCATATAAGGCAAATCAAGATTCATTTTCCTGTTATTCAGTGCTCAATTTGTAATAAAATAAGTGCCAATGCAGCTTGCACCACCAATTGCACCGGCCAGCCCTGCCAATGACATTACCAACACATCAAGTCAACACAACAACTAACCATCACACTCCTACAAGTGTGACAATTCAGACTATTACAGGCCCCCAAAGGTATAAGAATGACTTGGGCAGTAGGCATTAGGTCATTTTTACTGAATATTGAATAAATAAACAACTGTAGTTGTGATTATCTCTAAATTAGTCAAACAGCACTACCATGTGGCAGACTGTCATAAGTGCCGGTGTTGACAATTATGTGCTGGTACGGAGCACCGGAAACCAGCGGTTCAAATTAAGCACTGCTTATACTCCACCACTGGCGCCACTTCCCCTGCATCACGGCGGTAGCTTTTATATACAGCAATCTCTGCTGTAGTCTTGTCATGAATGATTTGGCCTTCCACTTACTAGTAGATTTCTGAGTTTTCTTACTGGATTTACTGTGCATATTTCCCCTCTCCTTCGTGCAGCTATCAGTACGCAATGAGTACAATAAACATAATATCACACATCTTACACAGATTATATGAATCTGATAGCAATCAATCCAGTAGAAAACAAAATGAGCATTTACTAAAAGAAAGGAAAGTGACACGCTAGAAGGGGTAGTGACGTAGAGCAAGGTGAGAATGAGAACCAGAGTTGAAGTAAGAAAAGATGAGAGAATTGTATCAGAGATCCAGCAAACACAAGCCCACAGCAAGAGTAGACAGGGCCTTGGTGGAGAGGTAAGAGAAATAGCAAGTGAGAGAGTCAGAGGTGAGAGATGGGGTGTAATAGAGATCAAGAGAGGCAGGGTGAAATAGTAAGAAAGTGCTAAAGACCAGATTGAAAAAATTGCAAGCGAAGAAGATAGTGAGTAAAGCCGAAAATCTGCAGTGGAGGGATAAGGATTTGGGAGCACGAAAAATCGACATAGAGATAAAAAGAGCAAAGTAAAACAGAGGGGCAAAGAAACGGAAAGAACAAGACAGATAAAGCCTGAAGAGAAGAATGATTCACTAAGAGAAAGCTGCTGAGAGAGGGAAGCAGGTGGAGAGAGAAAGACCGAGAGAGAGTGCAAGAGAGAGAGGGAGAGAGAAAATGTGTGAGAGAGAGAGACACTTAGGAAGATGAGTGATTCTTCGAAAGCGATAGCATGTCGGACGTCCCTTTCCTCAATCCACCCTGAAAACGAAAAGGACGCAGACAAAGATTGGCACAGGAGATATTGCAAACCACAAAAACACTAGCTGAAAACAGTAACCCCTACATATTCCATCACATAGTTGCCAGGCGACCAATAAGATGATTATTAAACTCTCAGTTCCACCCGAGAACTTAGGCACTTACCTTAAGCGTTGCAATTTAGACACAGTCTATGGACAAAATGTTCATCCAATGTTGATAAAATACAGCATATTTAACCACTACTCATTAATATCTAAACATATTCACTATTAACTACCACCATTTTATTTATCTTGTGCCCCAAATCCCCACCCATTGATCCACTCTTGCCAGAAGGAGCAAGTTCTTCTTGTATTAAATATATAATGTCAACACCCTCTCTGCTTTCTCACACACAATAGATGTTCACTCCCAAGGACGACGGAAATACCCGATATTTTTGCTCACTGAAACTTGATGTGTGAAAAAGTCTATGAAAGTAGAGAGTCTAGTTGGCAAAGTAGCTGTAGCCTGCTCTGAAAAGATTGAATACAGATCACAGGCACAATTCGCACAGCTTCAAAATATCTGTCATGTAATGCACTAACACGTCATGTTCTTTCTTCACCCTAGTAATAGTATCCAACATATTTTTGATTGGCTGTCCAATTCTACCATTGTACTCTTTGTCCCCATATGATCCTGCACCTAATCTAAAAACTCTGATTCCGATGTTACTCACTTCCTGTCTGATTGTACAGGAGACCACAATGGATGATCTCCCATCACTCTAATTTAGTGGGGGTCCCTCTCACTTCCTTCTGCTGGGCCTGACTGGTGGTAGTTTGAGGTCTGGGTGCACCGTAATGGAGGGAACCACATGCCACCCATAAAAGTTAAGTGACCACAGTACTAGGGACCCCTTTCCTTCAAGTATATGTTTTTCACATTCTTATTTTTTTGTGCATGTGTGTGTGGGCGTGTGTGTGTATACATATGTGAAACAAAGAGGTCAATCCGAACCCCATTTGTTCTAACAGTGAAAAAGTGTTTGGATTGGATACACATTTCTTGCTAGACCAGAACCCCTTAACATGTACCTTCTAGCAGGAGCATTGCCATGACAACCACAGTATATGTTGTAAGTAGTACAAGTCTATATTGCCATCAACAGCTTCCCAGTCTGTCTGTTCTGGAATCAGGTGCAGTAAAGATGCCTTCAAAGCCAGCTCCAGCAAGATCGACTGGCACCCAACATGAATTGTGTACTTAGACGTACTTCCCATTGGGTGGCTGCCCATCTGCCACAGAGAGAGATGGAGCTTCAATCCAGCTTGTTGAAATAAATCAACCTCACAAGATACATACCTGCATAAAATTGTTTGGTGCATTATTTGACATCCAATTCTGCAAGCTTCTTTTCTACCCAGGGCAGGGACCAAGCTTTTAACTTTGCCCAATGACCTTCTGTCATGATTCTGCTACAAGGTACTACCTGCATGAAGTACTCAGAAATCCCAAGGAGGCTTAAAAGTCTGACACAGAATGCACGAGGCAATCCAGACACATCTCCAGAAGCTCATGTGAGGTTGCAAGTAGCTAATATCAAGTACAAGTGAACTCTTTTGAGTTTAAGCAACTATCTGTCAACTACATTTACCTGCCCCGCTGTTTGCCTATGTAACTTTGGAAACCTATTTTCCTGTTACCTCCAATCTGATCCGGCATTGCTTGACCATGGGCCGATCACCAAGCTTTGGCCTTGACGCTGGATAAGGTGTCCCTGAGTCACACATGGAAGTTCACCAGATCCTAATGGCCTCTGTGTTAGTCCACCACAATATGAGCTAACCATAGAGTACTTTGTCCATCTATGGGCACACCATTAACTTCATTTCTGAACTAGAGCCCATCCAGGTCACTACCAGTAGGGGGAGGGACAAATTATGGTGTATTGATCTTGTCGCTATCACAAACGAGGACTGATATCAGGGTTCCAGGCTGGCAAAAGACTTGGGCTCACAACATTGTAACAGTTAATTTTACTGTTCTTCAACTTTAAATGGTTTATCAAGGAGCAAACTTTTTTTCAGCGAATATCCCTTGCTAGGCATTCATCTTTACTTTGGTTGTAAGATTATGTTGCATATTTCTAGGTTCATCCTTCAAAGCACTTGCCATTAGCTAGTTTTTGACTGCTCAGTCAAGCTACCCAAGAGGAGAGAAGGTGAAACAAAGCTTTCTATGAGTTCACTTTGCAGCGCCAAGTTCTTAGCCTTCTATGACACAAAAATTTAAGCATTTCAGATGAATAATATCAACCGGCCCAAGCCCTGACCCCAATCCCACAATAATTTGCCACACTCATTCTTCTCTCTTCTCTCTCCGCTCTACAAACACCAATCATGAAACTTGTGCTGGAGACGGTGAGTACAAATGTCCAACTTGCCTTGAAAACCTTGTTCAGCAGGCTATAGGAGAGTTTGTATTACTTAGACTTGCTCAAGACATCACATGAAAATCTCATTTAAAATGTCATTTTAAAAGGCGCAATCCTAAAACATCCCATTCATCAACTTGATTTGTATGAAATCAATCATTTGAAAAAAGTGAAATCAGGCCAATGATTTACCATGTTGCAGTGTCCTCGAAGCTTGCAACAGTCACTAGCGAGAGCTATCAGGAAGCGAAGGAAGAAGGCAGGGAGAGCAGAAAGCAAGGGGAGAGCAGGAAGTAAAAGATTTGGGAGGAAGAGGGTGACTTCTAGCAAGGGGTGCGCAGAGGTCGGAAAAGAGATTGCAAAATCACCTTGGTGAAACACTCAGATGCATGTGGAATCGGGACAGTAGAAAAGTGATGAACGGAGGGCATTTGCCCCTTAAAATGTAAAGCATTAAGCGAAATGTATTTGGGCAACTTGGATAAATGGCAGTGGTGGATCCCCTGCCTCACATTTATGTTGGCAGCCTTTCCTCTTGAGGAAGGAATGATGGTTGGGAACAAAAAAAATATCAGTTGTGCTAATCCCTTGGTATTTTTGATATTTTTCTCTGGAGAAGGCAAGGATAGTGGATAAAGCCTGGGTCTGGTTCAGTTTCTATCTCTCAGACAGGCAGCACGCAGTTTTAATTCCACCTGGTACCTCATGGTTTAGAGAGATGCACTGTGGGGTTCTGTAAGGTTCAGCATTAAGCCCAACTCTGTTTAACATGAAATTGGCCCCACTAGCCCCCATAGTCCAATGCAAGGTCATATAGAGTTGATACACACCTTATGCTGCCATTCCAGCAGCTTGACAATACCATGGCCGATAACTTCAAAGGGTGTCTCACTGTAGTGGCCAGTGGGTGGATGCATAGCAGCTGCTTAACGCTAAACTCTGACAAATCGGAAAGTTTAGACTTTGGTGAATTTTCCCCTTTAGACACCACAAGACTATGGCCTATGGAGCTGGGGATTGCCACCTCCCCGACACCAATTGCTTGAATCTTGGGGTGCATTTGGATAAATCGTTATCATTTAAACCACAGGTGCAGGCTACTGCCGCCACCTGTTTTTTCCTACTCAAATCCTTAAGGAAGACCTTGAAATATCTTCCATTGGCAACCCGGAAAAAAGACATGGTACATGCATTAGTTGCATCCAGACTGGATTATGCCAGTTCAATTTATCTGGGAGCCCACAGAGCTAGTAAACCGGCTTCAGCGAGTTCAGAATGCAACAGTTTGCCTTGTTTTGAACATTCCTAAAAGACGATCTATTGGACAAGCTCTGAAACAATTGCCTGTCAAGTCGCTAATTAAATTGAAAGCACTGATTACTCATAGGGCATTTCATAGTAATGGACCTCAGTATATTCAGGAAAAAGGAAAAAAATATTTCTCTGCTAATCAAAAATGCGTTATGCACACTTAAAGTAAAGTACACCATTTAACAAAAAGATTGCTTTCTGGACCAGGAGCTACCTTTTTGCCAAATTTGGTGTAATTCCGTTCAGCAGTTCGGGCTGTAGCTGTGTCTAAAGTTTCCTATGGAAATTAACATGGAGAAAAAGAGTTTTGCTGCCCTGCCCCCTTTTTTCTCTGCCCCCAGTCACCATTAGTTAGTTATGTTAGGACCTAGTTTCCATAGGCAAAGCTTTTTTTGACTTCCCTATATCTTTGGTGCAATTTGACGAATCTTCACAAAATTTTCCAAAAAAGGTGCGCTGCTAATCCTAGTTTTGCATGGAAAGTTTTGGGGTGATCCGTCAAGTGGGGGCTGAGAAAAAGAGGGGGGGAGGGGTAAAAAAATGTGTTTCCTATGTAATTAGCATAGGGACTTTAGACACAACTACAGCCCGAACCGCTGAACGGAATTACACCAAATAACTGAAATCCATATTTGTATATCTTGGGACACAGATCCTCCTAGGATCCTGGGAGAAAAGCTGCAGCTGCCATTTTGTTATTCAGGACTCAGTTCCCTGTAGGGAAAATAAAGTTCATTAGTGACAGAAGGGGTCAGGGTAGAGGTACCCTAACCCTATGGAACTAATGAAGGGGTCTGTGAGTGACCCCTCATGGGCAAGAAATTGTCCAAAAACCTTTTTTACAACTCAAGGATCCACGGATCCTCTCGGATTCAGGTGGATTAGGGTGGAAATATTGTACCTCAAATATCATTTACAAACATATTGCCACATTGGAGTTACTAATAAAAAATGTGCACCTAATGAGATGATACGCTTTGAACAATGTTAGAAAATGATACTGTTCTCAGACAATATTTTTCCTACCATGATGCTGACATACAACTGCTCAGTGTAAGAGTGCAACACTGTGGGACAAATTTACTAACTTTGGGATAATATAGGCGTTACCTACAACCTAACCATACTCTTATTGGTGAAATGGGATGTCGCATATGGTGAAACAAGACTGATGTTGGGAAATCCCTGCTACTATTTTCTCCGGGTGACAATGTATTCTTTTCTGCACTGACTTTATCTGTATGATACTTTACCTAGGGGATCAGCCTAAGCCAGTACTGGTCTATTCCCCCCGTATCATTTCTTTTTTGAAAACTGTGTACTCTATTGTTGCTATCTCATATTATGAAAGTATTGTAAATGTTCTTTCAAGTAACAGCACTGGTACTGACTGGACAGTGATTTATTGACTGTTATATGCTTTAGTGACTTATGAAATTCTACACTATGCCACCTATATGAGTTATGTTTTGTTAATAAAAAATTGGTAAAGCGCAACAAATAATTCCCGGAAGTATACCTCTGTTCTGTGCCAGCATTAATCAGTGATTAGGCGCTAAGATAGCCAGGTGTTCAACATTTTTCTAAACCTTGCGAAATCACCACTGCATCAGAGAAGGAGAGACAGTTTATTCCAAGTGGTAGGGGCTGTATATGAGAAGCTTTCCTGCCATATATAACCATACGGACACGGACTACCATCAGAAACTCCTTGTCACTAGATCTTAAAGTACGCGAAGGCCGATAATAATGTAATTTGCTCTTTAGATAAAGAGGGGTGTTGCCCATCAAGGCCATGTGGGTGAGATAGCAAATCTTGAACAGGATTTGTTTTTGGACAGGGAGCCAGTAAATGATTCTCAGAGTGGAAGCTGAGGGAGAGCCTGGCGGTAGATTACAGACCAGACAGGCAGCCATATTTTTTACTACCTGGAGTTTAGATAGAAAGTGTTAGTACCAGCTATAAACAGCGCATTACTATAATCCAGGTAGCCATGACCAAGGCCTGGACCATGATGCTGACATACAACTGCTCAGTGTAAGAGTGCAACAATGTGGGATAAACCAACTAACTTTGGGATAATACTGGCGTTACCTACAACCTAACCATACTCTTATTGGTGAAATGGGGATGTGGCATATGGTGAAATAAGACTGATGTTGGGAGATCCCTGCCTACTATTTTCTCCGGGTGACAATGTATTCTATTCTGCACTGACTTTATCTGTATGATACTTTACCTAGGGGATCAGTCTAAGCCAGTACTGGCCTATTACCTCCATATAATTTCTTTTTTGAAAACTGTGTACTCTATTGTTGCTATCTCATATTATGAAAGTATTGTAAATGTTCTTTTAAGTAACAGCACTGGTACTGACTGGAAAGTGATTTATTGACTGTGATACGCTTTAGTGAGTTATGAAATTTTACTCTATACCACCTCTATGAGTTATGTTATGTTAATAAAAAATTGATAAAGCGCAACAAATAATGCCCAGAAGTATACCTCTGTTCTGTGCCAGCATAGATCAGTGATTAGACGCTAAGATAGCCAGGTGTTCAACATTTTTCTAAACCTTGCAAAATCACCACTGCATCAGAGAAGGAGAGACAGTTTATTCCAAGTGGTAGGGGCTGTATATGAGAATGCTTTCCTACCATATCTCACCATACGGGCACGGGCTACCATCAGAAACTACTTGCCACTAGGGGCCAGATGTAGGTAGCCCACTACCGGTCGGTAACGGCCGAAATTACCGAATTTCGGCAGTTACCGACCGGTATTAGGCTATTAAGATGTAGGGCGCTAGATTTCAGATTCGGCAATTTACCGAATCGGTAATTCAAGGAATCCGTAAATTAACGATTCCTTAAAATATCGAATCAGTAAATTACCGAATCTGAAATGTAGGGAGCACTCAAATGAGTGCATTGCATGGTTAAGGATTCAGTGTTTACCACCAAATAAAAGTTGGTAAATATCGAAAACCTTTGGAAAAGCAAATTTGTGCTTTTTCAAAAGTGCCATGTGGCAGACTTACATGTATGTGTGCCACATGTGCACCCATGCACTATTCAGGGATGCAACAGGGTGTCAATGTGACACCCTGCCACCCTTGAATGTGTTCCCCCATTACCGAATCGGTATTTACCGATTCGGTAATTCCCATTCATTCCTATGGGCCTTCAGGCCCATAGGAATGAATGGGAATTACTGATTCGGTATTTACCGAATCGGTAATTACCGAATATTACCGATTCGGTAAACTTTACCGAATACTTACCTACATACCATTTACCGATTCTGAAATACCGAATCAGTAAAATTTGGTATTTTAGAATTGGTAAATGGAACTTACCTACATCTGGCCCTAGGTCTTAAAGTACGCGAAGGCCGATAACAATGTAATTTGCTCTTTAGATAAAGAGGGGTGTTGCTCATCAAGGCCATGTGGGTGAGATAGCAAATCTTGAACAGGATTTGTTTTTGGACAGGGAGCCAGTAAAGGATTCTCAGAGTGGAAGCTGAGGAAGAGCCTGGCGGTAGATTACAGACCAGACAGGCAGCCATATTTTTTACTACCTGGAGTTTAGATAGAAAGTGTTAGTACCAGCTATAAACAGCGCATTACTATAGTGTAGGTGACCCATGACCAAGGCCTGGACCAGGGTTTTTCAGGAAAAAGATGGCAACCAAGGAGAGACCTTCCTCAGCAGCCTCACTGTCACAAAGCAACAGCCACAATTCGCAGAACAGTGTTATTTCATAGAAAGTTCCTGCTCCAGTTTGAGGTCTAGATTTTTTACTGCATAACTTAGCACCGGAACTACACCTAGCTTCGCAGGCCATCAATCAGGGGACCAGAGGAACTGAGCTTTTCTGAATATAAGGATTTTAGATGTTTTGCTGTGCAACTGGAGACAGCAGTCGTTCAGGCTGCAATTTTCCTTAGACAGACTTGGAAACGATGTGTTGTGCTATCAATGTCCTGCCCCAGGGAGATAATTAGCTGGGTGTCCAATCTGGGCATTGAGGGCAGCATGTATGTTAACCCCTTCCATGCTAATGACAAGGTCAGCTCGTCATGCAGTGCACTGGAGCTGTGCTTATGACGAGCTGACCTTGTCATGAACAATGGGATTTTCAATCAATCAGCACCCAGCGGGAATTGCCTTAGCACCAATGTGGTTAAACAAAGTGGTGCTCAAACATGAAGTCTGGGCCACCACCTCTTGATGGAATTAGTGCATGATTTGAAAGAGCCCAGAATGACTGGGGGCATTTTTTCTAAAAAGTCTGTGAGCAATTTGTGATTATGATTGTATTTTGTAGAAGAGCCTTGTTCTTGACACCGATTGCCTGCAGCATGCTGATGATCACTGCATAGGAAACTGTGTTGAAGGTTACGGACAGATCTAACAACACAAGCATGGCAGGAAGACCAGCATTCAGAGTGCAGCGTATAGAAACCGTAACTGTCACCAGCACGCTCTCAGTGATGTAGGCGGTGCTGAACCCCAATTAAGAGGGATCCAGAATCTTATGGTCCTCCAGGAACGCCATAAGCAGTTTCTTAACAAAGATTTCCAACATTTTTACCAACAAAGGTAAAAGAGAGATGGGGTGATAGTTGGTCAAAGTGTTTGGATAGGCACTTACTTGTTTCAATATAGGAAAGACCAAAGCTGCTTTCCAGAGTAGTGACATTTTAGCTGATTCCAGCAATAGATTAAAAAGTGAAAGAATGGCAGGGGCAATTACTGTGGCAAGATTCACAGAAAACTTCAGGGGCAAAGGTCTTGGGTACAACCTGATTTGGCTGTCATCAGTAAGTCCTGAATTTGAGCCAAGGTACAAGGTTGGAACCTGTCTAAAGTCTGAGTAACAACCTTGGGAGCTGGACATAAAGGGATCAGTTTAACCTTGGAACAGCTAGAGGGAGATTTCTTATATATAATCTCTAAAATCGTTGACTGCTCAGCTTTGCCACCCTGGGGGCAAGTGCTAAAGAGGTGTACATGGTAATCAGTTTTGGGTTGTATAGTAAGCTCAACCACAGGAAACCAGTGGTAAAAGACTCCTATTGGTACAATGTGACCTTATAATCTCTGCTTGTCCTGAGACTTCTGAAAAAGTTCCTACAACCACCCTCTTAAAGAAACCTACTACAGAGCAATAACAACTTATTAATCACTGTCTATATCTACCAACAAATGTATGAATCAGTCGGTCGGAAATGAAACCGGCTGGTCATTCCGGCTGGCTTCTGACGGGCTCAAGGAGCCTGTCAGCCAGTCAGAGGCCGGCCTGAAATCCGAAAGGGCGATCTTTCCATCCTTGGGATTAAGATGCATGGTTTCCGGCAGGGTTGCCATGCCAGCCTTTCCAATATGGAAACCTTGTCGAAAAGCGTGTTCGGGGGGCCCCTGGCAGAGCCCCATGGTGTGCACGGCCTCCGGTTGGGTGCCGAGGGGTCACCTATGGTGCCCCCTGTTAATCCTTGCACCCGTGGCAGTCACCCGAAGGTGCCTGACACTGGGTGTCATTACCCATTACCGTCTATTTCCCTATGGGAGCATGTACTACGGCCGGTTTATAGCCATAACACATTCTCCCATAGGGAAATGTCAGAATGTAACCGAACAGTGTTCGGTCGCATCCAAATTAGGCGGTTGGGACCGCCGACCAGAAGTCGGTCGGTCCCGTTTAGGAGACAGTGTCGGGCAGAAGCGATTCCGCCCGACATCATAATCAGCCCCCAGATTTTAATGCTGCAAGGTACCTCTGAAAATCCAAAGATGAAAGAGTCATCTGCGCCTTGATTGCTCCATTGTAAAAGTTCTGGTGCATATGGAACATGTGCTAAATTCATGGTCTGGCCATCCTGTCCCTGGGCCTCCTACCAAATGGAACTTTGATTTAACAGGTAATCTGGTTGCACAGACTTCCTCTCCACTTGCCCATTTGGCGTGCCTACAGCTTTTCAGTCCATACAGTGGTTTTGACAACTGAATCCTCATTAGTGACAGGGCATCCAGTGCCACTTGGCAATAAGCTAGGTAAAACTACAAAGGTGAGGCCTTCACTTCACTTTTCTCAGGGATTCATTTGCTGCTGCTCTTTATTCACCTATTTCATCAGTACCTATTTAGCTGCACCCTGATAGGCCTCCATTCTCCCACTCTAAAACCACCACAGTGGAGCTCTATGTGCCCCTTGCATACCACGCAGATAGACTGTACCTGACCCCTTCCCCTGCAGATATTGTCAACCTGGTCTTATAATTGGTCTAATTCAGCTCACGGAAAGCCGTTTGATAGCTGGCCACACCGAGGAGCACTTCTCTCAGAGAGCTGTATCCAAGTGCTGCTTGGTAGTCCCCAATCAATTCCTACAAGAACTGGGACTATAAGGATAACAGGCCTCATCTTGATGCCTGTACAGAGATAGTGTTATCGCAAGGACAGAACCTAATCTCAGATGGATGGGATGCAGTCTAGGCCTAATGGACGGTTCTCAGTCTCATTGATAAAGGCCATTGCCAAATCAGGACTTAAGGTTTACTGCCACATGGCGTGATTATAGTTGAAGTTGCTTGGTTATAAATCCAACTCTTTAGAATTGAAAGAAGAGCTTTCTGAATTCTAGATTGTTGTTTAATGGTGAAGAAAGAGGGTAACTCTCCTTGGCTCATGTCTCTTAGCGAATACGTACTTACACAAAGGTTGCCATCTCAATGGGTGGTAGTGTTTCCACAGTCATAGACCATTGTCATAATAGGTGGCAGCGCTTTCCAAGTATAAGGCTTTCGTCCTTGTAGGAGGTTGTACTTTCTTCATAAAATATTCTTTTCTCAGTGTGTATTACAGTGTTTGCACAAAATATTAAAAGAAATATTGTGATACAATTATATTGTGTCAATAATATACACTGCACTTTACTTTCGGTGATCCCATTATAATTTGGCATTATATGTGTGTACATCCTACATGTGTGTATTGTCTTCCCCTCCCTTTTGCTCCACCCCAGGCTCTGGTCTGCGCCGGGGTGTTTGATAGCAAAGTCCGATGATGAAGCATGTCACAACTTTGTGAGTGAGGGCAGTATTTTCACACTGCACGTGCCTCCAGCGAGATTTTTCCTCATTTTTACACTCGCTACTCCTATTTGCGTGTATAAGAATATCAGGATGTCAAAAAAATCATCGACTGGAATATTAAAGGAAAAAGTAAGTGTTGTTTTTAATATCTTTGTAAAAAATATTGAATTGGGAAATATTGTATGTAATATTGTTTGTAAGTGTTATTTTGTATGCAACTTATTGTGTTTTATTATATAAGTTTATTTGTTTTTTAAATTTGTGTAAGATAATTGAATAATTATAAAATTGTTGAAATTTTTATGTTTTATTTATAATAATGTGTAAAAATAATGGCTTTATAAAAAAACATTTGCGGCAGATATTGGGATGTTAGGGGATAAAGGTGACGAGATTTTAAAAAAAGGGGATATTTTAAAGGAAAACTTATTTTGAACTATTTTAATGATATCCAAAATACTACAGTAAAATGTATAACTTACTTTTGTTACAATAATACTTTTTATAATAATTCATAATTAATTTAAAATATATATTAATTAAAAGAAAATAAAACATTATTTTACTGTAAATATTAAAATATTTATATCACACAAAATGGTAAACTTAAAAAATATATAAAAAAATAAATGTATCAAAGTCAATTATTTTCCCAATTTTGAAATTCGAATTTTTATTTGTTTAAAAAAATATATAATTGAAATATATATATATTTTTTAAAAATATGCCATTCTAAAAAATATTTTTTTACATTAACATTTAAAAAATTGGCAGTTCTTAATTTTATGCTCATTAATTTGTGATTATGATTGTATTTTGTATTGTATGGTTGTAAGTGTAGTAAGGGTAGTAAGTAATTTAAAAAAAAGTATTAATAGTGTTACCATTTTTTTTATAATTTAATGTTTAAATATGAATATACAGGTTCGTGATTTTGGTTGGTGTTTTGAATTGTTGTTTATTTGATAGATTCTAAATTCTGAGTGAGTTTGGAGTAATGCTAGTTTATATAACATTTTTAGTTTGAAGAATGTTGCTTAAAATGTTTTAGATTGTAGTGGAAATAGTAAATTCCACTCCTTTAGTGTCCAACACTTTTCCCAAATTGGCTTAAGTTCGAGTGGGAATAGTAAATGTCACCCCTTTAGTGTCCAGCATCTTCCCCTCATTTGATATAAATTTGAGTTGCAATTGTAAATGTCACCCCTTTGGTGCTCAATACTTTCTTAAAAATGGTTCATGTTGGGGTGTGATTATTTAATTGTATTATCTTAGTGTGAAATACTTTGTTTTTGTATGCAGTTTCTGTTTTATCATTAGAATTGCTGCTTAGAAATATAATAATACATTATTAGTTGCATGTTGGGAATAAATACCATTATTAATTGCATATTTTTATATGATAAAGACAAGTAACACATTTTTCTAAATGTATTGATGTTTTAAAAGTTCATTTTATTGATATTTTTACATTTTTAAACATATAGTTCAAATTGAAACTAAACATTTATATATAGATAAAGAAAACCTTTTGATACATTTTTATTATTACATAAAAATGTAAATCATATTTAACTTGTATTGTATATTGTACATTTTCCACATGTTTTCTTTTTCCATTTTTGTTTTACTTTTCAAACATTGATTTATATACATATTATTAACATTGTTTTAACTTAGGTTTTTTAGTATATTATTAAATATTTCTATATATTGTATACTATTTTTTTAATTACACTTTACAATTTTTTAACATTTTTAATAAAAACTCTTGACATGTTTTACAAGTTTAATATTTTTTTACATTTGTTCAAGATTCCTAAATTTTCTCCCATTCTTTTCTATGGGTAGATAGTCTTTTTTAGTTTCATTTAGCGAGAAATATATTTTTTAATGCTACCTTCTATTTGTTACTCTATTTGTGTCATTTTTAGGCTATTTTCTGGGATTGAGGTTGTGGTAAGGTGCTGCTGTTCGCGGAACAGGTAAGTCCTTTTTAAAGGTTGCTTTAAGGGTAGGGAGGGTGTAGAGGAGAGGACGAGAGGTTGCTTATAGTATTGTTTGTGGTCTTTTTGTTCTTTAAGAACATGAGTATGATGTTGGGCGGACGTTACGGTCTCAGGACTGACAGACCTCCGGTTGGCGGTCCTGAAACCACAATTACAATGCAACCACACATGTAAACCGGCCGTAGCACAAGCTCCCATAGAGAAATGGAAGCCTGTGTAAACCCCTGCGTCAGTGCCCCTCAAGTCCACAACCAGAGGGGTGAAGGGGATCCCGCTAGGGGTCCCCATGGGCACCTTCCGACAGCAAATTCAAAGCCTTCCTCACAGAATTATGCAGCCCTTCTGACTGGCAAACGGGCTCCTCAAGCCCATCGGAAGTCAGCCAGATTGACCAGCCACTTTCAATTCTGACTGCCGTAATTATACGGCAGTCGGAAGTCAAACCAGGGATGTCAATCGGAAAGCCTCCAACCGACATCCTAATTAGCCCCTTAGTTGTATTAATAGTAATGTCTTTATTAGTGTATAATTTGGGGTTATAGTACACTATTTTAGTAATGTTTTGTCATGTATTTTACCCTCCAGAACCCAAGACCAGCATACCTGAGCCGCCGCCTCTTATTCCACGTACCAACCAGATACCGCTACTCCGCCCAGCTGGCCCTTGTCACTGTCCCTCAGACCCTTAAGACCAGCACCAGAGGAAGATCCTTTTCCTACCTCACAGCCAAAACCTGGAACACCCTACAGCGCCACCTCAGACTATCACTGTCGCTGACCCAATTTAGGAAGGACCTCAAGACCTGGCTCTTCGACTGAACCTCAGCGCTAGTCGGACCTGCAGCCCTCCATCCCTCCACCATCTCCCCCCCCCCAGTGTCCTGAGACCCTCACGGGTGAGTAGTCGCGCTTAACAAATACAGTTTGATTGATTGTATTTTATGATGATTTAGTGTAATATCTATGTATTTTTAGGAATTTTATTTGTTTTGTGGGCGGGTTTTCTTATTTACTTGACAGGTTTTTGTCAACAAACGTGTCCCGTGGGTATTGGGAGTTACCTTCTTTTTTTTTTTTTTAAAGGAAATCACTTTTGGTTTATATAAACCAATATATTTTGCATTGATTACCTTTTTGTGGTTTCCAGGAGTGTTACATTTTATAAAAACTTTTTTCGGGTTTTTAATGGTTCCCTCATACTTTATATTTTTCTCATTTTTGGTGGATTATTATTTTTGACTACATGGATACAGAAGATTTGCAGCTACTGAACAGTAAGTTATATATATTTTTGGGGGTGGAAAATGTTATATTTTATTGTTTGTGTAAATATTATGTGATTCTTATTTGCAAATGGGTGGTTTATGTGTTTTATTTATTTTACGTGATGGATTGAGTTTGTTCTTTGAGCTTTTTGGATGATCAGTTTTACATTTTTAACATACATAATTTATATATTATTTTATTAGCTCAGCATTATTTAGTATTGGAGTTTTTTTAATGTTTAGACTGTGGTAATAAAATATTATGTTTATTATTTATTTCAAAAATAATTTGCCAACTTGGTTTAGATTTTTTTGCAGGTTTTTGGGACTTTTGTAGGCTACTATTTATGTTATGTTATGCTTTTGGCTATTATTTCTAAGTAATATACTCCTTTGTTCATTCTGAAGAGTTTGGCCCCAAATTGTAGCATGTAGTACATTCTTTTGGTTTGTTTGTTTAGTTTAGGTGCAATTTGGCTAACAGATTGCTCCATAAATAATTGTTTAATACTTTGCTTTTTTTGTAATGCTTCTACAAGTTTAAGTGTGTCGGTTGGGGTATGCCTACTGTGGATTGGAAGGCATTGTGTCATCATTCCAGTGAGATGTTTGATTTGGCTTTCTGTGCCATGCTACTGTCCACGATGGTATTTGGACCTATGGCTGGCGTCTGTGACTGGAGCCATGCAGTGTGCCAACCCAAGTGTCTATGAGATATTCCGTTAGGAGCTTAGTTTGTCTTTGTTTTGTTGGTAGAAAGGGTTTTCTATGCGTAAATCGTAGTGGTTAGCTACTTCTGTGACAGGGACATAGAGCCTTATTACCTAATGGTGCCTGGCACATGGTGCATGGATGTTTGCAAGCATGCCTTTTATTAATGCTGCTTGAGCTGCAGCACATTTCCGGGCCGCAACAGTAAACGCCATGTTTCAAACTGCCTACAGAGCAGTCTGATCAAAATATGGTGGGTGCGACCACAGACTACTCCTCGGCTGGTCTCAATCCTGCTGCGTTGGTGGTCGGACGCTCGTTCGACCGCCATCGTAATGAGGCTCTATGTGTCATTGTTAAATCTTCAGAAATTTTTATGTCTTGGTATCTTCTGGGGCAGGAGGAGTATAGCTGGTGGCTTTTATGGGTATAGGAGGACTTTAGGCAGTATATCTTTTATGATTTTGTTTGTGGGTTCCTGGTAGCTAGTGATTCCCTCTCCTATATCCTGAAACACCTACCACCCTTACTTCTATTTATGTCACATTTGCAGGGTGATTGTGTTCTCTTACAGGAATTACATCATCATATTTTGCAGTGGCCCTCCTATAGCATGCATTAGAATAATATTTGGTACATTTCCAATTCAACACATTCTTGGTTGTAGGTGTAGCCCATGCCACTTAGCGATTGCTTTTCTTTCTTGGATGTTATATATTTGCTTTGCTGAGTCATTGTATCTGAAGTAGTGTAATAGTGTAAATAAATTCAATTATTTAACGTTTATACCGTTATTTACATATAAAATTATGCAACTACTTCTATTTTGTTTTTTTGTTTAAAAGATTTTTATTAGAATTTTTGCAAATACAATACACAAGCCATATGAAAAATAAGTATGTAACTTGATAAAGTAAAACATTAGGCATATGACATATGGAAAAATATATCCTAAAAGAAAAGAAGAAGAGGGAATAGGAAAATAGAGAAGAAGATAGGAAAAGAGAAAAGGAAAGAGAAAAAGAGAAAGGAAAGGGGAAAAGGAAAGAGAGAAAAGAGAAAGAAAGAGAAGACCAAAGTATGTAGAGGCAGAATGTTTGCAGAAAGGGCGAAAACAGAATTAACATTGGGAAGATTTGGAAGAGAGATAAGTAGTAAAAGGGAGCCAGAGGAGATCAGATTTAATGTTCTGGGAAACAAGAAGATGCAGCGACAGCAATCCCTTGTTCATCACAAATGAAATTCCACCAAGTAAGTACAGACAATTTGGAGTTATCTTTCCACGAGGATAAAATCACTTTAAAAGGTAGAGCAATAAAAAGATCAAGTAATCTTGCAGAGGAGGGTACAATGACTATGTCATGTGATAAAGAGCCTAAAAACACATGCAAAATTGATAATGGAGTGGTAAAACCAAACATTGGCATGCAAATATTCCAAACAGAATTCCAAAAGGATGAGACAGAAGAGCATTCGTAGATTTGATGTTTAAGCATGCCCGTTTCTTTAGAACATGACCAACAAAGAGGGGAAGATGATTAGGAAAATTTACAAATATGAACAGGAGTAATAATAGCTCTATGATAAATAAAAAACAAAGATTGAGTAATGCGGGCAGCAGCAGAAACTTTAAACAATTTGGACCATAATTTATCCCAAATCATAACAGGAAGAGGAACGGACAAATCAGTTTCCCAAGCAACCTCAACAGTAGACTTAGAACGATCCATAACATTTGATAACAGTAAGGTATATACATATGCAGCTTTAGGTAAATGAGTGGAGAATAAAGGGTATAAAGGAGTAGAAGAAGTGAAAGGTGGTAAGGCAAAAGGCATTGCAAATGTAGACAAATGAGATTGTATGGCATTAGTAATGATAGTGTATTCATGGAGGTATGTATCAGGTAAGTGATAAATAGTCTGTAATTCATTAAAAGGAATAATAGAATTATTGGAAAGAAATTGATGAACAAATAGAATATCCTTTTCCTTCCAATATTTGTAGTAGAAAGATTTGCCTTTATATTTAAGAAATTTGTTATACCACACAATAGACGACAGAGAGCCCTGAAAAGGGATATACGGCCACATGCATCAAAGTGCCCATATGCGATTTCTTAATTGCGAAAATTAAGGAATCGCAATTAAGAAATCGCAAATTGGTATGCATTAAAAAATTGCATTTCTTTTAGCGATTTCTTAATTTTCCTTAATTGTGATTCACAAAATTTGAAGGCATTTACAATTTGCGATTTTCAATTTGCGAATCGCAAATTGAAAATGAAATTTCAAGGGTGCAGGGGGGTCCAAAGAACCCCTCCCTGCACCCCTGAAATTAAACTTAAGTGCAATTTACACACACACATGTCCCAAGGACATGTGTGTGTGTAAAATGCAACTTTCAAAAATGCATTTTTGTGCATGTTTGAAGGTTTTCGGTAAATTAGCATGAGGTTCAACCTCGTGCTAATTTACCACTTCCAAATTGACAATTCGCAAATTTAAAATGATCATGCATTGCATTTAAGAAATCTGAAATTGCGATTTCTTAAATGCAATCGCAATTTTAGAAATTGCAACATGGTTGCGATTCCTAAAATTGCTAAATGCATGATGCATTCCAAATTAGTCAATTGCATTCGCAAACGGCCGAAAATTGCGATTCGCACCGTTTGCGAATGCAATTGACGTTGATGCATGTGGGCAAAAGTCCTTGGAAAATATATTAAAAGCAACGTTTGAGAGTATTTCAAAACTGGGTATTTAGTCAAAAAAGAGCAATTAGACATAAAAACAATATGAGGAAATGAAAAATCCTTCAATAGGGAGCGTTCAAAGAGAACCCATCTGGGAATCGGGGTTTCTGAAAAATCATAAGCTAGAGAAAATGATTGTTTAATTAAAAAAGCAGAATGATCATTTTTAAAATTAGGGAATTGAACACCACCTTCAGTCTTGGGGCGAATAAGTCTAGTTAAAGAAATACGAGGGTGTTTATTAGTCCACAGAAATTTAGTACAAATCAATCAATCAATCAATCATGGATACTTATATAGCGCACTACTTACCCAGAGGGTCTCAGGCGCTTGGGGGGGGGGTGCTGCTACTGCTCGAACAACCAGGTCTTGAGCTTCTTCCTGAAGGAGAGGTGGTCTTGGGTCAGGCGCAGGTCGGGAGGGAGGGAGTTCCAGGTCTTGGCGGCCAGGTGGGAGAAGGACCTTACTCCTGTCGTCGATCTTCGGATGCGGGGGACGGCGGCGAGGGCGTGACTGGCTGATCGGAGGTGGCGTTTGGGAGCGTAGAAGTTGATGCGGTTGTTGAGGTAGCTCGGGCCTTGGTCGTGTAGGGCTTTGTGTGCGTGGGTGAGGAGACGGAAGGTGATTCTCTTGTTGACGGGGAGCCAGTGCAGGTCTCTCAGATGTCCGGAGATGTGGCTGCGTCGGGGGATGTCGAGGATGAGTCTGGCTGAGGCGTTCTGGATCCTCTGGAGTCTCTTCTGGAGCTTGGCGGTGGTTCCGGCGTAGAGGGCGTTGCCGTAGTCCAGTCGGCTGGTGACGAGGGCCTGGGTGACCGTCTTCCTGGTCTCGGTGGGGATCCACCGGAAGATCTTTCGTAGCATGCGCAGGATGTTGAAGCATGACGAGGAGACGGCGTTGACTTGTCTGGTCATGGAGAGGGAGGAGTCCAGGATGAAGCCCAGGTTGCGTGCGTGGTCTGTCGGTGTGGGTGCGGTGCCCAGGGCGGGGGGCCACCAGGAGTCGTCCCAGGCGGAGGGCGAGGAGCCCAGGATGAGGACTTCCGTCTTGTCTGAGTTCAGTTTCAGGCGGCTGGTCGTCATCCATTCGGCTACATCTTTCATCCCTTCGTGAAGGTTGGCTCTGGAAGCGGCGGGGTCGTTGGTCAGTGAGAGGATCAGCTGGGTGTCATCGGCGTAGGAGATGATGTTCAGGTTGTGTTGGCGTGCGATGGGCGCGAGGGGGCTCATGTAGACGTTGAAGAGGGTGGGGCTCAGCGAGGATCCTTGAGGGACGCCGCAGATGACCTCGGTGGCCTCTGACTTGTACGGTGGTAGGCGGACTCTCTGTGTTCTTCCGTCGAGGAAGGAGACGATCCATTCCAGTGCCTTCTCCTGAATTCCGACGTTGCTGAGGCGCTGCACTAGGGTGCGTTGGCAGACAGTGTTGAATGCCGCGGAGAGGTCTAGGAGGATGAGGGCCGCTGTTTCTCCGTTGTCCATCAGGGCTCGGATGTCATCGGTGGCAGCGATCAGGGCGGTCTCGGTGCTGTGGTTGGCTCGGAAGCCAGACTGTGAGGGGTCGAGGGATCCATTCGTCTCGAGGAAGGCGGCCAGCTGTTTGTTGACGGTCTTCTCGATGACTTTGGCTGGAAACGAGAGGAGCGAGATGGGGCGGTAGTTCTTGAGTTCGGTGGGGTCCGCTGTTGGTTTCTTAAGTAGAGCGCTGAGTTCGGCGTGCTTCCAGCTCTCCGGGAAGGTGGCTGTGTCGAAGGAGGTATTGATGATGTCCCGCAGGTGGGGTGCGATGACAGCGTCGGCTTTGTTGAAGACGTGGTGAGGGCAGGGGTCGGTCGGAGATCCGGAGTGGATGGAGTTCATCATGCGGACGGTGTCATCGGTGCTGATCGGAGTCCAGGCGCGGAGGGTGGTGGTGGGTGGCGTTACTGCGGTCGCTGTGTGCGATGGTTGACTGCTGAAGCTGTTGTGTATGTCCGCGATCTTGTTTTGGAAGTAGGAGGCGAGGGAGTTGCAGAGGTCTTGCGATGGGGTGATGTCGTTGTTTTCGGCGTTGGGGTTGGAGAGCTCTTTCACGATGTTGAAGAGTTCCTTGCAGTTGTGTGCGTTGTTGTCCAGTCGGTCCTTGAATGCAGTTTTCTTGGTGGCGCGGATCAGTTGGTGGTGCTTCCGGGTGGCAAGCTTGAGGGTGGTCATGTTGTCCGGTGTAGGTTCCCTTCTCCAGTCTTTCTCGAGGGCTCGGCAGTTCTTCTTGGAGCTCTTGAGTTCGTCGGTGAACCATGGGGCTTTCTTGCTGCCGGGTCTGCTGGGCGGGGTCCTCAGAGGGGCGAGTTCGTCCGCGCAGTTGCTGATCCACTTCGTGAGGTTGTCGGCGGCCTGGCTGGGGTTCGCTGAGCTGGCGGGAGGTTGCTGACTCAGGGAAACGGCGAGCTGGTCGGCTGTGATCTTGTTCCAGCTTCTTCGGGCAACCTGTTGCTGGTTGTGGTGGGTCTTCGTTCTTCTGAAGGTGAAGTGGACGCAGCTGTGGTCCGTCCAGTGGAGTCCTGTGGCGTGGCTGAAGGCGATGTCTTTGCTGGATGAGAAGACGGCGTCGAGTGTGTGTCCGGCGAGGTGGGTGGGGGTGGTCACCAGTTGCTTGAGTCCCAGGTTTGCGAGGTTTTCCAGCACGGTGGTGGTGTTGCGGTTGTCGTTGTTCTCCAGGTGGAAGTTGAGGTCCCCGAGGAGGATGTAGTCGGCTGAGGGGAGGGCGAGCGGGCTGATGAAGTCGGCGATGTTCTCGCTGAATTGTGTGCGTGGTCCCGGGGGTCTGTAGATGAGGGTGCCTCTGAGGGTGGTCTTGGGGTTGACGTGGATCTGGAAGTTCAGGTGTTCGGCGGGTGCGATGGTGTCGTCGGTGTTGGTCGTGATGCGGATGGTGTTCCTGTGAATGATGGCGATGCCTCCTCCTGTCTGGTTGACGCGGTCTCTCCGGATGATCTTGTAGCCGTCCGGGATGGCGATGGCGATGTCGGGCGCTGAGGAGGCGTTCATCCAGGTTTCCGTGAGGAAGGCGACGTCTGGGGCTGTGGTGTCGAGCAGGTTCCAGAGCTCGACGGCGTGTCTGTGGACGGAGCGGGTGTTGAGCAGGATGCACTTCAGGTGGCTGCTGCTGGATTTCGGTTTGGTGGGTGCTGGTGCAGTGCAGGTCCGTATGCAGGAGAACTTGCAGGAATGGCAGATGAAGGGTCCGTGGGTGCGTCTCGGGGTGGCTCGGTAGCATCCAGGCGTTCGGCCGGCGTTGAGTGCGTTGAGGGTGGTGGCGTCGTACGTCCGGCGGGAGGGCTGGGGTCCGCGAGGACCAGGGGTCATGGCCCTGGGCGCGGTCCAGGCGCGGACGGGCGCAGACGGGCTTACCTTTGGCGCACCTTTGGCGCTCAATCGGTGCTCCCGCTGCGCGCGTCCGCTGCGCGGTCGCTCAGAGGGCGTCATAAGTGAGGAGCCGGGAGGGCGGGTCAGCTGGGTGGCGGGAGCGGGGCGGCCAATGGGCAGGAGGGGGGTGGAGACACCGGGGGGCAGTGGCGGGAAGGAGGGCGGCTCGAGGGAGCGAGCAGGAGGGGGAGGGCAGCACAGGGGTACAGAAGGCAAAAGGGGGAGGCAAGTGAGCGAAGGCGAGGGGGGACAGGTAGAAACCGGGGGGAGACAGAAAACCAAGTGGAGGCAAGATACACTACGGGGGGAAGGAGAAGAGGCTAGTGGATAGTACACGCAGCAGGCGCACAGAAGACACAGGGGGGAAGCAGGCACGCCGCAGCAGGCAGACAGCGGCGAGACGAGGGTGTGCAAGGCAGTGCGCGGCACTCAGCAGGGCAGGGTCCTGGCCACGGCGGGCAGGAGCAGCGGAGGTGGTGGGGCAACCTCACCTGGAACAGGTTCGAGCGGTCGCTGCTCACCTCTGTGCACAGTCCCCTTAAGTGAGGAGCCGGGAGGGCGGGTCAGCTGGGTGGCGGGAGCGGGGCGGCCAATGGGCAGGAGGGGGGTGGAGACACCGGGGGGCAGTGGCGGGAAGGAGGGCGGCTCGAGGGAGCGAGCGGGAGGGGGAGGGCAGCACAGGGGTACAGATGGAATTTATGCGGGAAAAGTAAACATTGGGAATTTTAATAGGGAGCATAGAAACAGTATATAATATATGGGGAGTAATAATCATTTTGATAGTGTCAAGTCTACCTCACCAAGAGAGATGTAAAGGAGACCAAAGTTGGAGGAGAGATTGAAGTTTCTTCATAAGGGCAGTAAAAGTAAATTTAAGCGTATCAATCAGTGACGAAGAAAACCAAATGCCAAGGTACTTAATTTTGGAGGGGCACCACGTGAAATCAGTAGTATTAAACATATAATGGTAGCAAATAGCATTTAAAGGTAAAAGCTCCGTTTTAGATAAGTTCAGTTTATAACCCGAAATGGAGGAGTATAACCGAACCTCATCCAAAAAAGGAGGTAGAGATGTAATTGGATTGGCCATATAAATCAATATATCATCAGCATATGCAGATATTTTAGTCTCAACAGAGGAGAGTGTAAAACCAGTAATCTGAGGGTTAGTTCTGATGCGTTCTAAAAAAGGCTCGAGGCAAAGGATGAACAATAAGGGGGAAAGAGGACAACCTTGTCTAGTACCTCTAGCCAGTGAAAACAATCGTGAAACCTGGTTATTAACAATAATACTGGCACAAGGGGAGGAATATAAAAGTTTGACAAAGGAAATAAAAGTAGGACCAAAACCAAACCAATGGAGAGTCTGAAACATAAATTGCCAATTAATGTGGTCAAAGGCCTTCTCAGCGTCTAAAGATAAGGCTGCAAGAGGGTCTTTGAATTTTTTATACAAAACACACCAGGAGAGACAAGGGATTAAGACTTCTCTGGTTCCCCTATTGTCAATTTTAACTCACACAGCAGAGAAGCGCTAATACATAAAGCGAAACAAGTTTTTTTTTTATTCTAAGACAGAAAGAGTACATGTAACGTTACATCAAAACCCACGTCAGTCCAGTGTTTATCTGACCTTAAGGGGGAGACAGCACATGTCTAAATACTGCCCTCACACACTTTGCAGTGTCATGCTTCATCATTGGGCCGCATCATACACCCAGGTGCAGACCAACACACTGGATGGAGCGCATGTTTTTTTGTATAGATGAAGATTAGTGGTGAGATTAAAGGAAAAAGGAAAGTGTACTAAAACACATACAACACGGAAAAATGACGTGACGTACTTTACAAACAACAAGGCCAGAGGGGGAGGTTTTTATACCCTCTGTGACGGAACCAATATAATGCAGTATTTTAATTTAAAACAACCTAAAGGTCCACATGTATATTTTTATTCTGGCTGTGGGCCCCTGGAAGGATTAAAATCTCCAAGGACACAGGTATAAAGGGAAAGTAACGCTCCCTATATCCCCACTGCAGATACCAAGTTGAATTTTTTGCCAAGTGAAATAATATTAGAGAACATGCGAGCATTATCAGAGGCTAGTCTTCCCTTCACAAATCCAACTTGGTCTGTGTTAATCAAACGTGGAATAATAGAATCAAGACGGGAAGCAAGAATTTTAGCAAAGATCTTACAATCATAATTAATTAAGGCTATAGGGTGATCATTTTTGCAAAGGGAGTGGTCTTTATCAGGTTTGGGAATAATAACAATCAATGCATCCATAAAGGATCCGGAGGCCTTAGCATCTGCAATAATGGAGTTAAAAAGCTGTAAAAGTTTAGGGGCAAAAATTGAAGGTAATGTAGAATAGAATTCAACAGGTAGCCCATCAGGGCCTGGTGCTTTCGACTTTTTCAGAGAGTTGATGGCCAAAAGCACTTCCTGACGAGTGATATCTTTTTCTAATTGTGCAAATTCATCAGGAAGCGATGGTGGTGAGGGTAGACCAGCAAAAAAAGAGGTTACGTTTTGAGTGGAGGAATGGGTATCATCAGTATAAAGAGATTGATAATAATCATGGAAAACGTCAGCAATTTCTTCATCTGATGAAACAAGTTTATTAAGAGATTCATTGAGAATAGGACCAATAGTCTTACGTTCAGATTTAATTTTTAAATAATTAGCTAGCATTTTACCCACTTTATTTTGACCGCCATAGAATTTGGACTTAATCTTCAGTAAGGTATTACAAGCTTCAAAGGTGGCAAGTTTATTAAGCTCAGTTTTTGCTACAATTAGATTCTGAAGGGCAGTAGTAGCTCTAGATGTGAAGTAGGCATGTTCTAGTCCTTTAATTTTCTGCAATTGGTCTTTATATTTAGTTCTGTTTAATTTCTTTTTTTTTGAGACATACGAGATAGTGAAGGCTCGAAGGGCAGCCTTAAAAGCGTCCCAATTATTAGGAATAGAAGTGTCAGACGGATTATTAAAAGTAAAAAATTCTTTAATAAAAACAGTGACTTCCTTTATAAAAAACAGCATCAGATAAAAGGAAAGTATTGAATTTCCAGCGACTAAATTTAGAAGAAGTAAGGGAAAGGTCAAGGGCAGCATATACAGGTGCATGGTCGGAAATGAAAATAGAACCAATTTCGGAATTTTGAATAGAAGGGAGTAAGGATTTTCTAACCAAAATATAATCAATTCGTGAACGGGTAGGATGTACATTCGAGAAAAAAGTGTATTAGAGTGAATTAGGGTTACAAGTTTTCCAAACATCATATAACAGACGTGAGGTAATGGCAGATTGAAAAGATTTATGGGACTTGTCTGGCTGAAATTTACAAGAGGAGAGTCTATCAGAAAAAGAGTCTAACCATTGATTGAAATCTCCTGCAACTACTATATTATGGCAATCAATAGAAGATAAAAGAATTTTAATATCATTCCAAAATTTGGGATCGGGCGGACAGGACCATAGATGTTTAATAGAACCAATGTCTTATTTTAAATCACAATCTTTGCCATTACCCAACGACCATCATCGTCATTCTGAGTAGACAATATTTGGACTGATAAAGCTTTATGAAACCATATAGCAACACCCCCCTTTTTGTTGATAGCAGGAGAAAATACAACTTGGCCCACCCATTGCCTTTTCAACTTAACCGATTCCACATCATTACAATGAGTTTCTTGGAGAAAAACAATTTGAGAATTAAGCTTAGACAAATGGGATAGTACCTTTTGTCTTTTAACAGGATGACCAAGACCTCGGATGTTCCACGAAACAAAGTTACACATGATGGAAGGTAAGGAAGACGGGGAACAATTGAAGTGGAAACACTTCAAGGGGATAACTACAAAAAAGAATACAACAAACACAAACATTATAATGAGAGAAATCACTCAACAAATGCACATCATTAGAAGACATTAATCCCAAAGCTACAGTGGAGGATAAGAGAGAATGTTGAACCAAAAAAAGAGATTGTTGAGAAAAAGAACAAAAAACGAGTATATAGGAACAATAAGGAAGAACCAGAAAGAGAAAAAACGTATGAAGGGGGAGAGAAAAAGGGAGTAGAGAAAGAGAGATTGTAAGGAGAAAGTGAACAGATCAAGGCAAAAGAGCCAGGTCTGAGAAGAAAAGAAAAACCAAGAAAACAGGAGCGTAGTGATGCCGAAGAGGAGGCAGGTCCCAGCGATCATCTCAGAGGAGGAAAAGAAAAACAAAACCTCAAAAAGGGAGAAAAGACATTGAAAACAGAGAATACAGAGGAGAGATATGAATCACAAATCTCAAAGCAATCCTTTCCGAGAAAACAAGAAAAAGAAAAATAGAGATATCAAACATTAGTGTCCATGCCAGAAGAACAGATGTCCTGCAAAAATGAGTGGAGCTTCTGTGGATCATCAAAGGAGCGAGTACGGCCATTGTGTGTAACTTTACAGAAACAAAGATGAAGAATGCCATATTGGATATTTAATTGTCTCATTTGAGGCCGAAGATTCAAAAATTATTTGCGCCGAGCATTCGTTGCATTAGAAAGATCCTGGGAAATAAAAATGTTATGACCAGACCAAATAAGACGTCGTTTGAGTTTAGCAGCCTTCAACACAGTCATTAACTCTGTAAATTCAAGAAAAAGCATAATAATACCACGAGGCTTAGAAGCGTTAGGGTGAAGGCGACCTAAACGATGGGCTCTCTGAATATTAAGAGGTTGTGTCGTAGGTTGAAGGTCTAGGAGATCCTGTAGAAATTTTTATAGAAAGGACAACATGTCAGGACCCTCAATATTTTCCGGAAGACCATAAAGGCATAGGTTATTTCTACGATTACGATTTTCAAGGTCCTCAGTGTGAAGTTTCAACTTGTGAATCTCCTGTTCCAGTAAAGGTATCTTAGAAGAAACATATTGAATATCACTGACACGTTGTTCCAAATCCAGAACTTTACCTTCCATAACAACCAATTTTTCTTCAGTTTGGTTAAGTTTGACGTTGGTAGCAGACATAAAGGGCTGGAGACCACGGACTTCCTCCAAAATAGAGTCCAGAACAGGATTTTGAGAAGAGGAAATAGGAGAAGGCGGGTCATTTTTTGGTCTCTTTGATTTAGCTCCGGTGAGAGAAGATTTTGAATTACCTGACTCATGAGCCATGTTGAAAACGTGAGAAGAAACGAAGAGGTAATAAGCTGCACAGTTTTATAAGAGAAAGCTCCTCGTAAAAGCACTAAGACAAGAGATGCAAATGAACACCTGAAATTCAAAAATGTAATCACATACAGTATCGCTAAAAAAATATGCAGGATAAGTCAATGTATGTCAAGTCCAAACAGGTTTGGCAGCAAACAGACCTCGTTTTAGAATAAGAGAATGGTTGCCTGGCAAAGATGCCTGAGTAAAGTTCACACAGGAGGAAAAACATAGCTATCAGAATGGATAGGGCAACTGTGGGAATAAAAACTCCATTCATAGAATAAGTGTAAGCAATTGTGGAGAAAACAGCATGCCAGGAGCAATAGAGCAATAAAAACGGGTGTTTGCGCCAGTATTTAAAATGACGGCCGTTGTTTCCACAGATTAGGTAAAGCCGAAGCAATTGACTGGAAGAAGCACCAGAAATAGCAGCCAAACATCGCGATTTACACCACACAAGAATAAAGTGACACTGGAAATTGGTTACGAGATAAAAATAGCTGCTGAAGGGTCAGCATACCGGCAACAGAGGGCGCATTAGGCTGATGAAAGGACGCGAGCTCGGCGGCACAAAATGGCGGCCGCCCGCATCCAGAAATGGGAAAAGTTACCGGCAGTGAAAAGTAGCCGAAGGCAGGCTGGCAGACATCGGACAGGAACGTTTTCACATACAGGGCATGTTCCGATGACAGGAACGCTGCATAAATTCCTCGGAAGTGCAGACTGAGGTGAGAAATCTGCTCCGTAGGCCCGCAAAACCGCGGAGCTCACCGAGAAGTCGCCATCACTCTACGGCGCGTTAGCCACGCCCCCCACTTCTATTTTTTATACTTACATTTATGTCCTTTTTAGATATTTTGCCGCTTTTCGGTTGAGGATATTGTAATGTGGAGCAGGTGTTTCCTTTTCTGGTGGAAAGGGAAAAAAGCATCCGTTTCATTTTAAATTTGTTGGTAGTTTGTAGAGGTTGAGGTTGTTAGGTTTATTTTCACTTGTTATTGGGGGTGAGTTTATATTTTTTTAATAATTTTTTATACTTAATTTTTTATATTTTTTGCTGGTTTGTGACATGTGTATTTTGTTCTGGCAGGTTATCATTTTTTAAAGTCGTACTGTTTTCTTATAGGAATTATATGTAAAGAGATCGAAGTTGGATAGTAATTTGTTAATTATTTGCAATTTAAATTTTTAAGTCTATTTACAAGTTAGCTTTAGTTTAAATATAAGTTATACAGTGGCCCAGCCAATGCTCAACATGCTCCATGCAGTACTAGAAGATGGGAGGCTACTGAAAGACCTATGAACGACCACCATAGTAATCATCCCTAAAAAGGGCAAACTCACCAGAGCTGTGTAGCTCATGCAGACCCATCTCTTTATTTAATTTTGAAGCCAAAGTTTTGGCAAAGGTTCTAGCAAATCGGACATATCCAATACTATCTACAGTAATCCACTCCGACCAGTCGGGATTCATACTGCATAGAAGCACCAGGCTGAACCTTCGGTGTCAATACAGAGGAGTGCATTTGATAGTATCGATTGGCCATACCTCTTCCCGGTTTTAACTAGACTAGAATTTGGACCGCAATTTCGCGCATGAGTCGGTCTCCTATACTTGGACCCGCTAACAAGAGTACGGGTAAATGGGACTGTGTCCAGATCAATCACGTTACATACGGGGACACATCAGGGGTGTCAACTCTCCCCTGTGATTTTTGCGATGGCACTAGAGCCGCTGGCTGCGTGGGTGCGCCATGACCCCTCTGTTTTATGGCATAGACATTGGGGGCTGATGGGAGGAATGTTTCCACTTCTATAACTGGGCAGGAGTAACCCCAGCCGTCGACGCGGACCACCCAGGGCCGCCCGAAGCCATGTAGGGCGATGGGCCCGCCCTGCCGCCGCATATCTCGGGGATGAGTCCCCCACCCTGAGCATTACCAATCCTACCTAGGGGTGTCCAAGCGATCCGGAGGTCTGGAGGCCTGCTGGCAGAGGCGGGGGGACAGCCGACTTCCTCCCACATGAACTGCCACACCACCTTCGATGTGAATTGGAAGCGCTCGCCTGCCGCCATTGGCACCACTGGGACTTGACGTGGCTTCATTGACCCACTGGGCGGGGCCCTCACTGTAGCTGCAGGAGCAGAACTCGCCTTGTTGCCCTCCACAGTGGACTCTGGCAAACATACTGCTGGTAAGCACTAGCTGCAGTTGGGGCAAGCATAGGCTGCCAAGTGGGAGCCAGTGCATGTAAGACGACACCAGGGACTCTAACATTTAAACCCGTCACACAGCGAAGGCACCGGTGGGAAATAGCCGGGCCCTAGGTCCCCTATGGCATAGAGAGCGTGACCACACGCTGGGGGAAGCTAGAGGCTAGAGGCCACAGCGGAGTGATACCGGTGGTGAAGCCCAGAGAAAGCTACATAGTGGCTTGCGAATAGCATGCTGCGGGTGGAGCACCATGACTCATGGGAAGCAGCAGGCACACCTGCACAACACTGACTTATGGCCGAGGTCCTGTAACGACAAGAGGTAGGACAGCAGGGTGCTTAGAAGCAAGCAGTAACTCCTTGAAATGTGTGTCACAAGGATGGAGCGGACAGACAGGACTTCTGCCAGGAGAAATCAAAGGAAGTAAACATCAAATACTGGTCATGCCCCTTAACTTATGGCCTCTAGTTCCCCACAGATGACACATCCTTAGTTTGTGAACCCTGTCAGGAGTATTCACACCCTCTTCACCACCCTGTCAGATATAGCTGGGAGCGGAGGCAACCAGCAGCGAGGGTGCCAGTTTGGCACACTGCTACAACACTCTGGAAGTACACTACCCCCACACATCTGGGTCCCTAGACTGAGCATCAGAAACGGAGGTACCCTCACTAGTTGGCTTATCTGAGGAGGCCCCAGCACCCCACACAAATGGAGATCGCACGATGCTGGCCCGGTGATGGAGTAGTGCCAAAGGAGTGCACAACGTGGTTGCCCCCGCTGGCACGGGTCCCTGCATCAGGGGCTGCACCCGGGAGGGACAGACCCCTGCGCCTTCGGGGACTTTATCACCGTGCTCCAAGGCAGCCAAGGACAATTCGGTGATGTCTCTCTGGAAAAAGACCCCGCAACCAGAGGTGGCAGCCCAGCTCCAGGTTCAGCCACCTGCGCAACGGGGGTAAATCCTCAGCCCCGATCACTCAAGGATACATGGACCACTTTCTGCAAGAAATACAAACTGACATCTCCTCGCTCAAAGAAGAGTTTAAATCAGGCCTAAGCAAAATACGGAGAGATGTGTCTGAAATTGAAGACAGGGTGGACGACCACGAACGGACGGTCAATGCCAGATCCGAAGATCAGGAGATGCTGTGGAGACAAATAAACGCACTGGAAAACCAACATATTGATTTACAAACCATACAAGAAGATATGGAAAATAAGAGCTGCCGGAACAACATCCACATACAAGGGGTACCCAGGTGCAGAAGGTGCTGATATCATGGCTTTCACAGTGGAACTACTCCAAGCGGCCCGGGGTGACGAAGGTACCTATCCACATGCCCTGGATAGGGCTCATAGAGTTGCCGCGGTGGCTGTCAGAGCAGACCACAGCCCCGATATCTTAACCAGAGTTCACTTCTTTACAGAGAAGGAAGTCATCATGCAAGCAGCTGGGGCAAGACGGCAATCAAATTTCAAGTCTACTCGATCCAACTCTACCAGGATCTCTCCACATCACACTAAAATAACACCACAACTTCAAACACATCTCTGACAAGTTACGCGCCCAAGGAATTCGCTATCAGTGGGGCCATCCCTTTGCTCTCCTGTTGCAACGTACCCTCAGTAGATGAGCCTCCCCTGCCCCTTCTACCGCTGGCTCTATTTGACCGCGAAGCGGGCTAGATGTGGCCATGCGCACAAGGAAAAGAAACTGCTGCCACATACCCCTCGTCTTGATCTGCCGTTGAAGATGATGGGCCTCGGGGATGGCAGGGAGCCACACAGATCTAATCCTGCTGTCACCCCTGTGCTCCTGATGGCCACCCCCATAGACTTTATCTTCTAGAGGGTGACTCCTCCAGCAGGATTGGAGCACCTGGTGCCGATCTCCACAAGATGAAGAAGTCCTAGTTGGACCCTGTTGGTCCGTTGCTGTTACCTGTTTTGTCATTTTTTTTTCTTGCACACGGACTAGCCACAGCGATGACCGGGAAATCAGGGAGCAGGGATAGCCTCTTCCTCCCTAGACAGACTGCGCACGCCCATCTCACTGCCAGTCCCCTCACACAACTCCCCCTGTACACCCTTCAACCCCCCTACCATGGGGGATCTTAAACTGCTCTCTCTAAACGTGCGAGCGTAAACTCCCCGAACAAGTGGACACAAATTTGGCATTATATACTGCAACACTACCCAGATATCCTTATGCTCCAGGAGACCCACTTGATGAAGGCTCACCTCCACCGCATTACACACGCGAAATACCCTAAGCGGCACTGGTCATATATCACTTCTAAAATATTAGGAGACTCGGGATAGGGAGGGTCGCAACCTGTCCCTACAGATATTCCGGGTAAGGCAAACTCACACTACTTAACCTCTATGCCGCGAACACTTCCCAACACGTATATATCAGACGCATCCTGGGAGAGCAGCTAGATGGGGTGGAAGAAGATATAGTTTGCGGAGATTTCAATCTGGTTTGGGACCCCTCCTTAGATAGAAGCTGCGCGACATTCCAGAACACTGGGGCTATATCTGCAAGCCTAAAGAAGGACATTGAGGACAGCGGGCCGACTGATGCATGGCGCTATAAACACCCTGACGTGAGGGACTACTCCTTCTACTGACATGTGCATACTTCCCATTCTCGCACAGATTATGCCTTTGTCACCCACTCTCACCTTTGTCTCCTGCGCACGGCTGAACATTTCAGATATCTCTATCTCCAACTATGCCCACCTAGAACTCACCTGGGATGTTGGGGTGGCCCGCCCTGAGCCCACCTCGCGCTGGTGCTTATCCCCACACCTTTTGCGCAATCCTGTGGATGTAGAGAAGATATGCAAGGAAATTACTGATTATTTCCAACCTAATGCGCTACCTGAGATCTCCCTACACACACTTTGGGATGGGGTTAAAGCTACTTTCAGGGGCACAATAACGACCATCACCATCGCATGAGGGCGGGAGGTGTGATTGGTGGAGTCTAAACTCTCAGCTGAGATTAAGCAACTGGAGCACTTGGACAAGGCGCCCCCATCTCGAAGAACCAAAAGGCAACTGGCCCTGCTGCGAGGCCAGCAGTGCGCCCATTGCACAAGCAAAGCAGAGCTTACCCTTCTGTCCCCACAACAGAAAAACTACGAGGGTGGTGATAAAGTGGGCAAGCTCTTAGCCCGTAAGCTGCGCCACCTGTGCGCTAAGACACGCTTTGCTAAAATTCAAAATGGGAGCTCAGGATGGACAACTGAAGAGAGGGACGAGCAAGAGGCCTTCTGGAACTATTACCAGCAATTGTATTCCCGAGAAGATCCTTCCCTCACAAGGCTTCACTCTTACTTCACTGAAAGCAATTGTGAACCTTTATCCCCTCACCATGCTGCTCTCCTGGACAGCCCTATCATGGCAGAAGAGCTGCGTGTTGCCGTTTGGGACCTTCTCTTAGGTAAAACCCCTGGAGCAGATGGGCTTCCTGCTCTCTTTTACCGCCTATTTCTTCCCCAACTCCAAGATCAACTCTTGCGTCCGTTTAACTCCTTCTCCCAGGACACAGGCCTCACCCCCACAATGGCAATGGCTGAGATCCCTCTTATACTTAAAGCGGGCAAGGACCCAGCACAATGCTCCTAGCTCCAAAGCCCAATAGAACTTCTCAAAACGGATGCCAAGCTTTTTACTAAAATTCTAGCTTCCCACCTCAACCCATATCTATCTGGCCTTATTAGTCCCAACCAGGTGGGTTTTATTCGCCAGCGACAGGGGGTAGATAATGTCTAGCGCATAGCCCACTTGGTAAAAAAGATACACCGACTAGACATCCCAGCCTGTCTTCTCTCGCTTGATGCAGAGAAGGTATTTAACAGGTAGACTGGTCATATCCCCAAGTGGTACTGCATTAAATAGGCCTTGGGCTGGACTTCATTTCCACAGTCATGGCCTCATACGTAGCTCTGACAGCTTACATTCAAGTGAACGTATGGGCCACGAATTTGATATCCCTGTGCCGAGGCACGCAGCATGGATGCCCGCTCTCGCCCCTGTTATTCATGCTAGCAATGGAACCCTTCGCCATCCGGGTGTGTGATTCAAATGAGATTAAAGGCATTCTTTAGCAGCCAGATGCATAAAATCAATCTGTTCTCTGATGACCTCGTTCCCACCCTGACTCAGCCCGACATATCGCTCCCTAGTGTCTTGCAGGCCTTTGAGGCTGTATCTGTCTTTAAGATCAACAAGACTAAGTCACCTGTCCTCAGCCTCAACATCCCAGCCCCAGAGGTAAATGCGTTGCAAAACTCAATCCCCTTTCAGTGGTCGTCGAATTGCATCAAGTACCTTGGTCTCCATATCACTCCCACACTTGTCTCATGGTCCGTGCCAATTGGTCCTCCCTGCCCATGGAATGGTGCCTGGTGGCCCTCTGAACAAGGACTGGCACCAACACCAACCGACCACACCTGCAACCTCTGCATCATTCTAGACAGCAAGCTCACCATGAAAAATAAATCAACGCAGTCTTATCCGCCTGCTTCTTCACACTCCGCATGCTCCACAAGATTTTCAGATGGCTCCCCATTTACACCATATGCTCCGTCACACAGGCCCTGGTCACTAGCTGACTGGACTATGGCAATGTACTCCAAGCAGGAATCAATTTGCACCTCCTCAAGAGTCTGCCGACAAGGCAGAAAGCAGCAGCCAGACTCGTCCTAGACCTTCTCAAGTGGTCCCATATCACTCCCTACCTCACAAAGCACCACTGAGATACCAGTTCAAGATGCTTACCCATGCCTTCAAAGCCCTCCACAACCAGGGACCAGTGTACATCAATCACCGGCAGAACTTCAACCATCCTCCAGACACCTGCCCTCCTTCTCCCTCTGCCTCACCTACACCACCCGCATTCCCCGCAGCAACAGTGGAGGTCGCTCTGTCTTCTGCAATGACTTCCTTTACCTACGGACCTCATCCTCTCTACTGGAATTCAGAAAAGGACTGAAGACCAGGATGTTTGACTAAGCCTCAGCAGCAGCACTCTCAGCGCCTGGATACCCTCACGGGTGATTAGTCTCTGTTTACAAATCCAGTTTGATTGATTGATTTATAAATGTTTGTAGTTAATGGCAATATTTTTTGTTATATTGTTCTGAATTGGGTTTTTGACAGGGAAATGTACATTCAGGAAGTGAATAAACAACTGGGTGATGGGGATTTTTACTGTAAAAGCAGCACAATGGAATATAACTAAAGCATAACCAGCACATGGGAAAAGTTAGGGAATTGGCAGAAGGCAGGCTTACTTACGTGCCGGCGTTTGCAGAGGATTTCTCTGTGCCAACAGTGAGAGGCTTGTGCCCAACCTGTGTGTAGGACAAAGCGTGTCCTTTTTGAAGACCCCTCACTCACCAACCTAGTTGGTGACATGCTTCATCATCGGGGTCCCACCCCGGAGGCCGAGTGCCAACGGGGTGTGCTTCGACACCTGAATACAGTGGAGCGGGTATTGTTTTTTATATGTTGCAGTGAAAACAAATGATAAGTGGATTAAAAGGGGGCCAGTGCTACTCACCTCAAGACTTTATTCCTGAGTGACTGGGCACCCAGTAAAAGAAGTGTGACACCTATGCCTAATTAGGAAGACTCCGGTGTTCAAGACGTATAGTGTAATTAAAAAGCGACGTGTGCTATGTGAGATAAAATAGGTCTACATGTTTCAACCATCGTTCAATTGTGGGTTTTCGTCAGGACCAGTGAGCAACAGACCTGGGTGGTGCGCACACGCTAAGGTGCGTCCTGCCCTCGGTCAGTGTAAAGAAAGAAACAAAAATCTGTTTCTTAACAAAAAATGTTTCTTCTTCCCGGTCTGGAAGAAAAACCTGTGGAGAAAAACAGGTTGTGGGGGTTGGGATCACAATACAAGAGACAAACAATTGTTGTACATAAAACATATAATAAAAAGGTCGTGAAGGATACGGCCTAACTTTGTTCTAAACCTCGAGCTGTACGTCTACCCAAATAGAGCGGGGTGACAGTAGTAGGCTCAAAAGGTCGAATGACTGTGTGGTATTACCTCAGTCAGGTAGAGCGTATAGGTGCAGGGTATTAAAAATGGTTGTGTGGGAGATTTAAAATTTGCAGAGTTTAAACTACCACATTAGAAGGTATCGCACTGAGCCACTAACTACTCGATTTACAGTCCGTGCAGCTCCCAATTATTTGGACATGGTATGCTTACTCAGATCGCGGAGAGATTCCGCTTCATGGGCGTCCGTGTTCCAAGGGCGATGCTCGCATCACCTGAGGAGTAATGGTTAAAGCGGGTACGAGAACATCGTGAGCAAACGGGGTGTCTACTCGAAAGGAGAGACGTTGTCATCCTTACGGATCACGTTTGTAAGGACTTACTTGCAGCTTCTGCTCCTCGATCAGTAAACCTACTTGGTTACCAGGACAGTACGCCCCGTGCGAATCCCTACGGCGTCTGAAGCCGAGGAACTTAATATCAGGAAATACAGCTTCCTGGAAAGGGCGTGGAGAGGCTGGTCACGTGGGGTCGTGGTACCAATCCAGGACATCTGTTCAAAAAGAGGCTTGGAGTACGGTCGCTATGGGAACCTACGCATACCAAGATATCGCCACGGTTTTGTTCGTAAAGGTTGCTTGCGTATCGGTTCTACTTTGAAGCAAAGCCTTTTACCCCATAGCGGATGCCCATGGGATATTGTCATTCAATCCTGTCTTATGGGTAGATAGCCTGTAAACCCATCTTTGCTCTTTCTCAAATAGACGCTGGGTCAGGTTGTTTCCCATATTTATTTGTTCAATGATTGTCCATTGAAGATCGTCGGGTGTATGTCCAGCAGAAAGGTAATGCTCTGTTAGTTTGGTCATAGACTTTTTGCACCTAATCGTACTTCTGTGCTCCCCTATGCGAATCTTTACTTTCCTGTTCGTCATACCAATGTAATGCAAGTTACAGGGACATGTTATTCTATAGACTACGTTCTCACTGTTGCAATTGGTGTGGCCCCGAATCGTCCAGATTTTGCCTGGTTCCAGTTGTAGGGTTTTAGTGTTTGAGGTCAGTGAGCAAACACTACAATTCCCACATCTGTAGTGGCCGGTGACTTTCGGTAAGCCCCATGCATTCAGCACTGTTTCGGTCTCTGTTGCTCTGATAACCGGTCTAGTGTTCACCACTGTATCCTTGATACTCCTTGCTTTTTTAAACGAAAAAAGAGTTTTTTCCCACTGCATTTTGCCGGAGTTCAAGATAGACCAGTGTTTGTTTATTATCCTGGTCACATCGTTGGAGATTGTGTTATATGTTGTAACACATGTGAGGGGAGTATCCCCCAGGGACTTCTCTGTATTCTCCAGTAATGCTTCTCGTGGCTGGTTACGTGCACGTTTTTGGCTTTTCAATAGGATCTTGTCAGGATATCCTCGATCCTTTAGTTTGGAAGTTAGATCTCTAGCTTGTTCTTTGTAGTCCTTGAGTTTGCTACAGTTTCTGCGGATGCGTAAGTACTGCCCATAAGGAAGGTTCTCTCATAAAGGCCTGGGATGGAAGCTTTCAAATCTAAGTAGATTGTTCTTCCCCGTAGGTTTATAGTGTGTCAAGGTTTCAAATTTCCCGTTTTCTTTTGTAATGACCAGATCCAGGAACACCAAAGAGCTTTTGTCTTTAACATAGGTGAATTTAAGATGATCGTCGCACGTGTTCATCCAGTTAAAGAATGAGACTAGAGACTCTTCTGACCCATTCCAGATTGCCAGCACATCATCGATGTAGCGTTTCCAAAAAAGGAGGTTCGAGCTGTAGGGGTTCTTCTCATTAAGAATGTATTTTTCTTCAAAGTCATGGACATAAAGCCCGGCCACGCTGGGAGCAAATGTACTTCCCATCGAGGTTCCTCCAATTTGGAGGTACAGTGTCCCCTCAAATTCGAAATAGTTCCTTTTTAAGGCTAATCTGGCACATTATAAGATGAACTCTCTGGGTGTTCTTGATGTCCATTCCTCTTTCGATAAGGCTTTTTCAAGGACTTTCAGGGTGGCATCTTGGGGGATGCTCGTATACAGACTCTCAATGTCGAAACTCACTAGGATTGTATTTTCATCCACGGTGAGATCATTGAGTAGTTGCAACAAGCTTTTAGTGTCTTGAAGATATGTACTGGTTTTCTGAACCAGTTTTTTGAAGAAGAACACGTCACAAAAGCGGGACAGAGGTTCCAAAAGTGAACCTAGACCTGAGACTATCGGTCTACCTGGCGGGGGGAGTTTGTTTTTGTGCATTTTCGGGATAATATAAAAGTAAGGTGTTCTTCCTTCGCTTTTACACAAAAAGTCAGCCTCCTGTTTTGAGATAAAACCTCTTGTCTCCCCATGTTCTGCCAGTGATATTATTTCACTGCGTAGATCTTCAGTAGGGTCCGTTGGTAGTTTGCGATAACTAGTTTCATCAGACAATAGCCTAGTACATTCATTTTGATATACTGTTTTGTCTAGGACCACTATCCCACCACCTTTGTCCGCGGGTTTCACCACGATAGTTTCACAGTTCTTAAGTGTTTCTAGTGCAAGTCTTTCTTTCCTTGTCAAATTGGTAAAGGTTTTTTTCGGAATTGTCCTTTCTACTTCGTTGAAAACCGCTTGCTCAAATGTGGTTATTTCTACCGGGATGGTGTGTGGCGGGGGTGTAAAGGTAGATTTTAGTCGTAAACCTGTCTCGTTTGGGTCATCATTGGTAGTAGGCACTTCTTTTTTTGCAAAGAATGCTTTAAGTTTCAATTTCCTAAAAAAGGAAGATAATTCACACTGGAGTCTGAATTTGTCCAAGTTTGCCGTAGGTACAAAGCCGAGGCCTTTATTCAATACCTGTTCCTCCTCCCTGGAAAGGGGCCTTGTCGCTAGATTCGTGACTAGGTTCATCTGTTGCTGGTCCCTGCCTGTGGGGCTTTGTTCCGCGGTTGGTTCGTGTTCGACTCCTCCGGTCCCCAATGCACTTGGTTGCTTTGGTTGCCCGTTCTTCTTCTTCCCCTTCCTCTCCCGCGTCTGGCTAAAAAAGGCGGTCTATAGAGGTTTGGTGGGAAGAAAGGTTGTTGGAATGGAGGTTGCCATCCATACATCTGAAAGTTTTGGGGATGACTGAAGGGGTCTGGATAGCCTTGGATTGGCATCGGGTTAAACGGTTGCCAGTTGCCTTGCGTCTTACCCCGTCCTCTCCCTCTCTGTTTGGTACTTCCATTACTTGAATTGCTACTTGCGGTGGAGGTATTGCTCGACGCATTGCTGGATGCATCAGAGTTATCATCTGCCTTTGAGGGTGCGACATAATCAGGGTCAGAATAGGGATAGGCTTTTACCATTGAGAATTTTTTCAGATCTTTCTGAAGTTTTTGCACTTTTTGTTGCATTAAGTTCTCTTTGTAGTCGTTAATTTCCCTATTAAGTTCATCAAGTTTTTTCTTATAACCTGTAATGGTGGTTTTTATGTGGCCCTCGGCTAGTTGGATCTCAACTTGTATTTTCTCTGATAGTCTTAGAGCCGTTTTTAAAATAAGGACAATCCAATCGTGTGTACAATGCCACGCTATTGCTGCCCAATCTTTCCTGAAAGTTGCATCTTCGAGGAAGATCCGGGGGGCGTTGGTCACCAATAAACCCTTTGGTGCCATGTTCTTGCTTAGATATTGTTTCAAGATGGTGCCATGGAGTATTGTTCTGATCCTGCTCCGTTTCAGCTCTGTAAGATTCTCCCAGTCTGTGGTCTGTGCAATACTTTGTGCTATGTTCGCATCCGCGAACACAGATAAATCTCCCACGATTTCCTCGACCTCCTCCGAGGTGTAGGCAAGGCCCTGATTCTCGCTCATAGTGGAGGATGGTTCCACGTGGAAGTGTTAAAATTATGTGTAACTCTCGCAGCTGTGCGCTGCCTATACTATTGTAAACAAGAGGAGAGATAAGGGTGTTTATACAATATGTGTAGGGTGGGAACTCCTGGTCCCCTGTTCAAGACTAATTTACAACAAAAAGAGGAGTGCCCCCTTACCGGCGTTTGCAGAGGATTTCTCTGTGCCAACAGTGAGAGGCTTGTGCCCAACCTGTGTGCAGGACAAAGCGTGTCCTTTTTGAAGACCCCTCACTCACCAACCTAGTTGGTGACATGCTTCATCATCGGGGTCCCACCCCGGAGGCCGAGTGCCAACGGGGTGTGCTTCGACACCTGAATACAGTGGAGCGGGTATTGTTTTTTTATATGTTGCAGTGAAAACAAATGATAAGTGAGTGGCACTCGGCCTCCGGGGTGGAACCCCGATGATGAAGCATGTCACCAACTAGGTTGGTGAGTGAGGGGTCTTCAAAAAGGACACGCTTTGTCCTGCACACAGGTTGGGCTCACTGTTGGCACAGAGAAATCCTCTGCAAACGCCGGTAAGGGGGCACTCCTCTTTTTGTTGTAAATTAGTCTTGAACAGGGGACCAGGAGTTCCCACCCTACACATATTGTATAAACACCCTTATCTCTCCTCTTGTTTACAATAGTATAGGCAGCGCACAGCTGCGAGAGTTACACATAATTTTAACACTTCCACGTGGAACCATCCTCCACTATGAGCGAGAATCAGGGCCTTTCCTACACCTCGGAGGAGGTCGAGGAAATCATGGGAGATTTATCTGTGTTCGCGCACGCGAACATAGCACAAAGTATTGCACAGACCACAGACTGGGAGAATCTTACAGAGCTGAAACGGAGCAGGATCAGAACAATCCTCCATGGCACCATCTTGAAACAATATCTAAGCAAGAACATGGCACCAAAGGGTTTATTGGTGACCGACGCCCCCCGGATCTTCCTCGAAGATGCAACTTTCAGGAAAGATTGGGCAGCAATAGCGTGGCATTGTACACACGATTGGATTGTCCTTATTTTAAAAACGGCTCTAAGACTATCAGAGAAAATACAAGTTGAGATCCAACTAGCCGAGGGCCACATAAAAACCACCATTACAGGTTATAAGAAAAAACTTGATGAACTTAATAGGGAAATTAACGACTACAAAGAGAACTTAATGCAACAAAAAGTGCAAAAATTTCAGAAAGATCTGAAAAAATTCTCAATGGTAAAAGCCTATCCCTATTCTGACCCTGATTATGTCTCACCCTCAAAGGCAGATGATAACTCTGATGCATCCAGCAATGCGTCGAGCAATACCTCCACCGCAAGTAGCAATTCAAGTAATGGAAGTACCAAACAGAGAGGGAGAGGACGGGGTAAGACGCAAGGCAACTGGCAACCGTTTAACCCGATGCCAATCCAAGGCTATCCAGACCCCTTCAGTCATCCCCAAAACTTTCAGATGTATGGATGGCAACCTCCATTCCAACAACCTTTCTTCCCACCAAACCTCTATAGACCGCCTTTTTTAGCCAGACGCGGGAGAGGAAGGGGAAGAAGAAGAACGGGCAACCAAAGCAACCAAGTGCATTGGGGACCGGAGGAGTCGAACACGAACCAACCGCGGAACAAAGCCCCACAGGCAGGGACCAGCAACAGATGAACCTAGTCACGAATCTAGCGACAAGGCCCCTTTCGAGGGAGGAGGAACAGGTATTGAATAAAGGCCTTGGCTTTGTACCTACGGCAAACTTGGACAAATTCAGACTCCAGTGTGAATTATCTTCCTTTTTTAGGAAATTGAAACTTAAAGCATTCTTTGCAAAAAAAGAAGTGCCTACTACCAATGATGACCCAAACGAGACAGGTTTACGACTAAAATCTACCTTTACACCCCCGCCACACACCATCCCGGTAGAAATAACCACATTTGAGCAAGCGGTTTTCAACGAAGTAGAAAGGACAATTCCGAAAAAAACCTTTACCAATTTGACAAGGAAAGAAAGACTTGCACTAGAAACACTTAAGAACTGTGAAACTATCGTGGTGAAACCCGCGGACAAAGGTGGTGGGATAGTGGTCCTAGACAAAACAGTATATCAAAATGAATGTACTAGGCTATTGTCTGATGAAACTAGTTATCGCAGACTACCAACGGACCCTACTGAAGATCTACGCAGTGAAATAATATCACTGGCAGAACATGGGGAGATAAGAGGTTTTATCTCAAAACAGGAGGCTGACTTTTTGTGTAAAAGCGAAGGAAGAACGCCTTACTTTTATATTATCCCAAAAATGCACAAAAACAAACTCCCCCCGCCAGGTAGACCGATAGTCTCAGGTCTAGGTTCACTTTTGGAACCTCTGTCCCGCTTTTGTGACGTGTTCTTCAAAAAACTGGTTCAGAAAACCAGTACATATCTTCAAGACACTAAAAGCTTGTTGCAACTACTCAATGATCTCACCGTGGATGAAAATACAATCCTAGTGAGTTTCGACATTGAGAGTCTGTATACGAGCATCCCCCAAGATGCCACCCTGAAAGTCCTTGAAAAAGCCTTATCGAAAGAGGAATGGACATCAAGAACACCCAGAGAGTTCATCTTAGAATGTGCCAGATTAGCCTTAAAAAGGAACTATTTCGAATTTGAGGGGACACTGTACCTCCAAATTGGAGGAACCTCGATGGGAAGTACATTTGCTCCCAGCGTGGCCGGGCTTTATGTCCATGACTTTGAAGAAAAATACATTCTTAATGAGGAGAACCCCTACAGCTCGAACCTCCTTTTTTGGAAACGCTACATCGATGATGTGCTGGCAATCTGGAATGGGTCAGAAGAGTCTCTAGTCTCATTCTTTAACTGGATGAACACGTGCGACGATCATCTTAAATTCACCTATGTTAAAGACAAAAGCTCTTTGGTGTTCCTGGATCTGGTAATTACAAAAGAAAACGGGAAATTTGAAACCTTGACACACTATAAACCTACGGGGAAGAACAATCTACTTAGATTTGAAAGCTTCCATCCCAGGCCTTTACGAGAGAACCTTCCTTATGGGCAGTACTTACGCATCCGCAGAAACTGTAGCAAACTCAAGGACTACAAAGAACAAGCTAGAGATCTAACTTCCAAACTAAAGGATCGAGGATATCCTGACAAGATCCTATTGAAAAGTCAAAAACGTGCACGTAACCAGCCACGAGAAGCATTACTGGAGAATACAGAGAAGTCCCTGGGGGATACTCCCCTCACATGTGTTACAACATATAACACAATCTCCAACGATGTGACCAGGATAATAAACAAACACTGGTCTATCTCGAACTCCGGCAAAATGCAGTGGGAAAAACCTCTTTTTTCGTTTAAAAAAGCAAGGAGTATCAAGGATACAGTGGTGAACACTAGACCGGTTATCAGAGCAACAGAGACCGAAACAGTGCTGAATGCATGGGGCTTACCGAAAGTCACCGGCCACTACAGATGTGGGAATTGTAGTGTTTGCTCACTGACCTCAAACACTAAAACCCTACAACTGGAACCAGGCAAAATCTGGACGATTCGGGCCACACCAATTGCAACAGTGAGAACGTAGTCTATAGAATAACATGTCCCTGTAACTTGCATTACATTGGTATGACGAACAGGAAAGTAAAGATTCGCATAGGGGAGCACAGAAGTACGATTAGGTGCAAAAAGTCTATGACCAAACTAACAGAGCATTACCTTTCTGCTGGACATACACCCGACGATCTTCAATGGACAATCATTGAACAAATAAATACGGGAAACAACCTGACCCAGCGTCTATTTGAGAAAGAGCAAAGATGGGTTTACAGGCTATCTACCCATAAGACAGGATTGAATGACAATATCCCATGGGGCTCCGCTATGGGGTAAAAGGCTTTGCTTCGAAGTAGAACCGATACGCAAGCAACCTTTACGAACAAAACCTTGGCGATATCTTGGTATGCGTAGGTTCCCATAGCGACCGTACTCCAAGCCTCTTTTTGAACAGGTGTCTTGGATTGGTACCACGACCCTACGTGACCAGCCTCTCCACGCCCTTTCCAGGAAGCTGTATTTCCTGATATTAAGTTCCTCGGCTTCAGACGCCGTAGGGATTCGCACGGGGCGTACTGTCCTGGTAACCAAGTAGGTTTACTGATCGAGGAGCAGAAGCTGCAAGTAAGTCCTTACAAACGTGATCCGTAAGGATGACAACATCTCTCCTTTCGAGTAGACACCCCGTTTGCTCACGATGTTCTCGTACCCGCTTTCACCATTACTCCTCAGGTGATGCCAGCATCGCCCTTGGAACACGGACGCCCATGAAGCGGAATCTCTCCGCGATCTGAGTAAGCATACCATGTCCAAATAATTGGGAGCTGCACGGACTGTAAATCGAGTAGTTAGTGGCTCAGTGCGATACCTTCTAATGTGCTAGTTTAAACTCTGCAAATTTTAAATCTCCACCACAACCATTTTTAATACCCTGCACCTATACGCTCTACCTGACTGAGGAAATACCACACAGTCATTCGACCTTTTGAGCCTACTACTGTCACCCCGCTCTATTTGGGTAGACGTACAGCTCGAGGTTTAGAACAAAGTTAGGCCGTATCCTTCACGACCTTTTTATTATATGTTTTATGTACAACAATTGTTTGTCTCTTGTATTGTGATCCCAACCCCCACAACCTGTTTTTTTCCACAGGTTTTTCTTCCAGACCGGGAAGAAGAAACATTTTTTGTTAAGAAACAGATTTTTGTTTCTTTCTTTTCACTGACCGAGGGCAGGACGCACCTTAGCGTGTGCGCACCACCCAGGTCTGTTGCTCACTGGTCCTGACGAAAACCCACAATTGAACGATGGTTGAAACATGTAGACCTATTTTATCTCACATAGCACACGTCGCTTTTTAATTACACTATACGTCTTGAACACCGGAGTCCTCCTAATTAGGCATAGGTGTCACACTTCTTTTACTGGGTGCCCAGTCACTCAGTAATAAAGTCTTGAGGTGAGTAGCACTGGCCCCCTTTTAATCCACTTATCATTTGTTTTCACTGCAACATATAAAAAAACAATACCCGCTCCACTATATTCAGGTGTCGAAGCACACCCCGTTGGCACTCGGCCTCCGGGGTGGGACCCCGATGATGAAGCATGTCACCAACTAGGTTGGTGAGTGAGGGGTCTTCAAAAAGGACACGCTTTGTCCTGCACACAGGTTGGGCACAAGCCTCTCACTGTTGGCACAGAGAAATCCTCTGCAAACGCCGGTAAGGGGGCACTCCTCTTTTTGTTTTAAATTAGTCTTGAACAGGGGACCAGGAGTTCCCACCCTACACATATTGTATAAACACCCTTATCTCTCCTCTTGTTTACAATAGTATAGGCAGCGCACAGCTGCGAGAGTTACACATAATTTTAACACTTCCACGTGGAACCATCCTCCACTATGAGCGAGAATCAGGGCCTTTCCTACACCTCGGAGGAGGTCGAGGAAATCATGGGAGGTTTATCTGTGTTCGCGGACGCGAACATAGCAGAAAGTATTGCACAGACCACAGACTGGGAGAATCTTACAGAGCTGAAACGGAGCAGGATCAGAACAATCCTCCATGGCACCATCTTGAAACAATATCCAAGCAAGAACATGGCACCAAAGGGTTTATTGGTGACCAACGCCCCCGGATTTTCCTCGAAGATGCAACTTTCAGGAAAGATTGGGCAGCAATAGCGTGGCATTGTACACACGATTGGATTGTCCTTATTTTAAAAACGGCTCTAAGACTATCAGAGAAAATACAAGTTGAGATCCAACTAGCCGAGGGCCACATAAAAACCACCATTACAGGTTATAAGAAAAAACTTGATGAACTTAATAGGGAAATTAACGACTACAAAGAGAACTTAATGCAACAAAAAGTGCAAAAACTTCAGAAAGATCTGAAAAAATTCTCAATGGTAAAAGCCTATCCCTATTCTGACCCTGATTATGTCTCACCCTCAAAGGCAGATGATAACTCTGATGCATCCAGCAATGCGTCGAGCAATACCTCCACCGCAAGTAGCAATTCAAGTAATGGAAGTACCAAACAGAGAGGGAGAGGACGGGGTAAGACGCAAGGCAACTGGCAACCGTTTAACCCGATGCCAATCCAAGGCTATCCAGACCCCTTCAGTCATCCCCAAAACTTTCAGATGTATGGATGGCAACCTCCATTCCAACAACCTTTCTTCCCACCAAACCTCTATAGACCGCCTTTTTTAGCCAGACGCGGGAGAGGAAGGGGAAGAAGAAGAACGGGCAACCAAAGCAACCAAGTGCATTGGGGACCGGAGGAGTCGAACACGAACCAACCGCGGAACAAAGCCCCACAGGCAGGGACCAGCAACAGATGAACCTAGTCACGAATCTAGCGACAAGGCCCCTTTCCAGGGAGGAGGAACAGGTATTGAATAAAGGCCTCGGCTTTGTACCTACGGCAAACTTGGACAAATTCAGACTCCAGTGTGAATTATCTTCCTTTTTTAGGAAATTGAAACTTAAAGCATTCTTTGCAAAAAAAGAAGTGCCTACTACCAATGATGACCCAAACGAGACAGGTTTACGACTAAAATCTACCTTTACACCCCCGCCACACACCATCCCGGTAGAAATAACCACATTTGAGCAAGCGGTTTTCAACGAAGTAGAAAGGACAATTCCGAAAAAAACCTTTACCAATTTGACAAGGAAAGAAAGACTTGCACTAGAAACACTTAAGAACTGTGAAACTATCGTGGTGAAACCCGCGGACAAAGGTGGTGGGATAGTGGTCCTAGACAAAACAGTATATCAAAATGAATGTACTAGGCTATTGTCTGATGAAACTAGTTATCGCAGACTACCAACGGACCCTACTGAAGATCTACGCAGTGAAATAATATCACTGGCAGAACATGGGGAGACAAGAGGTTTTATCTCAAAACAGGAGGCTGACTTTTTGTGTAAAAGCGAAGGAAGAACACCTTACTTTTATATTATCCCGAAAATGCACAAAAACAAACTCCCCCCGCCAGGTAGACCGATAGTCTCAGGTCTAGGTTCACTTTTGGAACCTCTGTCCCGCTTTTGTGACATGTTCTTCAAAAAACTGGTTCAGAAAACCAGTACATATCTTCAAGACACTAAAAGCTTGTTGCAACTACTCAATGATCTCACCGTGGATGAAAATACAATCCTAGTGAGTTTCGACATTGAGAGTCTGTATACGAGCATCCCCCAAGATGCCACCCTGAAAGTCCTTGAAAAAGCCTTATCGAAAGAGGAATGGACATCAAGAACACCCAGAGAGTTCATCTTAGAATGTGCCAGATTAGCCTTAAAAAGGAACTATTTCGAATGTGAGGGGACACTGTACCTCCAAATTGAAGGAACCTCGATGGGAAGTACATTTGCTCCCAGCGTGGCCGGGCTTTATGTCCATGACTTTGAAGAAAAATACATTCTTAATGAGGAGAACCCCTACAGCTCGAACCTCCTTTTTTGGAAACGCTACATCGATGATGTGCTGGCAATCTGGAATGGGTCAGAAGAGTCTCTAGTCTCATTCTTTAACTGGATGAACACGTGCGACGATCATCTTAAATTCACCTATGTTAAAGACAAAAGCTCTTTGGTGTTCCTGGATCTGGTAATTACAAAAGAAAACGGGAAATTTGAAACCTTGACACACTATAAACCTACGGGGAAGAACAATCTACTTAGATTTGAAAGCTTCCATCCCAGGCCTTTACGAGAGAACCTTCCTTATGGGCAGTACTTACGCATCCGCAGAAACTGTAGCAAACTCAAGGACTACAAAGAACAAGCTAGAGATCTAACTTCCAAACTAAAGGATCGAGGATATCCTGACAAGATCCTATTGAAAAGCCAAAAACGTGCACGTAACCAGCCACGAGAAGCATTACTGGAGAATACAGAGAAGTCCCTGGGGGATACTCCCCTCACATGTGTTACAACATATAACACAATCTCCAACGATGTGACCAGGATAATAAACAAACACTGGTCTATCTTGAACTCCGGCAAAATGCAGTGGGAAAAACCTCTTTTTTCGTTTAAAAAAGCAAGGAGTATCAAGGATACAGTGGTGAACACTAGACCGGTTATCAGAGCAACAGAGACCGAAACAGTGCTGAATGCATGGGGCTTACCGAAAGTCACCGGCCACTACAGATGTGGGAATTGTAGTGTTTGCTCACTGACCTCAAACACTAAAACCCTACAACTGGAACCAGGCAAAATCTGGACGATTCGGGGCCACACCAATTGCAACAGTGAGAACGTAGTCTATAGAATAACATGTCCCTGTAACTTGCATTACATTGGTATGACGAACAGGAAAGTAAAGATTCGCATAGGGGAGCACAGAAGTACGATTAGGTGCAAAAAGTCTATGACCAAACTAACAGAGCATTACCTTTCTGCTGGACATACACCCGACGATCTTCAATGGACAATCATTGAACAAATAAATACGGGAAACAACCTGACCCAGCGTCTATTTGAGAAAGAGCAAAGATGGGTTTACAGGCTATCTACCCATAAGACAGGATTGAATGACAATATCCCATGGGGCTCCGCTATGGGGTAAAAGGCTTTGCTTCAAAGTAGAACCGATACGCAAGCAACCTTTACGAACAAAACCTTGGCGATATCTTGGTATGCGTAGGTTCCCATAGCGACCGTACTCCAAGCCTCTTTTTGAACAGATGTCCTGGATTGGTACCACGACCCCACGTGACCAGCCTCTCCACGCCCTTTCCAGGAAGCTGTATTTCCTGATATTAAGTTCCTCGGCTTCAGACGCCGTAGGGATTCGCACGGGGCGTACTGTCCTGGTAACCAAGTAGGTTTACTGATCGAGGAGCAGAAGCTGCAAGTAAGTCCTTACAAACGTGATCCGTAAGGATGACAACGTCTCTCCTTTCGAGTAGACACCCCGTTTGCTCACGATGTTCTCGTACCCGCTTTCACCATTACTCCTCAGGTGATGCGAGCATCGCCCTTGGAACACGGACGCCCATGAAGCGGAATATCTCCGCGATCTGAGTAAGCATACCATGTCCAAATAATTGGGAGCTGCACGGACTGTAAATCGAGTAGTTAGTGGCTCAGTGCGATACCTTCTAATGTGCTACTTTAAACTCTGCAAATTTTAAATCTCCCATACAACCATTTTTAATACCCTGCACCTATACGCTCTACCTGACTGAGGTAATACCACACAGTCATTCGACCTTTTGAGCCTACTACTGTCACCCCGCTCTATTTGGGTAGACATACAGCTCGAGGTTTAGAACAAAGTTAGGCCGTATCCTTCATGACCTTTTTATTATATGTTTTATGTACAACAATTGTTTGTCTCTTGTATTGTGATCCCAACCCCCACAACCTGTTTTTCTCCACAGGTTTTTCTTCCAGACCGGGAAGAAGAAACATTTTTTGTTAAGAAACAGATTTTTGTTTCTTTCTTTTCACTGACCGAGGGCAGGACGCACCTTAGCGTGTGCGCACCACCCAGGTCTGTTGCTCACTGGTCCTGACGAAAACCCACAATTGAACGATGGTTGAAACATGTAGACCTATTTTATCTCACATAGCACACGTCGCTTTTTAATTACACTATACGTCTTGAACACCGGAGTCTTCCTAATTAGGCATAGGTGTCACACTTCTTTTACTGGGTGCCCAGTCACTCAGGAATAAAGTCTTGAGGTGAGTAGAACTGGCCCCCTTTTAATCCACTTATCATTTGTTTTCACTGCAACATATAAAAAAACAATACCCGCTCCACTGTATTCAGGTGTCGAAGCACACCCCGTTGGCACTCGGCCTCCGGGGTGGGACCCCGATGATGAAGCATGTCACCAACTAGGTTGGTGAGTGAGGGGTCTTCAAAAAGGACACGCTTTGTCCTGCACACAGGTTGGGCACAAGCCTCTCACTGTTGGCACAGAGAAATCCTCTGCAAACACCGGTAAGGGGGCACTCCTCTTTTTGTTGTAAATTAGTCTTGAACAGGGGACCAGGAGTTCCCACCCTACACATATTGTATAAACACCCTTATCTCTCCTCTTGTTTACAATAGTATAGGCAGCGCACAGCTGCGAGAGTTACACATAATTTTAATACTTCCACGTGGAACCATCCTCCACTATGAGCGAGAATCAGGGCCTTTCCTACACCTCGGAGGAGGTCGAGGAAATCATGGGAGATTTATCTGTGTTCGCGGACGCGAACATAGCACAAAGTATTGCACAGACCACAGACTGGGAGAATCTTACAGAGCTGAAACGGAGCAGGATCAGAACAATCCTCCATGGCACCATCTTGAAACAATATCTAAGCAAGAACATGGCACCAAAGGGTTTATTGGTGACCAACGCCCCCCGGATCTTCCTCGAAGATGCAACTTTCAGGAAAGATTGGGCAGCAATAGCGTGGCATTGTACACACGATTGGATTGTCCTTATTTTAAAAACGGCTCTAAGACTATCAGAGAAAATACAAGTTGAGATCCAACTAGCCGAGGGCCACATAAAAACCACCATTACAGGTTATAAGAAAAAACTTGATGAACTTAATAGGGAAATTAACGACTACAAAGAGAACTTAATGCAACAAAAAGTGCAAAAATTTCAGAAAGATCTGAAAAAATTCTCAATGGTAAAAGCCTATCCCTATTCTGACCCTGATTATGTCTCACCCTCAAAGGCAGATGATAACTCTGATGCATCCAGCAATGCGTCGAGCAATACCTCCACCGCAAGTAGCAATTCAAGTAATGGAAGTACCAAACAGAGAGGGAGAGGACGGGGTAAGACGCAAGGCAACTGGCAACCGTTTAACCCGATGCCAATCCAAGGCTATCCAGACCCCTTCAGTCATCCCCAAAACTTTCAGATGTATGGATGGCAACCTCCATTACAACAACCTTTCTTCCCACCAAACTTCTATAGACCGCCTTTTTTAGCCAGACGCGCGAGAGGAAGGGGAAGAAGGAGAACGGGCAACCAAAGCAACCAAGTGCATTGGGGACCGGAGGAGTCGAACACGAACCAACCGCGGAACAAAGCCCCACAGGCAGGGACCAGCAACAGATGAACCTAGTCACGAATCTAGCGACAAGGCCCCTTTCCAGGGAGGAGGAACAGGTATTGAATAAAGGCCTCGGCTTTGTACCTACGGCAAACTTGGACAAATTCAGACTCCAGTGTGAATTATCTTCCTTATTTAGGAAATTGAAACTTAAAGCATTCTTTGCAAAAAAAGAAGTGCCAACTACCAATGATGACCCAAACGAGACAGGTTTACGACTAAAATCTACCTTTACACCCCCGCCACACACCATCCCGGTAGAAATAACCACATTTGAGCAAGCGGTTTTCAACGAAGTAGAAAGGACAATTCAGAAAAAAACCTTTACCAATTTGACAAGGAAAGAAAGACTTGCACTAGAAACATTTAAGAACTGTGAAACTATCGTGGTGAAACCCGCAGACAAAGGTGGTGGGATAGTGGTCCTAGACAAAACAGTCTATCAAAATGAATGTACTAGGCTATTGTCTGATGAAACTAGTTATCGCAGACTACCAACGGACCCTACTGAAGATCTATGCAGTGAAATAATATCACTGGCAGAACATGGGGAGACAAGAGGTTTTATCTCAAAACAGGAGGCTGACTTTTTGTGTAAAAGCAAAGGAAGAACACCTTACTTTTATATTATCCCGAAAATGCACAAAAACAAACTCCCCCCGCCAGGTAGACCGATAGTCTCAGGTCTAGGTTCACTTTTGGAACCTCTGTCCCGCTTTTGTGACGTGTTCTTCAAAAAACTGGTTCAGAAAACCAGTACATATCTTCAAGACACTAAAAGCTTGTTGCAACTACTCAATGATCTCACCGTGGATGAAAATACAATCCTAGTGAGTTTCGACATTGAGAGTCTGTATACGAGCATCCCCCAAGATGCCACCCTGAAAGTCCTTGAAAAAGCCTTATCGAAAGAGGAATGGACATCAAGAACACCCAGAGAGTTCATCTTAGAATGTGCCAGATTAGCCTTAAAAAGGAACTATTTCGAATTTGAGGGGACACTGTACCTCCAAATTGGAGGAACCTCGATGGGAAGTACATTTGCTCCCAGCGTGGCCGGGCTTTATGTCCATGACTTTGAAGAAAAATACATTCTTAATGAGGAGAACCCCTACAGCTCGAACCTCCTTTTTTGGAAACGCTACATCGATGATGTGCTGGCAATCTGGAATGGGTCAGAAGAGTCTCTAGTCTCATTCTTTAACTGGATGAACACGTGCGACGATCATCTTAAATTCACCTATGTTAAAGACAAAAGCTCTTTGGTGTTCCTGGATCTGGTAATTACAAAAGAAAACGGAAAATTTGAAACCTTGACACACTATAAACCTACGGGGAAGAACAATCTACTTAGATTTGAAAGCTTCCATCCCAGGCCTTTACGAGAGAACCTTCCTTATGAGCAGTACTTACGCATCCGCAGAAACTGTAGCAAACTCAAGGACTACAAAGAACAAGCTAGAGATCTAACTTCCAAACTAAAGGATCGAGGATATCCTGACAAGATCCTATTGAAAAGCCAAAAACGTGCACGTAACCAGCCACGAGAAGCATTACTGGAGAATACAGAGAAGTCCCTGGGGGATACTCCCCTCACATGTGTTACAACATATAACACAATCTCCAACGATGTGACCAGGATAATAAACAAACACTGGTCTATCTTGAACTCCGGCAAAATGCAGTGGGAAAAACCTCTTTTTTCGTTTAAAAAAGCAAGGAGTATCAAGGATACAGTGGTGAACACTAGACCGGTTATCAGAGCAACAGAGACCGAAACAGTGCTGAATGCATGGGGCTTACCGAAAGTCACCGGCCACTACAGATGTGGGAATTGTAGTGTTTGCTCACTGACCTCAAACACTAAAACCCTACAACTGGAACCAGGCAAAATCTGGACGATTCGGGGCCACACCAATTGCAACAGTGAGAACGTAGTCTATAGAATAACATGTCCCTGTAACTTGCATTACATTGGTATGACGAACAGGAAAGTAAAGATTCGCATAGGGGAGCACAGAAGTACGATTAGGTGCAAAAAGTCTATGACCAAACTAACAGAGCATTACCTTTCTGCTGGACATACACCCGACGATCTTCAATGGACAATCATTGAACAAATAAATACGGGAAACAACCTGACCCAGCGTCTATTTGAGAAAGAGCAAAGATGGGTTTACAGGCTATCTACCCATAAGACAGGATTGAAAGACAATATCCCATGGGGCTCCGCTATGGGGTAAAAGGCTTTGCTTCAAAGTAGAACCGATACGCAAGCAACCTTTACGAACAAAACCTTGGCGATATCTTGGTATGCGTAGGTTCCCATAGCGACCGTACTCCAAGCCTCTTTTTGAACAGATGTCCTGGATTGGTACCACGACCCCACGTGACCAGCCTCTCCACGCCCTTTCCAGGAAGCTGTATTTCCTGATATTAAGTTCCTCGGCTTCAGACGCCGTAGGGATTCGCACGGGGCGTACTGTCCTGGTAACCAAGTAGGTTTACTGATCGAGGAGCAGAAGCTGCAAGTAAGTCCTTACAAACGTGATCCGTAAGGATGACAACGTCTCTCCTTTCGAGTAGACACCCCTTTTGCTCACGATGTTCTCGTACCCGCTTTCACCATTACTCCTCAGGTGATGCGAGCATCGCCCTTGGAACACGGACGCCCATGAAGCGGAATCTCTCCGCGATCTGAGTAAGCATACCATGTCCAAATAATTGGGAGCTGCACGGACTGTAAATCGAGTAGTTAGTGGCTCAGTGCGATACCTTCTAATGTGCTAGTTTAAACTCTGCAAATTTTAAATCTCCCACACAACCATTTTTAATACCCTGCACCTATACGCTCTACCTGACTGAGGTAATACCACACAGTCATTCGACCTTTTGAGCCTACTACTGTCACCCCGCTCTATTTGGGTAGACGTACAGCTCGAGGTTTAGAACAAAGTTAGGCCGTATCCTTCACGACCTTTTTATTATATGTTTTATGTACAACAATTGTTTGTCTCTTGTATCTTGATCCCAACCCCCACAACCTGTTTTTCTCCACAGGTTTTTCTTCCAGACCGGGAAGAAGAAACATTTTTTGTTAAGAAACAGATTTTTGTTTCTTTCTTTTCACTGACCGAGGGCAGGACGCACCTTAGCGTGTGCGCACCACCCAGGTCTGTTGCTCACTGGTCCTGACGAAAACCCACAATTGAACGATGGTTGAAACATGTAGACCTATTTTATCTCACATAGCACACGTCGCTTTTTAATTACACTATACGTCTTGAACACCGGAGTCTTCCTAATTAGGCATAGGTGTCACACTTCTTTTACTGGGTGCCCAGTCACTCAGGAATAAAGTCTTGAGGTGAGTAGCACTGGCCCCCTTTTAATCCACTTATCATTTGTTTTCACTGCAACATATAAAAAAACAATACCCGCTCCACTGTATTCAGGTGTCGAAGCACACCCCGTTGGCACTCGGCCTCCGGGGTGGGACCCCGATGATGAAGCATGTCACCAACTAGGTTGGTGAGTGAGGGGTCTTCAAAAAGGACACGCTTTGTCCTGCACACAGGTTGGGCACAAGCCTCTCACTGTTGGCACAGAGAAATCCTCTGCAAACGCCGGTAAGGGGGCACTCCTCTTTTTGTTGTAAATTAGTCTTGAACAGGGGACCAGGAGTTCCCACCCTACACATATTGTATAAACACCCTTATCTCTCCTCTTGTTTACAAAAGGCTTACTTACGTGACAGGAGTTTTGCTTTCTCAAAAAGGATTATCCCAAGTTGCCCATCTTATACCTTCTACCGAAGCTGCATAAAGACCCCAGGAAACCCCCAGGTAGACCCATTGTTTCCTCCTTGGGAAGTATTAACGAAAACATATCTAAATATATAGATCATTTCTTGAGGGAATATGTAACCTCATTACCCTCACATATCAAAGACACCAAGGACTTCCTTAACAAAATAGAAGACATCACATGGGAGGAGGGGCTCACCCTGATTACAATGATGTGAGCTCGCTCTACACCATTATTGATCATGACCAGGCAGTGGAGGCATGCTTCCACTTCATGAAAGCAAGAGACATAGCATACTTGGGGCACACGCACATGCTTGTAGAGATGATGAGGATATGTCTTACCAACAATATCTTCATGTTCGACGGTGATCTCTACAGGCAGGTGCGTGGAACCGCGATGGGTTCGTGCATTCACTCCGAGCTTTGCGAATCTCTTCCTTGGTAAGTGGGAGGAGGAGATTCGTGAGGACGTTAACCTCAGATCAGATTTCATGTTGGTAAAGGTATGGATCCGATATATTGACAATCTTTTCGTGGTATGGAGTGGCTCAGAACAAGAAGCCAAGAATTTTGTTACAAAACTTAACAATAACCCATACAATGTGAAACTAACATCTAGCATGAGTACCAGCAGTATTGAGTTTCTTGACACCCAGATTTGTGTGCATGAAGGTAAACTTACCATGAGTTTACATAGGAAAGAAACTGCAGGTAACAGTCTCCTACATGCCCTCAGTGATCATCCAGATACACTGAAATGGAGTATATTGTATGGAGAGTTACTGAGGGCAAGAAGGAATTGCAGCACAGATGAACTCTTTGAGGCAGAACAGACAAGGATGCTAACTAGATTCAGAGAACGTGGGTATCCTGAGTGGGTACTTATCAAAGCAATACTAAATGTAAAAGATATGTCAAGGTTAAGCACCCTTGAGAATAAGCAAGGAACATCAGAACCAGAAACAGTGACTCGAGTAATCGCCACTTTTAACCAGGACTCCAACATAGGGGCACATTATGATGGAGGATTTTCCGCATCCTCCGGGCCGGCGGAAGCCACCGCCGGCCCGGCGGATGCGGAAAATCCTCAGCGGACCCACCAAAGACCCACCACCACATTAGGATGGCTGGTGGGTCCTGGTTTCAGTCCGCTGCTTTTCCGCTGCGGTTGGCTTACAACCGCGGCGGAAAAGCTCTAATATGGTGGCGGTGTCTCTCAGACACCGCCAGACATATTAGGATCGCGTAGAAGAGATGCTTTTCCGCGGCTGGTTCTCTGCCGGGGAAAAGCATACAGATCTTCACTCTGGGGGCCCGTTGCGGGCACCCTGGGTGAAGGGAGGTGGGGGGTGCACATGGGGGGGTACCTATGGTACCCCCCTGCATTTACATGCAGAAAGAGGCAGGCACCGCGCGGTGCCTGCCGCTTTGTGCATGTAAATGCACTGCATGTGTTTTTAACATTGCGGCGGGTGCAGCTTGAATCCGCACCCGCCCGCAATGTTACATATAGAGGATGTGACCGCCAGGGTGGCGGTCACATCCTAATTGCACAGGAGGGAACGCCGCAGCACATGAGGACGTTCCCTCCTACACAGGGATCGCGGACGGACTTGCGATCGTAATGGGCCCCTTAGTACGGAAAGTGTTGACTGACAACTGGAAAATACTCAAAGCAGACAACATCATAGGTCCCAGCATCAGTGATAGACCCCTAGTAACATACCAGAGAGGCAGGAGCCTTAGGGGATATCTCAAAAACCGGTAGTCAAAATGTTCATAACCTCAAGGGGTTCTACCCATGTGGTCCCTGTAGAGCATGAAAATCGAGCAATATGGTCAAAGAGGTGGAAATACCAGGCTCAAGAAAGAACTACAGCATTGGACAATTTTTGACATGCAGCACTAACTATACAGTCTATGTTTTAGAATGTCCTTGTAAATTGCGCTATGTTGGTAGCACGGTATGCATGGTGAAGAAACGTGTCCAGGAACACCTCCGTGCCATCACGAACATTGACTTGAACTATCCCATTGCACGCCACTTTCGAGAAAAACAAACATCAGTCTAATAATGCACTCCTCAGATTCTATGCCATTGAACAGGTGAATATAAGTAAGAGAGGAGGCAACAGGGAACTAATGTTGAGGAAGAAAGAGAATAGTGGATTATTGAGCTCGAGACCAGGTTCCCAGGGGGGAATAACTTGGACGAAGAATGAGCCACCCATCTCCGTGAAAATAACCTTTTTTGTAATCCATAAATAATGCAAACTGCGTGTATGTAACATGAATATTATAAATTAGATGTGAATGATTTTAGTACATCGTTTTTAATCTATGTCTGGTTGTTTTCAGGAGGAAAGGAAGGGACCCTTCACCTTCACTTTTGAAACTTCACGGGTTCCCTACCCTTTTCTTTATCGGATTGACACCACACATCTATAAGATAAGAGACTCTCTATTTAGGGATGGGCACCTTTTCTTTTTCATATTTAGTAACTGTGTTTTATAACGGACCTTCAAGTAATTGGAGGCTATCGATTACGGCCACTTGGCATTGTAATGCTACCTGCATTCTACAAGAAAGGGGTACTACATAGCAGGGCACTAGTCCGCTAGTATTGTATGGGCAGGGGACCGTGAATTAAGGCACTAGTCCGTTGATATAGGTATCTGCAATTGTAGATACTTACCCCTGAGCCCTCAGAAAATTGAAACAATGGTCCCCAATAGTGGCGCCAGAACAGTAAGCTCGCATTTTATGCAGGTGTAAAGCAAGGGAGGAAGTATGCACTCGTGTATAATGATGTCCAGATATGGATTTAGGACTGCTCCTTGCCCGATTTATAGTTTCGCCAGTTGGCATGATTAATTATGCATGAGCTTTCGGGTGTATGCAATCGAAAGTAAGGAAGACATACAGTGCATTGTGTTCTGATCGTAATGACGTTTTACCTGTTCTAAGATGGCGACCATTAGTGACGTTGATACAGGCAGGATTGTTGTGTCTCATTTATGTTTATTGTTTATTTAAGCACGTTTGTGTATACCGTAATTATCGTGTGACCAAGACACCGTTGAGTGTCGAAACGTGTAACGGTATCATGGAATAAACCTAGTGATTGGAAATCTCCTTCTAAGTGCGCATTTTCATTTTATTGAACTTTGGATACTTCGTACCGGCTTGGGGCTCTTGCCGGCGATGCGCCACCTGACTATGGGATTGACCCCGGAGGGACCCACACTGCGCACACATACATACATAGCGCATACATACATATATATATATCTTTTGACTGGTAAAAGATTGGTGAGAGGATATATATATATATATATATACATATATGTACATATATATATATATATATATATATTCACTGAAAAAACCATAGGTTATAGACCATATATAGTTAGGAATTAGCATTTACAAAACCTTGAAAATTCACTGAAAAAACCATAGGTTATAGACCATATATAGTTAGGAATTCACATTTACAAAACCTTGAAAATTCACTGAAAAAACCATAGGTTAGAGACCATATATAGTTAGCTGGACATTTTATTGACATAAAACCAATGAAATTCCATATATAGTTAGTTGCACTAACTATATATCGCGCACCCGCAATCCACTGCTGACGATGTCACATATTACATCATTCATGACATGGTCAGTGACATCACTGATGACATCACTGATGACATCTCAAATGACATCACTGATGACATCTCAAATGACATCACTGATGACATCATCTAGTGTCTGTGTGTTTTTGTAAAGTTTAAATATGTTTTACATATTGAAGAATGAGTGGATGTATGGAAGACTGAGTGTGTGTGTGGCTGGCTGGGAGGTGTGTGACTCTGTACATATCAATGTGTACTTGTATCAGTGATTGTATAAGAGAGTAAGTATGTGTTAGTATATGTGTGAAAAGTATGGTGTTCTGTGTTTAACTGTATAGATGAGGAAATCGAAGTGTGATTGATTCTTCACAGGACTGACTAGGTGTATGAGTGCATATGATAGTGTTGTAATAATGAGTGACTGTATGTATGAGTGATTGTATGGGTGAATGAGTGAATGTGTGTGTAGACGTAGGAATCAGTGAGTGCGTATGTAGTAACTGGTATTGGTGTGTCATGATGTCATCAGTGATGTCATTTGAGAAGTCATCAGTGATGTCATCAGTGATGTCACTGAAGTATGGTGTTCTGTGTTTAACTGTATAGATGAGGAAATGGAAGTGTGATTGATTCTTTACAGGACTGACTAGGTGTGTGAGTAACTCCATGGATGAGTGGCAGTGTGTGAGTGTCTGCATAGGTGTATGAGTGCATATGATAGTGTTGTAATAATGAGTGACTGTATGTATGAGTGATTGTATGGGTGAATGAGTGAATGTGTGTGTAGACGTAGGAATCAGTGAGTGCGTATGTAGTAACTGGTATTGGTGTGTCATGATGTCATCAGTGATGTCATTTGAGATGTCATCAGTGATGTCATTTGAGATGTCATCAGTGATGTCACTGACCATGTCATGAATGATGTAATATGTGACATCATCAGCAGTGGATTGCGGGTGCGCGATATATAGTTAGTGCAACTAACTATATATGGAATTTCAATGGTTTTGTGTGAGTAAAATAAGGTTTTTTAAATGCTAATTCCTAACGATATATGGTCTATAACCTATGGTTTTTTCAGTGAATTTTCAAGGTTTTGTAAATGCTAATTCCTAACTATATATGGTCTATAACCTATGGTTTTTTCAGTGAATTTTCAAGGTTTTGTAAATGCTAATTCCTAACTATATATGGTCTATAACCTATGGTTTTTTCAGTGAATTTCAATGGTTTTTTAATAGCAAATATCATAAGCTGTCGAATGTCAAGTACGTGGTAAGTAAAAACATTTTCGTGTTTATGCACACTGATCTGCTTTGAATGCTGCCCCCCACCCCTCATTTCTATTAGGAGTACTCTCTCTTTGCAGATAGTGAAGGGTAGTTAACGCAGGCCTTTGCCCCCGTTGTAATCCGTCGTGCCTGCTTCTCTCTCCATTTGATTGATTGTTCTCTTTGGTTCATTCTCTATTTACAAACAAGCACAGAGTCGCAATACTCTGTTTAGTCTTTGCAGATAGTGAAAAATCGTGTAAAAAAACAAAAGGAATCGAGCAAAATCAGTAGGCCACTAATGGGATCTCTTTTTGACCTGGCTAAAATAGAAACATTAGGAACAACCTGTTGAAAATAGCAATGTGTATGTACATAAGCGGCGTTCATTTGTGTTCACAGTACCCCTTGTTGATTGTTTGAATCGAGCATTGAATTGTTCGAAGTTGGTTCTCTTAAGGATCTTCTCTGCCTGCAAACGAGGAAGAATAGGAATATTCTCTCTCCCTTTGCAGATAGTGAAAGGTAGGTAACGCAAACCTTTAACACGTCGTGCCTATTTCGTTCCTCATTGATTGATTGTTTGCCCGAACATTGACTGTTTGGGAATTGGTTCTTTTTGGAGGTATTCCCTGTTTGCAAATAAACGTAGGAAAATCTTTGCAAGTAGTGAAAGGGTAGGTAATGCGGACCTCTGTCCCCCGTTGTAATCTGTCATGCCTATCTGCTCCCCACTGATTGATGCACCTGTTTCACCCGGACCATTTACTAGAGATAGGTCATCTGGCCCGACCAGAGAGCACCCCTAGTGAAAAGGACATATGCAATAATAACGAAGTGATCACTGTATCCTGTTAACAGAAACTTTAGCATGAAACAACCTGGAAAGAAAGGAATAGGAAAACGAAAATCAGTAGGCCACTGATGAACTTTTTATTAAATAACAAACAAAGAAACGATAACAATACGTAATGATAAAACCTATTATTGTCCTAGAAACAAGAAACGTTAGAAGTAAGCCCGTAATAAGAAACCTGAAAACAGTAAGAGAAACCAAGTGTGACATTGCAACGGCCACAAGGCAACAAGGCTTCATCGCCCCTCACTGCCCCAAAACGTGTCTGTCCCACCGCCTGCCACGCCCAAATAACGGCAAACTGGAAAAGATACAAGTCAGCAGACATCCGCCCCATTCTGGAAACTTTATCGGGATTGTACTTGATTGAGTGTGATGTCACAAACATTTGTGCGGATCTAGATTGTGTTAAGGAATACAATAGGTTAAGAAGAGAGTATGCGCCACATTTGCCTCAATATCCTTTGTTTGAGAAACAGGTTTCCGGCTACGCCCAGCCGGAAGCAACACATATAAGGCGGGTCCTGCTGCCAACCGTCGGCCAGGAGATCATCACGTAGGGTGTAGCCGGAGGAGAGGCCGAGGCCAGCGGGACCCGGCCAGGGGGATTGCTACGACCACCCTGGAGAGTTGCAGGGGGCGGAATGTCCGTGTCCTCGACCCTCCCCTCTCTCTCCCAGTCCGGCCACCATCAACCAGAGGCCGAGGCCGATGGGATCCGGCCGCGGTGGCGGTAACCCTGGAGAATTGCAGGTTAGACCCTCTCTCTCCCAGTCTGGGCCAGCATCCATGGAGGGCCTGGGAGTGGAGAGGCCACTGCACGAAAGGCCCAGGAGAGGCACCACACGCCAAGGCCTGCCCCACCGGATGAGCCAAGGAACCCGTTCATGGGGCCAGAGCAAAGGGCGTCCGGCCGCCATCCACCGGAGGTCCGGCCCAAAGACGGACGGGACATTTCTTCTTTCTTTTATAATGGCTGCGACAACACTGGGGGGGGATGTCTTGCACATGCCTCCGACCCCCCCCCCCCTCGTCCTCATCGCCTGGTCCGGCCATAACAAATGTCAAGCGAGACGCCGTGGGGTGCACTGGGTGGGAGAGACGGTGCGAACAGGCCTCTCCCGCCTCCCCAGGTGGAGGCTTCCCAGCTGCACCCTCAGCGCTCCAGGCGCCCGGAAAAGGGTTCTTCCACTGTGGCGATGCTGCAACGTCTCGCCCGGCAGGGTGGAGCCCGTCCGCTCATTTGACCCCGCGATCGCCAGTAGCTACCGAACTCTCAAAATGGCGGTCGACCTGGCAAGAGCGGGCCCAGCATGAAGAAATGGCCCGGTCACTGGTTGACTCCACCACCGTAGTCCTCCACGACCTTGAAGATTCTAGAGGAGCCGCGGGAGTCCCCGACCCCCGCAGACACCCCCGATGGGGAATGACTGCCATGATCGCCCGTGGAGTGACGAAACTGTAGCCGCGGGACGTCGGCGCTCCCATGCTGGCGCCAGCCTCAGTTTGAATGACTAGAAACCTGCAGACCTCAGTTCCGGTGAAAGCACAGTGTGACCCGGTAGGAAAAATTGTTGCACCCCCTCCCCTTTTTGACTGATGGTTCAAACCACCGATCCTTTCCTTTGCCCTTTTAACAGAACTTTGGACTGCCTCCCCCCCCCCCCGCCCCACGCCGTTATTTGCTGGGCGGCAACTTACTAGACATCACCTTCGTGCCATCCAGATTTCAGCGCGTTCTGCTGCCTTGGAACTATTCGCACAACAGACCGCTACTGACAACCCACCCCCCGGGACGCCCCACGCCGGATACCCAAATCAGTGCGGCACCCAGGCAACATCTCCTGAATTTTCATAATTTGAAAGAACTAGTAACATGTCCTCATCAGGAATTTCCTCTTCAATCATCTCATCAGGAATCTCCTCATGAAAAGTCTGCAATGATGATTCTTGTAACTCTATGGTCTCCAAACATTCGATAAATTCGCCATCAAGAGATTGATCAAAAAAATCATTCAAGTCATCTCCTCCTTGTGAGAATATTTCATTATTGGTGCTGTCAATTTCATTAAATGTAGTGGATAATTCAAAAGAAATTGCCACGTTCTCTTCATTGTTTAAATGTTTTTACTGTTTTTGTTTTGTTGTATATATTTATAAGTTATTAAAGTTTTATATTCCTACTACTTTGTTGGAGTGCTATATATTTTTAATGTGACACATAATTGTAAAAACTTTGATGTACAAAGAGTCATCCCTGGAATCTTCCGCTTCAGGCTCGGTCCCCTCCCCAATCACAATACAGGATGGTTTTCAGATAGTAGGAACGCGTGTGGTTTGACGGATCTCATCGGGTGTGGGCCTTGATCTACTATAACTCCTTTGAAGAGGGGTGATTCTTTACAGCTGGGGCCATAGACTACATCTGCAGGGCTAGCTGATAGCCTGGACAATCGGACACAGAGGAAGAGGAGTGTGAGAGGGTGCGGTAGTGAATAGGGCGAAAGGGAGGTGTCGGGCGGGCACAGAGTGTGATTCTCAGGGAAGAGCAGCGCAGATGGGGGGAGGTTTATTGCCGATGCATAAGACAGAGAGCGGGGGTGACCAGTGCCTGGGGAAGATGCTTGCGAGGGTGGGGAGTCATGCAACGGATCAACAGCGTGCAGAGAGTGGGTCTGGTCAAGGCATCTAAAATGGCTGCCGTGCACGACAAAAGTGTGGCATTTCAAAAAAGGCAAGATGGCGCAGACAATGTTTTTCAACACTTCCTCATTTCCTTCGAATCGAACGTTAACAGACGTTGGTGCATATTACCAAAGTTAAGCGATATTTATCGCTAACGATGCTTAGCAACAAATTTTTTACCGCTAAGCATCGTCAGAAATTATCGCAGATAAACCTTGCTATTATCAAGGTTTATCGCAAATGCGATAAAAAACGGCCGCAATGCATGAATATCGCTAAAAAGTCAGCGATATTCATGCATTACCGAGCTAATGCTCTTAGCCATGTTATCCACCTCCCATTGGATAACATGGCTAAGAACTGCTCAGGGCAGGTGTTAGTTTTTGGAGATATTCGCGCTTAGCGCGAATATCTCCAAAAGTTGGTAATAGGAGATAGATATCTTGCATGTTGTAATGCAAGTTATTGTGGTATATGGAACTCATACCATAATCTCTCAGGAAAACAGAAACTGATCCTTTTGGGACCGCCTGAGAAGGCCTAGGGGGTGAGGGGTACTCTACTTTGCCCCCTTTTCACGTTCCGAACTATTTTATTTTACTCTCTTCTGTAATTACACAAAATGGCAGCGATAAGATGCATCAGACACAGACAGTGAGAGAAAGGAGGCCGGAGATGAAGAAGAGATGTCAAATACACATTGGAGATAATATAGTGGAAGAAGGAAAGTAAATATGAGTAAACTTACCATGTAACATAAAAATGTTGCACTCTATACTATAAGTCTCATTTTATACTACAATCACTTCGCTACAACCTCATAAATTAAAAATAAAAATGAATAATGTCTCAAACAATTTTTGATTTCTAAATATAAATTTATTCTTCTGAATTTTCAAAATTTGAAAGAACTAGTAACATGTCCTCATCAGGAATTTCCTCTTCAATCATCTCATCAGGAATCTCCTCATGAAAAGTCTGCAATGATGATTCTTGTAACTCTATGGTCTCCAAACATTCTATAAATTCGCCATCAAGAGATTGATCAAAAAAATCAATCAAGTCATCTCCTCCTTGTGAGAATATTTCATTATTGGTGCTGTCAATTTCAATAAATGTAGTGGATAATTCAAAAGAAATTGCCACGGTCTCTTCATTGTGAGCCATTTTATTTTGAAATTGCTTGCTGTAAATTGCAGAAAAAAATAATCACTTTCATTTATCGTTTTTAGTAATACATAATATAAAACTAACTTTATCAAGTATTTAGTATAACAGAAGGACTGTAAATAAATAACAGAAAACATTTTTCAAATTATCTTAAAGTGTACAACATAGTTCCCCTTACAAATTAACAACTCACCTTTTTAAAAGTAGGAGAAGTGTTAGTACTGTGTAAATCAAACACCAGAAATTGAGCACCAAAAATTCCTCACAAATATACCTCAGACAGTAGTATCACAAAATGGCTGTGGTTTCCTCTCATTTTAGATATATACATAACCAATTAACTTTCATCACACACAAATACAAAACCAAAGTAACATTTTAATTGGTTCTAAATTTCAACACTTTCAAATGTGTTTTCCCCATGCAATTTTCCATAGGACATTTAGATACGTCTACAGCCTGAATGGCTGAACGGAATTACACCAAACTTGGCAAAATGGTACATCAAACCTAAGAGGTCAGGGAGGATCTACTATGCCCCCTTATGGTCATTTGCCCCTTTGCTTTGGCCTCCTCTTGTCTCTCGATCCTACCGAGAGACAAGATGGCGGCCGCTACGGACTGTTTGGAATGTTTACAGACGCCGGAGAACCAATCAGCTTCGCAAAGCTCCGTAACGCGAAAAGTACGCGAAGCGGAGCGCTGTTACAGATATATATCTTTTTTTTTAATGTTAATTTCTCAAAATCCACTGGAGCACATATATTGAGACCTAGCAAAGGCACATCGGGCTACCAGTCCCTAATATTTTGCCAAGTTTCGTGCAAATCCATTCAGCCGTTCGATTATTATTATTATTATTTTTTTTGCCCCGCGGGGCCCTTTTAAAACCTCCACATCAAACCTAGGGGGTCAGGGAGGATCTACTATGCCCCCTTATGGTCATTTGCCCCTTCGCTTTGGCCTCCTCTTGTCTCTCGATCCTACCGAGAGACAAGATGGCGGCCGCTACGGACTGTTTGGAATGTTTACAGACGCCGGAGAACCAATCAGCTTCGCTTCACAAAGCTCCGTAACGCGAAAAGTACGCGAACTGGAGCGCTGCCCGGTCCGCTGTTACAGATATATATCTTTTTTCGAACGTAAATTTCTCAAAATCCACTGCAGCACATATATTGAGACCTAGCAAAGGCACATCGGGCTACCAGTCCCTACAATTTTGCCAAGTTTCGTGCAAATCCATTCAGCCGTTCGGGCTAAAAGTGAGGCCAACCGCCCTATGGAAAACTCAATGTTAAAAACACGTTTTGGGACCCCCCTTTTTTCTCAGCCCCCCCTTGACAAACCCCCCCCAAATTTTCAGTGGCTGCTCAGAAACAAAATGTTCCATTTTCCTGAAACTTTCAGCCAATTCCGTCCACAAACGCCAAAGTTATTAGACATAGAATTTTCAAAAATCCCATAGAGAAAAAATCCTAACTATATATACCTACTGGCGACCGCCAGTAGGTAATATATGTGTGTGTGTGTATATATATATATATATATATATATATATATATATATATATATATATATATAAGAACATATATATATATATAAGAACAAACCGTTCTCCTCGAAAAAGGGAACGAGCCGCAACCTCAGCAGTGAGGAAAATTGTTTATTTAATTGTTCTTGCAGGCATACCTGACGCGTTTCAGTCAGCATTGACTTTTTTCAAAGGTTTAAAGCCTGAAGCATTGCGTATAGCAGGGTTCCACTAGCCTTCAAATTGTTCAAAAGGTTCCGCCCTTTATTTGTTCATGGGCTCCCTCAGTGGGTCGACATGCCGATTCTGCTCACAGGTTCGATGTCATTAGTTGAATCCATTTCACTGAATGGTGTTTTATTTAGGAATCACTTTCTTTAACGACAAAGTGTCTTGTGGGGCCTGTGATGTCGATGGCAGTCCCGTTTTCTGTTTGAAGGTCTGCTGGGACTTGTGGTTTCCTGCTGCACGGTTCTTGGAGGTATTTCAATTAAAATGAAAGTTCTCTCACCGCTGACTCCGTAGCAGTCCTCCTTTGCAAGGCTGCTTGGACACCATCCCGAAGCCAGTCTTCGGTGTCACCAGCTGAACCCATTTCGTTGGCACGAGTCATCAATTTTAGTTCATTTGTGGGCAGCAATGGCGTGCTGTGCTGGTGGTGCGATCCTCACGGCTGAACCACGCCGTAATTATAAGAACAAACCCTTCTCCTCGAAAAAGGGAAACGAGCCGCAACCTCAGCAGTGAGGAAAATTGTTTATTTAATTGTTCTTGCAGGCATACCTGACGCGTTTCAGTCAGCATTGACTTTTTTCAAAGGTTTAAAGCCTGAAGCATTGCGTGTAGCAGGGTTCCACAAGCTTTCAAATTGTTCAAAAGGTTCCGCCCTTTATTTGTTCATGGGCTCCCTCAGTGGGTCGACATGCCGATTCTGCTCACAGGTTTGATGTCATTAGTTGAATCAATTTCACTGAATGGTGTTTTATTTAGGAATCACTTCCTTTAACGACGAAGTGTCTTGTGGGGCCTGTGATGTCGATGGCAGTCCCGTTTTCTGTTTGAAGGTCTGCTGGGACTTGTGGTTTCCTGCTGCACGGTTCTTGGAGGTATTTTAATTAAAATGAAAGTTCTCTCACCGCTGACTCCGTAGCAGTCCTCCTTTGCAAGGCTGCTTGGACACCATCCCGAAGCCAGTCTTCGGTGTCACCAGCTGAACCCATTTCGTTGGCACGAGTCATCAATTTTAGTTCATTTGTGGGCAGCAATGGCGCGCTGTGCTGGTGGTGCGATCCTCACGGCTGAACCACGCCGTAATTATAAGAACAAACCCTTCTCCTCGAAAAAGGGAAACGAGCCGCAACCTCAGCAGTGAGGAAAATTGTTTATTTAATTGTTCTTGCAGGCATACCTGACGCGTTTCAGTCAGCATTGACTTTTTTCAAAGGTTTAAAGCCTGAAGCATTGCGTGTAGCAGGGTTCCACAAGCTTTCAAATTGTTCAAAAGGTTCCGCCCTTTATTTGTTCATGGGCTCCCTCAGTGGGTCGACATGCCGATTCTGCTCACAGGTTTGATGTCATTAGTTGAATCAATTTCACTGAATGGTGTTTTATTTAGGAATCACTTCCTTTAACGACGAAGTGTCTTGTGGGGCCTGTGATGTCGATGGCAGTCCCGTTTTCTGTTTGAAGGTCTGCTGGGACTTGTGGTTTCCTGCTGCACGGTTCTTGGAGGTATTTTAATTAAAATGAAAGTTCTCTCACCGCTGACTCCGTAGCAGTCCTCCTTTGCAAGGCTGCTTGGACACCATCCCGAAGCCAGTCTTCGGTGTCACCAGCTGAACCCATTTCGTTGGCACGAGTCATCAATTTTAGTTCATTTGTGGGCAGCAATGGCGCGCTGTGCTGGTGGTGCGATCCTCACGGCTGAACCACGCCGTAATTATAAGAACAAACCCTTCTCCTCGAAAAAGGGAAACGAGCCGCAACCTCAGCAGTGAGGAAAATTGTTTATTTAATTGTTCTTGCAGGCATACCTGACGCGTTTCAGTCAGCATTGACTTTTTTCAAAGGTTTAAAGCCTGAAGCATTGCGTGTAGCAGGGTTCCACAAGCCTTCAAATTGTTCAAAAGGTTCCGCCCTTTATTTGTTCATGGGCTCCCTCAGTGGGTCGACATGCCGATTCTGCTCACAGGTTCGATGTCATTAGTTGAATCCATTTCACTGAATGGTGTTTTATTTAGGAATCACTTCCTTTAACGACGAAGTGTCTTGTGGGGCCTGTGATGTCGATGGCAGTCCCGTTTTCTGTTTGAAGGTCTGCTGGGACTTGTGGTTTCCTGCTGCACGGTTCTTGGAGGTATTTTAATTAAAATGAAAGTTCTCTCACCGCTGACTCCGTAGCAGTCCTCCTTTGCAAGGCTGCTTGGACACCATCCCGAAGCCAGTCTTCGGTGTCACCAGCTGAACCCATTTCGTTGGCACGAGTTATCAATTTTAGTTCATTTGTGGGCAGCAATGGCGCGCTGTGCTGGTGGTGCGATCCTCACGGCTGAACCACGCCGTAATTATAAGAACAAACCCTTCTCCTCGAAAAAGGGAAACGAGCCGCAACCTCAGCAGTGAGGAAAATTGTTTATTTAATTGTTCTTGCAGGCATACCTGACGCGTTTCAGTCAGCATTGACTTTTTCCAAAGGTTTAAAGCCTGAAGCATTGCGTGTAGCAGGGTTCCACAAGCCTCCAAATTGTTCAAAAGGTTCCGCCCTTTATTTGTTCATGGGCTCCCTCAGTGGGTCGACATGCCGATTCTGCTCACAGGTTCAATGTCATTAGTTGAATCCATTTCACTGAATGGTGTTTTATTTAGGAATCACTTCCTTTAACGACGAAGTGTCTTGTGGGGCCTGTGATGTCGATGGCAGTCCCGTTTTCTGTTTGAAGTTCTGCTGGGACTTGTGGTTTCCTGCTGCACGGTTCTTGGAGGTATTTTAATTAAAATGAAAGTTCTCTCACCGCTGACTCCGTAGCAGTCCTCCTTTGCAAGGCTGCTTGGACACCATCCCGAAGCCAGTCTTCGGTGTCACCAGCTGAACCCATTTCGTTGGCACGAGTCATCAATTTTAGATCATTTGTGGGCAGCAATGGCGCGCTGTGCTGGTGGTGCGATCCTCACGGCTGAACCACGCCGTAATTATAAGAACAAACCCTTCTCCTCGAAAAAGGGAAACGAGCCGCAACCTTAGCAGTGAGGAAAATTGTTTATTTAATTGTTCTTGCAGGCATACCTGACGCGTTTCAGTCAGCATTGACTTTTTTCAAAGGTTTAAAGCCTGAAGCATTGCGTGTAGCAGGGTTCCACAAGCCTTCAAATTGTTCAAAAGGTTCCGACCTTTATTTGTTCATGGGCTCCCTCAGTGGGTCGACAAATAAAGGGCGGAACCTTTTGAACAATTTGAAGGCTTGTGGAACCCTGCTACACGCAATGCTTCAGGCTTTAAACCTTTGAAAAAAGTCAATGCTGACTGAAACGCGTCAGGTATGCCTGCAAGAACAATTAAATAAACAATTTTCCTCACTGCTAAGGTTGCGGCTCGTTTCCCTTTTTCGAGGAGAAGGGTTTGTTCTTATAATTACAGCGTGGTTCGGCCGTGAGGATCGCACCACCAGCACAGCGTGCCATTGCTGCCCACAAATGAACTAAAATTGATGACTCGTGCCAACGAAATGGGTTCAGCTGGTGACACCGAAGACTGGCTTCGGGATGGTGTCCAAGCAGCCTTGCAAAGGAGGACTGCTACGGAGTCAGCGGTGAGAGAACTTTCATTTTAATTAAAATACCTCCAAGAACCGTGCAGCAGGAAACCACAAGTCCCAGCAGACCTTCGAACAGAAAACGGGACTGCCATCGACATCACAGGCCCCACAAGACACTTCGTCGTTAAAGGAAGTGATTCCTAAATAAAAAACCATTCAGTGAAATGGATTCAACTAATGACATCGAACCTGTGAGCAGAATCGGCATGTCGACCCACTGAGGGAGCCCATGAACAAATAAAGGGCGGAACCTTTTGAACAATTTGAAGGCTTGTGGAACCCTGCTGCACGCAATGCTTCAGGCTTTAAACCTTTGAAAAAAGTCAATCCTGACTGAAACGCGTCAGGTATGCCTGCAAGAACAATTAAATAAACAATTTTCCTCACTGCTGAGGTTGCGGCTCGTTTCCCTTTTTCGAGGAGAAGGGTGTGTTCTTATAATTACGGCGTGGTTCAGCCGTGAGGATCGCACCACCAGCACAGCGCGCCATTGCTGCCCACAAATGAACTAAAAAAAAAAAATATATATATATATATATATATATCCAAACAAAACCCCTCCGATTTGAAGAGAAGTTGGAGGCCACACCAGGGAATATCTTGGAAGTTTTTAATAGGACAACAGGCATGATGCATTTCGGCGTGTAATCGCCTTCCTCAGATGCAATTGAATTCCAGGCACTGCTCCACCCATACCTTTAAATGCTGTAAAGAACTCCCATTGGTTGACGCTTTCACACCCACGATCACATTATGACACACCCTCTGTAGTTACTGTGATAGACTACAGTCTGATATATATCAAACGTAACTTGGAGTTCCATCGAGCACTCGGGTCAAAATACACACGACACACCGTCCCTTAGGTCAAAAAATCCTGGTTTATTGAAGTCATAAACCAAACATGACGCGTTTCGCGCTTCAAGAGCGCTGTTCACACAATTTGGACAAGTAAAGTTACTCCATTTAACAACTCACATATCGTAACAACAAGTGTAATCATAGAAAGCGGACTGTAGTGATCGCGATGGGCGCCATTATGCAGTGTACAAACTTGTGTATCATTGATAATAACATACATATGTAATCGCCAAAATAGTATTACAACACATAATAGTGTATAATTAAAGAATCTTGCATTAGGTCTGTATTCGAATCATGGCCACGTTCTAATGCAACGGCGCGAGAGAAATGTCCGCTGCATTGCATTGTGGTTAAAGTAGTACACAGCCCAGTTAATCAAGATTAAGTCCGTTTTTACGAGATAAAAAACAGTTAATAGAGGGAGTATATTGTATGTGCTGTTTCTATATGAAATAGTGTGTGAAGTACCAGCGAAGTACCAGCGACACCAATACGGAAACTTCAGAAATTACCAGCAGATCGGAAAAATCTGATTCGGAGGAAGAAATTGGAACACGTCGTCTGAATTTTTTAGACGAATACCGGCTCATGAAGCTGAGCCGGCAAGCAACCAGATCATCTTCCAGAATCAGAGAGAGAAAGAACTCTACAGGAGGGAATCCAAGAGGAAGACCAAGAGGTACCAGAACAAGAGGCGGAAGAAATGCAAACAGAGGCAGAAACAAGCCAAACAACATTCAAGAGCAAGTGGGAAACAAACAGGCTCAACAGAAGAGGCAATAATCATGGATGACGAACAGGTAAATTTAACTATTGTCAATCTTTCCTCTAAAGACATTAGCATTAAGGATAAATGTACTCTTTGCCTTGGTCTCACTTTTTGTCCCTCCACACCCATGAGTTACGTTGATGAAAAAATTGACTTTTTAAATTCTGTAGGAAACTAAAACTTAAAAAAAGGCACAAACTGAAACCTGCCAAGAATAAAATAAGTAACACAGATGACAATATCCAACGTGAACATGAAATGGTTATTGGTGACATCGATGCACTGGTTGCTTTTGATGAACTGAGTGACAGAAATCCCAACACTATCTGTAGTATTGACACCTTACGGACCCTAGACGCTATGGAAATAAAACATGATCTTGCTGCCTGTACTGAGTTCAAAACCAAATCTACCTTTGTTCCCAAGATGAACCACGACAGTATCAACACTTTCCAAGAGTTAGTGGGTAAAGACCTGCTTGACCTTAGGAGTAAACATTGGTCGAAAGAGATGAAAAAATTCCAACATAATATGACTCTATCCCAGAAAAAAATCACTTCAAGAACTGGCAGCAGATGAAAGTATCTTGGTGAGACCTGCTGACAAAGGGGGTAATATTATCAAGGGAGATGTATATCAAAGAAGCTGAACGACAGCTCAATGATACAAAAACCTACAATAAATCCAATCGTAGGGAATATAATGACAGCATTCACACTATATGTGAAAAACTTTCCGAATGGAAAGATAGGGGTCTTATTGAATGGGAAGAATATTGTTTCTTAAAAAATGATCACCCGATTTTACCCCTGCTCTACCTACTTCCCAAAATTCATAAGTGTAGAATTGATCCTCCTGGCAGACCTATCATGTCATCCAAAGGGAGTGTTCTGGAAAACATTTCCCGTTATGTTGACCACTTTCTTAGAGAATTTGTTACAACATTACCCTCCTATATCCGTGACACCAAAGATTTTTTAGAAAAAATTAGTGACATTCAGTGACAAAGTAATTTTTTATGATAACGATGGATGTCAATTGCCTGTATACGATAATTGAACATGAACAGGGAACAGAAGCCTGTGCAAGATTCTTGAGACAAAGAAATATCTGCTATTTGGAACATACCAGCATGATATTGGATATGATGTTATTTTCTTCAACTAATAATTTTTTTCATTTCAATGATGAGATCTTTGTGCAAAGACATGGTACAGCGATGGGAACATGTTTCGCGCCCAGTTTTGCGAATCTTTTTATGGGGGCGTGGGAAAATGATATCTGGAACAGTGATGCCTTCAAAATTGATTTCACGTGAGTCGTTTCTTGGCTCCGTTATATTGACAATGTTTTTATTATCTGGGCAGGTACGAAAGATGAAGCCTTTGACTTTATAGCCAGACTAAATAATAACAAACTTAACATTGTCTTAACCAGCAACATTAGTACCACAGAGGTAGAATATCTTGACACCAAAGTACAGATTGTAAACAACACAATACAGACTGTCCTTTTTCGAAAAACCGCAGCGGGCAATTCTTTGCTCCATGGCCTGAGTAGCCATCCGGAAACTCTTAAATGGAGTATTCCGTACGTTGAGCTGCTCAGAGCCAAACGCAATTGTAGCCGAGAAATTGACTTTCTCAAGGAACAAAAGCTCATGACTGAGAGATTCAGACAAAGAGGCTACCCGAATTGGGTGGTCAAAAGAGCAGTTGAGAAAGTGAAAATGCTAGATCGCAATTCTTTACTTAGGACCACCTCTAAATCTAAAGAATCCACTGAAGTGCCAGTTAGTCGTATCATTCTTAACTACACTGGCAATAATAACCAGATACGCAGATGTATCAACAGAAATTGGCATGTCCTGAAAGGAGACCCCATAATCAGTCCTGAACTCCCTGACCAACCTATGATAACGTACAAACGGGGGTGCAACCTCAGAGATCTCCTTGTCTATAACAACATAGGCAAAACTACCATCAAAAGAGGGGTGGATCTCCAAGGGTTTTATCCATGTGGCCACTGTAAAGACTGTAATCACAGCCACATGGTTAAAGAATATTGGAATGCTAGTACTAGCAGCATGAAACCCATACAACAATTTTTAACATGTACAACCACATTTGTGATCTACGTCTTAGTCTGTCCATGCAATCTGATGTATGTGGGTAGTACAACTCACATGGCAAAAAAACGGATCTTGGAGCATACTAGAGCCATCAGCAAAAAAGATCAGCTATATCCAGTGGCTAGACACTTTGAGGCATATCATTTCTCTGATCCTAGCAAAATGAATTACTTGGTCATTGAACGGGTGCCCTTGCAAGTGAGAGGGGGGAAGCGCACTTTGAAACTCAGGCAAAAAGAATCTAGACACATAATCAGTATGTGTACAAGGTATCCCAAAGGGCATAACATGGATGAGGAGATGGCTGTTCACCTACAGGATACTAAATGAATAGTCTGGCCATTCCCATCCTGTAATGTAGAAGATATTGAACTGTAATTTATGACTGTAAATATATTAGAATGCATGTGAATCATTGTGAAATGTCTATATTAACAAGTTACTTGTACATATCTTTCTAATTTCTGTTTCTCTCTCTCTCTTTTCTTTTTTTCTTTTTTCTATCACAGGATGTAAGGGAGGGACTATGCCTCAGGACTGCGGCACTGCCACCCTACTCCTTTTACTGTCGTCTCCCTGTTTACTTCACCTTATGCACTTTTATTACACATACTTTTGGTGCACTGCATATTTACATAATTTTGGTTTCGTATTTAGTTCTCCATGTTGTGCAGTTTATTTCAGGCATCTATATGTTGATATGACATGATGGAAATTTCCATCATAGAGATAGGGCACTAACCAGCCTACCTATTTTTTTCCCCCTGAACGGTGGTTAACATCTCTTGTGTCTATATCCATAAATGTTTATGAGTAACACACTATTTCATATAGAAACAGCACGTACAATATACTCCCTCTATTAACTGTTTTTTATCTCATAAAAACGGACTTAATCTTGATTAACTGGGCTGTGTACTACTTTAACCACAATGCAATGTGACGGACATTTCTCTCGCGCCGTTGCATTAGAACGTGGCCATGATTCGAATACAGACCTAATGCAAGGTTCTTTATTTATACACTATTATGTGTTGTAATATTATTTTGGCGATTACATATGTATGTTATTATCAATGATACACAAGTTTGTACACTGCATAATGGCGCCCATCGCTATCACTACAGTCCGCTTTCTATGATTACACTTGTTGTTAAGATATGTGAGTTGTTAAATGGAGTAACTTTACTTGTCCAAATTGTGTGAACAAGTGTTCTTGAAGCGCGAAACACGTCACGTTTGGTTTATGACTTCAATAAACCAGGATTTTTTGACCTAAGGGACAGTGTGTCGTGTGTATTTTGACCCGAGTGCTCGATGGAACTCCAAGTTACGTATGATATTTGAAACCGGCTGCTCCACCGGCAACGAGCCACCCCTACGAAGACGAGGGATCCCCCTGAGGAGCACCTTGCTCTGTGATATATATATATATATATAATATATATAAATATATTTATTATTTATTTATTTATTTATTAGAAAGTTTTGTATAGCGCGAACAAGACCCGTGGGTATCAGAGCGCTTAACATATAGGCGTATGCAACAGACATGTATCTAAAACAGTTATATGGGCATCAAAACGAATAACATATGAAGGCGTAGGGAAAGACATATATATCAACAGTTATACAGACAACAAATATGAGGTAGATGATAAGAGGTAGATGATAAATATAGTCAATGGTGGGTATACTTCTATCACAATAGTTGGGTCATTGACATTTCTTGATCAATCTATTCTAGGTAGACATATATATCAAACAGTTATACGGAAAACAAGTAAGAGGTAGATAATAAGAGGTAAATGATAAATAAAGGGAGAGGTGGAACTATTTCTATCAGAGATAGAATGTGTAAACAAGTATGAAATTTAGGTCAATTGTCAGATCATGACTGATCTATTCTAGGTAGTGTATTTCTTCATCAGAAAGCTCTTTACTTCTCGCTTAAATGATGCCACATATTGGATCTTCCTGATGATAGGAGGAATTGAATTCCATATTCTGGGGGCAGCTCCTGAGAACGCTCTATCATAAGTTTTTTTCTTGTGGAAAAAGGCTGGCCGTAATAGAAATTCTCCAGTACTCCTCGCTGGTCGATTCCCTCCCGATATATATATATATATATATATATATACATATATATATATATATATATATAAATATATATATATGTCAGAGCAAGGTGCGCAAGCGCTTTGGCCAGGGCTCACCACGGACTCCAAGCCCTCCGGCTTCACTGTGGCCCCCAAAGCGATGTTTGTGGATGCCTTCTTGTTTCAAATGGAACGTCCGACGCGTTTCGGGGCCAAAACCCGCCCCTTATTCATGGACCAATGAAGGAAGAAGACCAGACTTGGCTCACACTTCTCAAATACTTTATAATTTGGGAGGGGCATCGTCCGCCCTAAGTGGGTGGAGTTACGGTGCCGACTTGTGGTTCTTGTAGTTCTATGAGCCAGGTAGTTCATTAACCCTTGAGTAGGGTGGTGCTTCCTTACAAGTGCAAAGTCATTTTATCCTTAAGTAGGAGGCGAAGGAAAACATCAACCATCGCTGAAAATATTGCTGGAATCAGTGCTGACAGGCGGCAACGGTGTGTGCCGTCTCAGTCCTCCGCTGCAAGGATATTCGTTCCGCAGCGGTGGCGGAGCTCCTAGCCGCGACCAAGGCAGGCCGCCAGGAAATGTCAGAGCAAGGTGCGCAAGCGCTTTGGCCAGGGCTCACCACGGACTCCAAGCCCTCCGGCTTCACTGTGGCCCCCAAAGCGATGTTTGTGGATGCCTTCTTGTTTCAAATGGAACGTCCGACGCGTTTCGGGGCCAAAACCCGCCCCTTATTCATGGACCAATGAAGGAAGAAGACCAGACTTGGCTCACACTTCTCAAATACTTTATAATTTGGGAGGGGCATCGTCCGCCCTAAGTGGGTGGAGTTACGGTGCCGACTTGTGGTTCTTGTAGTTCTATGAGCCAGGTAGTTCATTAACCCTTGAGTAGGGTGGTGCTTCCTTACAAGTGCAAAGTCATTTTATCCTTAAGTAGGAGGCGAAGGAAAACATCAACCATCGCTGAAAATATTGCTGGAATCAGTGCTGACAGGCGGCATTGGTCCATGAATAAGGGGCGGGTTTTGGCCCCGAAACGCGTCGGACGTTCCATTTGAAACAAGAAGGCATCCACAAACATCGCTTTGGGGGCCACAGTGAAGCCGGAGGGCTTGGAGTCCGTGGTGAGCCCTGGCCAAAGCGCTTGCGCACCTTGCTCTGACATTTCCTGGCGGCCTGCCTTGGTCGCGGCTAGGAGCTCCGCCACCGCTGCGGAACGAATATCCTTGCAGCGGAGGACTGAGACGGCACACACCGTTGCCGCCTGTCAGCACTGATTCCAGCAATATTTTCAGCGATGGTTGATGTTTTCCTTCGCCTCCTACTTAAGGATAAAATGACTTTGCACTTGTAAGGAAGCACCACCCTACTCAAGGGTTAATGAACTACCTGGCCCATAGAACTACAAGAACCACAAGTCGGCACCGTAACTCCACCCACTTAGGGCGGACGATGCCCCTCCCAAATTATAAAGTATTTGAGAAGTGTGAGCCAAGTCTGGTCTTCTTCCTTCATTGGTCCATGAATAAGGGGCGGGTTTTGGCCCCGAAACGCGTCGGACGATCCATTTGAAACAAGAAGGCATCCACAAACATCGCTTTGGGGGCCACAGTGAAGCCGGAGGGCTTGGAGTCCGTGGTGAGCCCTGGCCAAAGCGCTTGCGCACCTTGCTCTGACATTTCCTGGCGGCCTGCCTTGGTCGCGGCTAGGAGCTCCGCCACCGCTGCGGAACGAATATCCTTGCAGCGGAGGACTGAGACGGCACACACCGTTGCCGCCTGTCAGCACTGATTCCAGCAATATTTTCAGCGATGGTTGATGTTTTCCTTCGCCTCCTACTTAAGGATAAAATGACTTTGCACTTGTAAGGAAGCACCACCCTACTCAAGGGTTAATGAACTACCTGGCTCATAGAACTACAAGAACCACAAGTCGGCACCGTAACTCCACCCACTTAGGGCGGACGATGCCCCTCCCAAATTATAAAGTATTTGAGAAGTGTGAGCCAAGTCTGGTCTTCTTCCTTCATTGGTCCATGAATAAGGGGCGGGCTTTGGCCCCGAAACGCGTCGGACGTTCCATTTGAAACAAGAAGGCATCCACAAACATCGCTTTGGGGGCCACAGTGAAGCCGGAGGGCTTGGAGTCCGTGGTGAGCCCTGGCCAAAGCGCTTGCGCACCTTGCTCTGACAAATATATATATATATATATAAATATATATAATTATATGTGCATAATTATATATATATATAATTATACATATATAATTATATATATGTTTGTGTGTGTAATATTATGCTTTTTAGGGTGGTGTTTGGTCCTTATCTTTTGAGAATATAGGCCCTGATGGTTTAAGTATTGGTAATTGCCAAGTGCGGATTTATTATACAATATATTGATTAAAAAGAATTGACCTTACTTTGGTCAACAATTAACTATTAAAAACAAGCATGCAGCCTTAAAAACAAAATTATGAGATTACCATGCTCAAATAGCATTACAACTGTACAGGGGTCTGAATTACGGAGATTACACACTGATATTTCTGTGATACAACAAGGTGTTAATATACACTGTACTATACATGTTATTATGTTACACATTGTTGACTGTATAAAATTATTTTCTAATAACTGCTCAATGGATCTCACACACTCAAGAGTGATTGAAAGTATGTTGGTTTCAATGTTTTTTCGAAAAATGTTGTTTTTGGACTACAAATCTCAGAATGCTTCATTGAGGGTGGGATGGGCATCAATATATATAATGTGAAATTGAAAATGGACTAATCAACCCTGACAGACACCAAGACGGTCAAAACGAGTTGGTGCTAGTGGCTTTGAATTAAAAGATAACTAATAATAAATTTTACAGGGTACAGCACAATTTGTTGACTGGATATACTTGGGGAATACAGTCAGTTCCCCCATGTTTGACCAACTGTGGAGCTGGTTATGAAGCTTGAAGCTTGCATTGTTATTGTGTATATATCTATATAACAAGATATGTATGTATATGTATATATATATATATATATATATATATATGTATATATATATATATATATATATATATATATATATGGAAACAACACGATGGGTCCTTCCGGGAACCTCCTCCCGTGGTCAGGTGGCGCGGAAAATCGGCAAACCCAAAGCCGAATGAGTTTCAATGAAAATTCACAAGTTTGCCCATAAGCAAAACCGCACATTCAAGGAGATGCAGTCAAAAGAAATTTATTTCCGGATAACGCTACGCGTTTCGACACCCCACGGTGTCTTGATCATCGTGTGATCTTTTGACTGCATCTCCTTGAGTGCGCGGTTTTGCTTATGGGCAAACTTGTGAATTTTCATATATATATATATATATATATATATATATATATATATATATATCCAAACGACTTTCTGTCTCTCCAAACGGCACCACAGAAATAACGGACCACCAGGCAGCATAGAGTGTTTGGGTAGGTTTATTATCCCTTCTTTTCACTCGGCATGACGCGTTTCGGGTAACACCTACCCTTGTTCACATAGCACGCATGCAGTACATATCGACATATATATACTTGTTTTTTAATTTTTTTATGTTTCAAACACCACGTGATCATAGAAAGTGACAAGATACTTGTGTGCAAAAAACGGCAATGTTCGTGGAATCAACTACTTGTCTAAGCATACATTTTCTACATTTTTAGACAGTGTATAACCATATTAATTTTACTCTTTTCGGGTTCTAGCAGCATAAATGCAAAACATATAAGTGCAACATCCGCAATAAATATTGTTTAGAACATTTGATAATAAACAAATTCAGTTTTAATATATATTTTTATGAATTCCATAAAAGATTCCCTTAAAATTCATTTAAAAAATCCTTTCTAAAATAACTGTGTGCAAATTGACTGCTTCAATGCAGTCATGCTGTGCAAATCATGCTATTTTTATGATTTTATTTATTGTCACCCAAGATGCTAATATTGCAGGTCACAATAAATAGGTGCAAAATTCCTGCCTCAATGTAGTCGCGTTTGTGCAAAAAATAAGCTAGTATTATTGATAGCTGCTAAGAATTTCTCCGATATATTCAATTATTTCTGGTATAACTCCCTATTTAGTCTCATTGATACTTGATCCCAAGTATCAAAAGTACTCCAGAGTTGTTCCATATATATATATATATATATATATATATATATATATAGAACACACTGAATTTTGGCTGGCTTAAGCCACTTGCAACGGCGGGCTCTCGGCGGAATTGCCACTTCCTTCGTATTATACCTTTCCCTGGTACACCACCACGATTTTTCGTAAAAAACCAGTACCGAGGCCCAAATGGTGCTTGATGTTTGTATTTATTGGCACACGAACAAAACCCAACGCGTTTCGAAGTCAAACTTCTTGCTCACGGGTAATATTACTTAAAGCGGCCATTCTATTTAAAGTGACATGATAACAAAGTAACGTGCACGTGATTACAAGGACATGGAAAAAATACTATGTTGCAGTGTGTTCATTTTTCCAAAACCATAAAGTTACAAAGAAAACGTGATTTTACAATTAATGAGAAACACATTCTGTAAATGAAGATTGTCCTTGCTGGCATTATTCAATGAGTTCATATATGCGAAAAACCCAAGTGGGTAATAATTTCAACAAAAAGTTCAGTTTTGTAATGCCTCGCAGTTAGTGAAAAAAGAGTCAATCAAGGTAGTTTCCCGTCTGGTTGAAGATGTTTCTCAAATGAAAATCATTGAATTTACTGTGTGCTGCCCAAGTGGGTGATTTTAACAAAACAATCACGTTTTCAAGATTCCATCTGTAAACAAAGGAAAAAACACATGCAATAGTCCATAGTTAAAAAGACCTTGAATCAAAGTGAGTTTAAAACATTCATAAACTTCTCAGAATGGAAAATGATTGAGAACATTGGACAGATATTAATACAGTATTAGGTTTGCAAATGGACAGCCAGTTCTTCCCCCAAATTATGTCCATTAGGATGTGTGGTGTTATAACGTATGATGTAACGGGACTCGAGTTTGCGCAATGCCAACAACCTGTTGCCCCCCCTCTCTTTCTTGTCCACACAATCAATCACCGTGAATCTCAGCAAATCTGGATTTTGGTTATGCACAGAGGCAAAATGCCTTGCCACAGGGTATTGTGGATTGACATTTTTGATGGCCCTCATGTGTTCCAATACCCTCAATTTAGCTTTTTTCGTGGTCATCCCTATGTAACATTTGTTACAGGGACAGTGTAACGCATATACTGCGTATTCTGTGTTACAACCCAGTTGTTTCTTAATTTTGTGTTCCTCTTGGTCTTGTGAGATTTTTAAGCTTTTACATTTGTGGCTGTGTTTGCACGCCTTGCAGTTTCTGCATGGAAAAAATCCCGCAGTTTGCAAGTTTTTTGTTTTTTCCTTTATTAAGGCATTGCTTAAAGTATCTCTAAGAGACTTCGCCTTTCTAAAGGTGACTGCAGGACGATCACTGATCACTTCCTTTATGTCATCATCGAGTTTGAGAACGTCCCAATATTTCTCCAGACTTTTCCTTACTCTCCATGACTGACTGTCAAAACAAGTAATGAATCTGATCTGCTCAGAATTCATGCGTACTTTGGGGACCAGTAAATCTTTCCTTTCCATGAGTTCTACTTTGGTTTCTGCTTAAGCAAGCAGTAAGGAAAAGTCTGGAGAAATATTGGGACGTTCTCAAACTTGATGATGACATAAAGGAAGTGATCAGTGATCGTCCTGCAGTCACCTTTAGAAAGGCGAAGTCTCTTAGAGATACTTTAAGCAATGCCTTAATAAAGGAAAAAACAAAAAACTTGCAAACTGCGGGATTTTTTCCATGCAGAAACTGCAAGGTGTGCAAACACATTTGATTTTGGAAAAGGGGGGTGGTGATGGACAGAGTTTCTGAATGATGCAGAATACTCTTACCAAGTCAAGAGATCATGGTTTTAATCCATCACCGTTTTTTAGCTCACTGCACCATCCCAGCTCAGAACCTGGCTATATGCAAATTAGTCTGTTCCTGTCCCAGTGCATGATGGGAACAGGGCAAACCAAACTACCAAGCCAATTCTTATACTGGGAAGGAAACAAGCTCCCGGGGACCGGTTTCTGGCATCACAGCCTTCTTCGGCCCGGTTTGCTTGAATCCTGATGGTGCAATGAGCAAGGGACTCACGTCTGAGCATACCCTCCCACACATAGTGTGGATAAAACCGATTTTGGAAAAGGGGGGTGGTGATGGACAGAGTTTCTGAATGATGCAGAATACTCTTACCAAGTCAAGAGATCATGGTTTTAATCCATCACCGTTTTTTAGCTCACTGCACCATCCCAGCTCAGAACCTGGCTATATGCAAATTAGTCTGTTCCTGTCCCAGTGCATGATGGGAACAGGGCAAACCAAACTACCAAGCCAATTCTTATACTGGGAAGGAAACAAGCTCCCGGGGACCGGTTTCTGGCATCACAGCCTTCTTCGGCCCAGGTGTGCAAACACAGCCACAAATGTAAAAGCTTAAAAATCTCACAAGACCAAGAGGAACACAAAATTAAGAAACAACTGGGTTGTAACACAGAATACGCAGTATATGCGTTACACTGTCCCTGTAACAAATGTTACATAGGGATGACCACGAAAAAAGCTAAATTGAGGGTATTGGAACACATGAGGGCCATCAAAAATGTCAATCCACAATACCCTGTGGCAAGGCATTTTGCCTCTGTGCATAACCAAAATCCAGATTTGCTGAGATTCACGGTGATTGATTGTGTGGACAAGAAAGAGAGGGGGGGGCAACAGGTTGTTGGCATTGCGCAAACTCGAGTCCCGTTACATCATACGTTATAACACCACACATCCTAATTGACATAATTTGGGGGAAGAACTGGCTGTCCATTTGCAAACCTAATACTGTATTAATATCTGTCCAATGTTCTCAATCATTTTCCATTCTGAGAAGTTTATGAATGTTTTAAACTCACTTTGATTCAAGGTCTTTTTAACTATGGACTATTGCATGTGTTTTTTCCTTTGTTTACAGATGGAATCTTGAAAACGTGATTGTTTTGTTAAAATCACCCACTTGGGCAGCACACAGTAAATTCAATGATTTTCATTTGAGAAACATCTTCAACCAGACGGGAAACTACCTTGATTGACTCTTTTTTCACTAACTGCGAGGCATTACAAAACTGAACTTTTTGTTGAAATTATTACTCACTTGGGTTTTTCGCATATATGAACTCATTGAATAATGCCAGCAAGGACAATCTTCATTTACAGAATGTGTTTCTCATTAATTGTAAAATCACGTTTTCTTTGTAACTTTATGGTTTTGGAAAAATGAACACACTGCAACATAGTATTTTTTCCATGTCCTTGTAATCACGTGCACGTTACTTTGTTATCATGTCACTTTAAATAGAATGGCCGCTTTAAGTAATATTACCCGTGAGCAAGAAGTTTGACTTCGAAACGCGTTGGGTTTTGTTCGTGTGCCAATAAATACAAACATCAAGCACCATTTGGGCCTCGGTACTGTTTTTTTACGAAAAATCGTGGTGGTGTACCAGGGAAAGGTATAATATATATATATATATATATATATATATATATATATATATATATATATATATATATATATATTTCTTTTTGAGGGAAGCTAACACTTTTTTCAGTTACTCCTAACCTTCCCTTACCCGCCCCTAAACACTAACACTACCATATCTCCATTTATCACTACTCACCCCTAAACCCTAAATTTAATATTCAACTATTGTTTTCCTACTGGGGAAAACCCCTACCAACCCCCTTATTTCATATAATCCTAACATTCTTTTACCACTACCCACCCCTAAAAATAAAATCACCCATATCTCCCTTAAGCACAATCCATCCCATAACCCTACATTTACCCTTTCCTCCCTTTACGTTTATCCAACCCTACAATGATCCATACTTCCTTTTACCACAACCCACCTCTAAACCCCAAAATTTCCCATACCACCCCTTACCAGTAACCACACCTAAACCAGAAATTTAGCCTTACAGATATTATTTGAAAAAAACTATAAAACTATATATATATATATCTACAAATATCTCTATATATCTATACATAAACAGAGAGAGATAGATAGATGGATAGATAGATAGATAATACCAGCATTTGTAAAGCACGCAGCTACCTCAGGCAAGGTGTCCTGGCGCTGCCTCCGGGGATCGAACCGTGAGCCCCTGTGGTCCCGAGTCAGTCGCCCTGGCCACGGAACCACATAGAATCTACCAGTGGTCATCAGTAGGTAGTTATAGTTAGGACCATGTTACTATAGAAAAGGTATTTTTTGACTTGTCTATATCTTTGGCGTCGTTTGACAAATCTTCACCAAATTATTCAAATAAAGTCTCATGGTTAGTCTTGATGTGTGTGGTGAAGAACTGGGTTTTCTTAGAACCCAGCGGTGCCAGGGACACACCCGAAGTCTTCGGATTCACCTGTCTTGGAATACAGAGACACAGAATACTTCTAGGTGGCGTCAGAGATCAAATTTATTAGCTGCAGCTAGTAACAGTAAACCAAGCAATACAACAGGGTGTACAACTCAGGAGACTGCTCAATTTTCGTAGAGCAAGACATCTCTTTTTATACACTATATTCTCATTACAAATGTACACCCACTGCGCACAATTCTGACCAATAGGACACATTTTCTAACTGAGTATCACATTAACAAAAACCCAATTTACAGTAACCCAACCCAAAAGTTAATTATAAGGACTGTCCCAAATTCAATTTCCCCAAGCCGGACAAACCCATAATTGAAAGCACTACCCATGTAATGAAAATTCATAAGGAAAGAAACAATTCAGATGTTGAGTAGGATAAGATATGTGCAAGAAACTAAAAGTTAACGATATCCTGAACATTGATTGGCAATTTTAGACAACGATCAGCCAGAGAAATTGGCTTTGTGAAAGGGTCAGTTTCAGGTGACGGGGTCAGCGTCTTTGCAATTCACTCACAAGTCAGAAAAGGGCCGGTTAATGCATACATGAACAAGGAGGCCCATGCAACTTTGTTCGTTCGGTTACCTCCATGGCCTACGTGAGGGCAACACAAAAATGGCGTCACGAACAACTCAAACAAAATGGAGTCTGGTTCGAAATCACGGAACCTCAGACCCTCCTTTTGCCATTACGTAGGCAATGACCTAAACTCACGTCAATCTGAATCCAGGTCTATATCTATTCTCATCAGGTCATCAAGGTGTTGCTGTAACATCATCTTATTATCCTTCGCTTCTCTCGGGACGGGTCTTCTCACACAGATCATAGCACAAAGACTACAAATGGCGGGACCACACTGGATGCATAAGCAACACGAGAAAAGGATTGCTAAAGCCATACCAAGAAACATCAGAATCTTCCATCCCCATTTGGACAGCAGTTCCCAAAACCATTCTATCAATGACCAGTTCCCTTCGTCTACATGTATAGACTCAGCGGACTTATGTAACCTCAAGATGGCTTGGTACACTGTCGGGGCATTATCTGGTATGAAAAGACAGCAACTAGACCCGATCAATTTACATACTCCACCTCTATCTGCGAGTATAATATCTAAAACAAAGCGGTTCTTTAATGTCATAAGGCGATCCGCTTGAAGCTCAGCTGTAATATTGCTAAGGGCACCTGCAGTCTCATTTATAGTGGCCTCGACCACTCTCGTAAGCTGACGAATATTTCTACTATTAGCCATAGGACCCCAAAAGGGCAGAAAACCCTTAAAGAAGTCCCCAACTTCTTGTGCGACAGTATCTTTTGCATCGATAACACCTCTACCATATCTTGTCTTATGGTAATTGAAAGCAGCTGTATACGTAGGGGGAAGCAAAAATGCCACATAACATGTGCCTGAAAAATCAGAAGGCAACCATGTATATGCTCTGTCGTAACAAACAAAATACGTGCCTTTAGCTGGCACGAACGGTGGAGATTTCTGGGACGTATAGACATAGGTGTGAACACACACACTCTTACCAAGCTAAGCTCTCGGATTCTGACCATTACCTTGCAGACAAAAATGACCTCGGTGGGGTACAATCCAAATAGGAGGAGACCTTTTTCGTCTCTCCTTCTCTGTCAGACTAATGCTATATTCAGTCTTGTTCCAACCAATATATGCTCGTACCTCATCTTTAGGGATAGCATTATATGCATCAATATCTCTGATCATATCTACTATTCCCTGTATCAAGGCATTATTACTCGCATTATCTTTGACGGAACGTACAGGAGATGCTGCATTCGCATAGATAAACATTGCTTGGAGTGCCCATACTGACCCGTTAGGCGAAAAAGGCAAAACCAAATATGGCATTCCCTTATCTGTTGTATGTGGCATAAGACCACAAACCCAACAATTCGTGGTATTTACGACTAGCTGATGCTGATGCAACATCTGTATGAACGAATTGTTCACAAATTCTGATCTTCGTGTCTGTTCATGTTCAGGCAACGTATGAAACTCATGTGGGGAAACAGTAGGAAAAGAAAGAGTAGGTTGAGAGGTAGATTTAATCGGCTGTTGTGTGACATAGAAAATCCAACCCACACAAGCTAACGTAATATTCAAAAGCATTAGAAAACACAGTATTAAAAAACATTTGCTACGAATCAGTATACACACTTTCATTTTAGGATCAACTGTCTTAACACCCTTATCAGACCCAAAAGACTCCATCCTCTAACGTGCAGCTCACGGCTATTACCTTCTTCACTTAAGTGTGCGCCAAGATCGCACTAACGACCCTGAACCACAGACCTTATGTCAATACGCGGCTCACCCCTTAAGGCTGTACCACGACCCTGCAGCTGAGTCCGGATGGTGACTCGAAAAAGGAAAAAAAGAAAAAAAGTCTCTTGATCTGACAAGGTGTAATTCACTATATAAAAAATTCAGATTTTATTTGTCCATGACAACAGTCTTTCTTGGTCTCAAATTGTAGCGTTCTTTACCAAGCACAGTTGGGTCTTTAAAAAGGAGCTCCGGATTCGTCGTGTCGAGCTTCAGATGTGGAGGCACAGCAGCTTGCAGAACATCATCATCCTCGCGTTCTGACTGAGTCCATGTCAAATGTGCATCACTAAAAGGTACGAATCTAGGAATTCTTTCACATTCGGAATCAGCTATTCCATCCTTCACCCACTTATCATACGGTAAAGGCAAAGGAACTTTTTTAGTATGGGTGGCATGCACCCAATTTTTTTTACCAGCTACTCTAACAGCAGTTCTAGTGACCAATAACACCAAACGCGGTCCAGTCCATCTCGGTTCCAAATTTTTGGATCGTTGGAAATTCTTCATTAAGACGTACTCGCCAGGTTGAATCGTATGGCCTGGATCTGCAGTAGCTGTCGGCAAACTGTCATAGACCTGTTGGTGGAAAACACGTAATTTAGCAGTCAAGTCATGTAAGTAATCCACCAACATAGGGTACTCAATCTCGCTGTACTTTTTAGGACGAGGCACACCCCAAACATTCGCTGGACGACCAAAAACTATTTTGTATGGGCTAAGTCCCACACGAGAATGCACTGTCTTCCTTGTTGACAAAAGAGCCAACGGCAAGGCATCTGGCCATGTAAGACCAGTGCTCGCTTGTATCTTAGCTAGCTTCAGCTTCAACGTGCCATTATAGCACTCGACAAGTCCAGCAGACGGGGTGATTCGCAGCATGAAATTTCTGATTAATACCCAAACCAGCACACACTTTCTTCATGATTTGGCCCACAAATTCACTCCCATTGTCGCTCCATACAATTCTCGGCAAACCATACCTAGGGAAGTACTCTTTGAGCAAAACCTTGGCTGTGGACAGGGCAGTATTATCCTTTAGGGGTAGGCCTCTATCCATCTGGAAAAGGCGCAAACAACCACAAGGACATACTTCAAATTGTTGCATCTCTCCATGTGAATGTAATCTAGCTGTATCACTTCAAACGGATAAGATTGAGGAGCAAAATGACCGGCTGGAGTTGGAGTTCCCTTTCCAGGATTGTACTTCAAACAAATCATGCAATGTTTCACCACATTCTCAGCACATTTCGGAATTCCAGCATTCTGCCATACTGGAGCCAACAACTTGCATATTCCCTTCGAACTAATGTGAGCCATTCCATGAGCCATAGTAACCACTGGGAGCACATACGCATCAGGCAACAACCATCGCTGGTGTTCTGACAACTCAACCCAACAACCCGTCGAATCCAACATACCCGTACTTTCTCTCCACGTACTCACTTCCTTTTCCGTAGCTTCAGCCTGAATTGACTTCACACTTTCTATTGTGTCTTCAAACATTCCACCAGCCATCACCCAATTAGCAGGGCCCGCAACATACATACGGCTCATCATATCTCTCGCCGTTTCCTTCGCAACTTCATCCGCAAACGCATTTCCTCGACCTACATCATCCACAGCTTTCTTATGCGCACTACACTTCACAATTGCAATCTGCTTTGGGAGAGTAAGTGATTCCAGAAGTTCATTCACTAACTGCCCATGCTGAATTTTCGCACCATGAGAAGTAAGGAATCCTCTTTCTCTCCACAAACGTCCAAAACTTTGGGCAACACCAAACGCATACTGGCTATCAGTATAAACATTCACTCGCTTTCCTTCTGACAACACACACGCTCTAGTCAATGCAATCAACTCTGCTGCTTGCGCAGAATTCTGTGCTATGCGTGCTGTCTCAACAACTGTATGTAAAGTTGTGACAGCATATGCCGCAGTCGTCTCACCATTCGGAAGCTTGAAACATGAACCATCTACCCATAGGGTACCATCAACATTCGTAAGAGGAGTATCTTTCAAATCAACTCTAGCCTTCGTTTCTTCCTCTGTCCGAAGAAAGCAATCATGCTGTTCTTGAGCATCTGTCTCTACCGAGATCGGCAACAACGTAGCTGGATTCAACACATTACATCTCTTAATGTGAACATGGCTAGCCAAAAGAGTCAGCTCATAACCTGACAAACGTGAACTAGTAAGGTGCTGAGTCTTGGTCCTGTTCAATAAAGTATCCACTGCATGTGGGACCATCACAATCAACGTATTATCCAATACCAAACCAGCAGACTGTCGGATAGAAACAGCCACTGCCGCTGTAGCGCTCAAACAGCTCAGCAACGCTTTAGCTACCGGATTTAACGTCGCTGAAAAATACGCACATGGGCGTTGCTTGTCTCCAAATTATTGAGTCAACACTGACAATGCACAACCTTGTCACTCGTGAACATACAACATGAAAGGTTTACTGTAGTCCGGGGTACCCAATACCGGAGCCGAACATAATGCATCACGTAATTCAGAAAAACTTTTCTGACAATCATCAGACCAAGGGAGAGGATACGGAGTATCTTTAAGAGTCAGTGCCAACAAAGGTTTCGCTAGCAGGGAAAAATTAGGGATCCATTGCCTACAATACGAGGTGATACCTAAGAAGGCACGCACTTCTCTCTGTGTATATGGTACAGTCATTTGCGCAATCGCTTGAATTCGTTCTGGGGTCAACCTTCTTCCCTCCTTCGACAAGAGATGACCTAAGTAGGTTACTTCTTGTCGACAATACTGTAACTTTGAAGGTGACACTTTATGATGAAGGTCAGACAAATGTCGTAACAAAGAAAGAGTAGCCTCTTTACAAATCTCTTCGTCATCAGCAGTAATCAACAGATCATCACGTACTGAATAAGAGTAGCACCAGAAGGCAATACAAAATCATCAAGCTGAGTTTCAACGCCTGACTATAGATGGAGGGACTTTCACAATAACCTTGGGGAGCTCTCTTAAACCGGAAGCTTCGACCTCCTAATGAGAAGCCGAAAATATCTCTACTCTCCTCGGCAATTGGAATACTGAAGAAAGCATTCTTCAAGTCGATAACAGAAAACCAGGCTGCCGAAGCAGGAATCAGAGTCAACAAAGCAGTGATATCAGGGACAACAGGAAACTGTGGCACCACAATCTTGTTCACTTCTCGAAGATCAATCACAAACCGATACACAGGTGGCTGAGAAGCATCAGTATGCTTAAGGACAGGCAAAACAGGACTGTTACAAACGTTAACTCTCGTTTCTTCAATTACACCCTTCTCAACCAAGTCATAAATAATTGCTAAAAGAGCTCTCTCGCCATCGCTCGATATTTTATATTGGGGAATACGAGGTAGCCTAGCATTCGACTTAAGGGTAACAATATAGTGTGGAATCTGCAAGAGACCAACATCATTGGGACCTGTAGCCCAGAGTGTATCAGGAAGAGAACGCAATTCCAGTGGAAGGCAATCTTTAGACAAATACATCGGAGAAATCACTTTCTTACCCAAGGTAAGATGCACTCCCGAAGGAGAGCAATGTAATGTCGCATACAATCTTTTCAGCAAGTCCAAACCCAACAGATTCTCATTACAACCAGTCGTCAGAATAAGAGGAGCTTCCAATTCACAAGGACCAATAGAAAGAGACAAAGGACTAGAAACCAGGTTACAAACTGGGGCGCCTGAAAATCCTACTGAAACATTGGTCAAGCCAGACAAAGGTGCGCCAGGAAGCTTAGAGTGCATAATAGAACTCTTCGTCGCACCAGTATCCAAAAGAAAAGGTTCTGCCACACCTGATGTAATCATTCCAACATAAGGTCCAATCTGGTCTACTGGAACTGACACTACTCCCTCTCTTTGCCCATGGCTGTCCTAACTATCATTATAACCAGCACTCTCACTCTCGACATAATAATCATCAACATAGTACTGGGCAGACTGACCACTCGGAACATTCTGTCTGTCAAAATAATTCGCAGAATTCTGAAGGGAAGAGGAACGCTCATTCTGGGGTAATACACCACGTCCCCTACCCCTAGGAGCTTGCTAGAAACCACCACGACGTCTCTGACCAGATACGCCATTCGCACGCTGTAACAAAGCCGGGCAACTATTCTTAAAATGACCTTCCTCTCTACAGTAAGCACACTGATTAGGACCAGGAAAGAATCGCGGAGCATAAGGCTCAGGCTTCTGTAACAATCTCTGAAACTGTGGAGGTTGCTGAAACTGACGCTGATTCTGACGAGGCGGATAAGCTTGCTGCAAAACAACCTTCGTATTTAGATCTTTAGTTTTCTTCTCTGCTTTATCCTTCTCATCTTTATCCCTATTCTCGTAATATTGTGCAGTAGCTAATATCTGGGCCAACAAAGAAACAGCCCATGAACTCTCAGAGTCCTTTAATTTATTAGAAAGTTCGGGAAGCAAATTAAAGACACATTTGTCCACAAACAACCTTTGACCACCTTCAGTGCTTATATCCTGACCACTATGATCAATAAACGTTTCCTCAAACCTCGTGAAAAAATCAGACACACTCTCATCTTTCTTTTGCTTGCATGCTGCTAACTTGTCCCAATTCACTCGTAAAGGAGGCATCATAGTTTTCATTAAATGAATAATCCTACCAGGTAATTCTGCAACTAAGGGCTCAGGTTTGGCACCTCCTACTTGCCGACCATCTGCAGCAACAATATTAGCCCACATATCTCCTAATTCTGGCGCATGATTCTCATGACAAATCTTCGCCCACAAAGGTTGAGGAACTACATTACCCATTAACATGTCTATGTCAGCTAAATTCATATTACACGCATCAACTGTCTGGGACAACTCCTTGTAATAACCGGCAGGATTCTTACGGGGGTCAGGTAAGGTCTGCTTAAGAGCCAAGACCTCTGCTCTTTTCCAAGGGACATGTACCCACACTCGCTGAAAATGTGCCGGTACACCCTGAATACCCTGATTAACATTAGCAACAACTTCCTCTCTCCATACAGGGGGAACCTCTCTCATAGGATACTGCTTCACTTTCCTCCTAACAGAGGAATCAGGTTCGTACAATGTCTGAAGCGGTAATCTAGACCTCAAAACAAGTATCGTCTCCACGGCATCTGTAACATCAGATTCCACTATCGTCCCTTTAGCAAATTCTGACTGAACATCAAGCACTTCCTGCGGAATCGGACCCAACTCATTATCTTCCCATTCCTGACGGAGAAAAGTACTCATTACATCAAAAACATACCTTTGCTTAGGCGGCTCCCACTGAAAGAAAACATCCATAACCGCTGGCAAATTATACCTGGAAGCATTTAAAATCCATCTACGAGCCAACAAATCCAACACTGTCCGTTCCTCGGAACTAGGAAGCTGACTACGACTCTGCTTACATTCCGAAAAAGGGGTCATATTCAGTGACCCAAACAATGGAGACAACAGATTAACAACAGTCTCAGTCATTTGTTTTCAAGCAGAAGGAGAAGAAGCAGACATAAGAACAGGAGAATAAGTATTTTGAGGCAAAAGAGGTGTAGGGACAAGAGCAGTAGGAGTCGAAGATACAGAAGTGGAAGGCAAAGGAGTTTGAGGCAAAGCTGGTAGCAAAGCTTGTGACCCTAGAGTGGGTTGCGCAGTAGGAGGCAAAACCATCTGTGGAGCACCATGTGGCTGAACAACAGCAGGAGGTTGAACAACAAAGGGTGGAACAACCGGGGGTAATGGAGGTGCAGTAGCACCCTGCACATAAGGGGGTGGTAATCTCTGCAAATGAGAGATCAAAGGATCTTTTTCAGGGTCTTCATTCACTTTTGGAAAGGAAGGCGGCAAGGACGGATAATATTTATCGATAGCCATGCAACGCTGTCTATCTAAGACATCACTTGCACGCTCTTCTCCATCTTCCATAAACTGCCTAGCAGCTTGTAGTAATGACATAATCTTATCTTTCCTATCTCTCTTTGCTTGCTTAATTTCTCGCTGTTTGGCTTCCTTTCGCCAAAGGCGGAAAGAGTCAAACATTGCGGGCCGGGCTTTCTTCTTAAATAGCGCAACTTCCAGATTATCTAAAATATTTAATTCGAAACTACCAAGTTGGGGCCATCGTAAAACACCATCTTTCTTCGTATAGCGGACCCACACTTCATTATAAGTGATAGGACCCACTCCGTGCTTTGAATAGAGCTCATAAGTCGGTACACAGACAAAATATCGAAAATAAAATATCGGAAAGACAAAATATCGAAGTTAAAATATCGAAGGTAAAAAATATTGGGAAGCAAATATATCGGATACAAAAATATCGTAATAGGTAAGTAAGTAGAAATATCGAAAAAAATAATATCGTATGACAAAATATCGACAATACAAAATATCGTGTAGTAATGGAAAAAATAAATAGTGTAGGAAAAAATATAATAATTGTAAATAAAAATTTGATAAAAAGGTCTATATTAAAAAATTACAATATATTTAATATAAAAATATTTTTTTTAAACGTATATAGTTTTAGGAGCGGGTTATTGGGTTTATAGGGGATAAGGGTGGGAAGTAATTTAAAAATAAGTAATAAATTAATATATATTTGTAAAAAACTTTTTAATAATAATTAATTGGTAAATAATTAATATTAATTAGTTAATTAATTAATATAATTTAGTACATTGTTTTATATAATAATTAATTGGTAATTAATGAATATTAATTAGTTAATTAATTAATATAATATCGTACATAATAGTACAAAATTAATAATTGGTAATTAATTATTATTAATTAGTAAATTAATTAATATAATTTTGGACATAATTTTAAATAATAAATAATTGGTAATTAAATAATAATAATTAATTGGTAATTAATTAATATTAACTAGTTAATTAATTAATATAATTTTGTATATATTTTTAAATAATAAATAATTGTTAATTAATTATTATTAATTAGTTAATTAATTAATATAATTTTTTCATATTTTTAAATAATAATTAATTGGTAATTAATTAATATAAATTAGTTAATTATATTAATTAGCTTCATTTAGTTTAATATATATTTTTTACTTATTGTAAATTAATTTGGAAAAAATAATATTAATAATTAAATTTATTTCTTTACAGCTAATGTGCTAATATATTAACTTTATTGTTATTGTTAATTAATAATTATTTTGTAATTACATAATAATAATTATTTTTGGGTAAAGGAGTATTGTTAGAGTTCAGGGTCAGTTTTCAGTTCTTGGTTAAAGGGGTATTTTTAGGGTTCATGGTCAGTTTTCAGTTTTTGGTAAAGGGGTATTTCTTGGGTTCAGGGTTAGTTTACAGTTTTTGGGTAAAGGTGTAGTTTTTGGGTTCAGGGTCAGTTTTCAGTTTTTGGGTAAAGGGGTATTTCTTGGGTTCAGGGTCAGTTTTCAGTTTTTGGGTAAAGGGGTATTTCTTGGGTTCAGGGTCAGTTTTCAGTTTTTGGGTAAAGGGGTATTTCTTGGGTTCAGGGTCAGTTTTCAGTTTTTGGGTAAAGGGGTATTTTTAGGGTTCAGGGTCAGTTTTCAGTTTTTGGGTAAAGGGGTATTTCTTGGGTTCAGGGTCAGTTTTCAGTTTTTGGGTAAAGGGGTATTTTTAGGGTTCAGGGTCAGTTTTCAGTTTTTGGGTAAAGGGGTATTTTTTGGGTTCTGGGTCAGTTTTTAGTTTTTGGGTAAAGGGGTATTTTTAGGGGTCAGGGTCCGTTTTCAGTTTTTGGGTAAAGGGGTATTTTTTGGGTTCAGGGTCAGTTTTCAGTTTTTGGGTTAAGGGGTATTTTTAGGGTTCAGGGTCAGTTTTGGGTTTTTGGGTAAAGGGGTATTTTTAGGGTTCAGGGTCAATTTTCAGTTTTTGGGTAAAGGGGTATTTTTAGGGTTCAGGGTCAGTTTTGGGTTTTTGGGTAAAGGGGTATTTTTAGGGTTCAGGGTCAGTTTTGGGTTTTTGGGTAAAGGGGTATTTTTAGGGTTCAGGGTCAGTTTTCAGTTTTTGGGTAAAGGGGTATTTTTAGGGTTCAGGGTCAGTTTTGGGTTTTTGGGTAAAGGGGTATTTTTTGGTTCAGGGTCAGTTTTCAGTTTTTGGGTAAAGGGGTATTTTTAGGGTTCAGGGTCAGTTTTGGGTTTTTGGGTAAAGGGGTATTTTTAGGGTTCAGGGTCAGTTTTCAGTTTTTGGGTAAAGGGGTATTTTTAGGGTTCAGGGTCAGTTTGGGGTTTTTGGGTAAAGGGGTATTTTTTGGGTTCAAGGTCAGTTTTAATTTAATGTACGCTGGATTTGGTATAGTAATAGTTAAATTATTAGAGACCAACATATACTCACATTTAATATACAGTGCAAAATTTCTGATAAGATTGTTACATTATAGTAAGATAATGATACAAATAGTTCAACATGATTGTAGAAACATTATTTTTATTTATGTTTCACAAATAAAATGTTATTTCATTACAAAATTATTTTTATTACATTTGGTTTTATAAACATATTTTATAAACACAATGATAAGCAACTATACAGAAGCATTATTATTTTCATACTTTTTGTACAAAAATGAATATTATTTATTATCTCTTTTACATATTGTAATTTCATAAAGAAATGTAGAAATAACAAAAGTATTTTTTACACTTTATTTCAATACATAAAATATTTATTATGTAAGTCACATATTTTTAACACATTTTTCTATTATTATAATTTTTGACAATGTAGTTATATTTCTAGACATTGTTAATATAAATATTATTCTTTTCATAATATGTATTTATTACATTCATTTACATATTTGTTAATCAAATCATTGTAGGATTAAAGTAAATATTTCTTTACAATAATAGAAACTTAATGTTCATTTTTGCATATTTAGTGAAGTATATATATTATATTTTATACTTGGGACTATTTTATTGCATTTGGGTGCTTTATTTTGTCGTTTTGGGTTATTTGGAAGAAGGGCTGATCGCGGTTGGGAGACACTTCACGTCGCTTCAGGTAAGGTTTCTTTTATATGTTTTATGTGTATTTTAATGATGTTTTGAGATTAGTGACCTTATATTTTGTGTTGTTGAATGTGATGGAGGTATGTTTTAGATTTCGAAAACAGATAATTACTTATGGTATATACGCGTAGTGTTAGTTAGTTAACTCATTATATATAGAGTGAATTTTAGTCTTTTACGGTATATCTACAAGTGAAATAATCTATTTTAATATGTTTGTACCTAATTACTAGCTAATTAATGTGGGTGGGAATGTCTGTTTTCTATGTTTTTGTCATAGGTGTACGCTACATCGGAAGTTCCGTTTTTTTTTAAAGGAAGTGTTTGTTTGTTTAATTCAACACTGCTTTACAAACACTTCTTTACATTTTTCGGTTTTGCTGGAGCGATTCTTTCTATTTTTCAATTTTTTCGGGTTTTTTATGCTTATTCGATGGCTCTGGATAACGTGGATGTCTTAATTTTGGAACAGTTGTATTTTTAAATTTTTTTTTGGGTTAATTTGGCACTACCTGGATTACTTTGGTGGACAAGGAGGTTATTGGATTGACAACATGATTGGTAAGTCCTTGCTTTCTTATTTTGTGTGGGTGGGTAATGTTATTTTTATTATGGAATAGTTTTTTACTTGATATTTAGTTTTATTGTGTGCATATATTATAATAATATCTCTATATATTGCATACATTAAATACTTTAGAAGCTCACGTTACATATTTTTCCATACTTAGGTGATACTTTTAGTGTTTTATAACATTTTGGGAATTAATTAGAGTAGTGTTTTGGCAATGATATTTAGGTATTCTATGCCTTTTGTACTAGGGTAAAGTTTAACTTGTTCTTCCAGGTACTTGTGCATTTGTTTATTTTGCTTTGATGTTTTAGGGACAAGTTCAGTTACAGATTGGTCCATTCTAAATTCCTGGTAGCTCTGTTCTTTCTGTAGGCATTTAATGAAATGTTCTAGAGTAGGTTTGGTTCTGCCAGTTGATTGTACAAATGCATTGTGCCAACCTTCCACTGCATTGTTAGTTTTTGATTCTCCGTTAAGGGTACTTCTGTAAACGTTCCACCAGGGTATGAGGAATTTGGGATTTCGTCTGTGGCCAGATCTGTGGAGTCTGCCTACCCAGGTGTCTTCAAAGTAGTCCAGAAATGGACTTAATTTAGCTTCATTTTGTTTGTAGAAGGGGCTGTCTATAAGAATGTTGTAGTGTTCAGCTACGTCTGTTTCAGGTACATAAGCAAGTGCAATGAGTTTTTTAATTTGGAAAGCAAAAGATGAGTTTGTAGCATATTCGACACTTAGGGTAGTTTTTTTAAGGTGTCTCCATAAACACTGGTTTAAATGATAATAGCAGCCTTGAATGCAGGTATGGGGGTGGATTTTTATGATAGTTGAGAGCATTGCTTGCTCAAAATCAAGAATGATACTTTCAGGAGAAAAATCATTAGTTTTTTGTTTAATTATATTTATATTTATTAACTCCATATATGTGGAATTATTGTGGTAATAGTGCATATAGCAAAGGTATGTTGCAGTTGTGGTAGAGGCCATGTATTGTGTATAATTGGAAAAATGGTTTGGGACAGATGTTAAATGTTCCATCCATCATCCAATATTGGCTTTGCTGCAGTTTAACTAAATTCATACTGGTACCAAAAATTATAAGCCTTTTGTCATTGTTTTCGTTGTCGTAAACTATAAATGGTTGTTTATTTAAAGTTATTATTTGGTTAGCAGTTAAATTTATATCCTGATATGTTCTGGGAGATGGTGTTGTAGAAGTAGTAGCTTTTTTAGTTCGTGCTATAGTTCTTTTTAAGGAGAGGATATTTGGCATTTGAGTTGTGGCAGTTTTTGGGATTTTAGGAATGGCTTCTTTTAAAATGACATTTGTTTGCTTTTGGGAACCTGTACTAGCTTCTTTTATATTTTCCAAAGCTGTTCTAACTTCTATTTCAGTAACATTAGGTGGATGATTGTGTTCCCTAGTATACAGTACTGTAGCTTCTTTAGTTGTTGCTCTGCCATAGCACTTGTTAGAATAATATTTACAACATTTCCAATTAACTTGCATGCCATATTGCTTTTCTTGTGTATAAGTGTAACCCATGTAGCATAGTAATAGTTTTCCTTTCTGGCTTGTCACAAATTCGGCTCCTTCGGTCATTTTGTACTTTGTATATCTATAAAATGTATATATAATAGTTAATGTCAAATTAAATGTGATAAATAATCTATGTTAGTGATAAGTAGGAATGTTTATACTTACGTGTTTTTGAATTTACAGCAAAATTAGGAGCTGCTTGCTTCTTTAGTTGGGGATAATTGTTTGTGATGTTGTTGTAGCTGTTATGAAAAACATGAAAGTAGTATATTATTAATTAATGTTTCGGTACATTTGCAATGTTAGAGCTCATTTCTACTACAAAAGTGTATCTTCATGATTCACATTGAGAAGATACTTAAATATTTTTTTAGGTTGGTCTTTGCCAGTATAGTTGTTTCTTCAGCTTCTGGAGAGTAGTTTGTAGTGTTATCTTAAATAAAAAAGGAACATATGTATTAGAATAATCACCATGTTGGTATGTTTTTTAATAGATTATCTGGTAATTATGTTCTTTAATATACTTACTTTGTGATTATTATCTGTATTATTCAGAATGTGGAGTTCTGTATTATGTCTGTATATCTATTCATTGTGTTTGCTCTGTAAATAAACAATATATAATAGAACATAATTAGAACAGTTCTAAATGTTAGTATTGTTTTTCCACATTTATTTCAGTTGCATAATACTTACGTAGTAAAATGTATTGGAGAAATAGTACTGATGTCCTTAGTTCATTAGTAGTGCAGTTTTCAGTAGTAGAATCTACAGAAAAAAAGAAATATGTGGGGCAAAAGTCATTATTTCTGTGTGTTTAGATTTATGTGCAAATAATGAATCAATGTGAAATTACTTACATAGTTATTAGAATCTGTATTCCTAGGGTTTGTTCACAGTTATTTTGAGTAGAATATTCAGTACTCGTTGTATCTAAAAAAAATAGTTTCATATAATTATTTAGCATGTTAAGTAGTATGAATAGCAAAGGGGCACTGGGTATTTAGCAGGTAAGTAAGTAGTATTAGCAAATAATGCACTTTCTATTTTATTTACTTACTTAGAAGATGTGATAGTAGGTTGATAGTCTGGTTCTTCTAGTTGTTGTGCAGCAATTCGGATAGAGATGAATCTCCTTCAGTGACTTTTGGCAAGTAGTTTGTGCTTAGATTTTAATTGTTTATATAGGGGAGTGTCAGTAGTAATTACTTTGCTATTGGTTTATTTAAAAAATTAGGTTTGTGATTGGTTAGTTAGTATATTTGAATTTCAGTTGTGATTACTTTGTAATAGAAGTGAAAAACAAAAACAAATTATAAAATTATACAAAGTAGTATAGAATATTTTTATATGTGTAGGTGATATAATTATACCAATAGGATATTTTTGACAAATTAATAGTGTGTCTATAGTATTAATTTAAGTATTGTGTGTTTATTTAGATGTGAACACATATAAAACGTTAATTAATTATGCAAACAGATGCATATAAAAAGTCGATATAGCTGATAATCCGATATTGAAGTGCACAATATTTTTGATGTCGATATTATAGTTAATGTCATTATTTTTTGTAGATAGCGATATTTTTGTTTTCCGATGTTAATGTAGTCGATATAAAAGTAAACGATGTTTTTGTATATCGATATTAAAAAATCGATATTTGTGTATATATCTAGTTAAGTATAGGAACCCGATATTTTTGATTTCGATATTTTTGCTCCGATATTTTTGTACGTCGATATTGTGAATCTCGATATTTTGTCAGACATTCCATAAGTCGGAGTTCCAACCGGAGGTATTGGACACGAATCCTCCAATCGGGAATCCCTGTTACAACCACAACTAAACCATTTCCTAATTCTGCTAAGACCAGGCATCTTATAGCTCACTAATCTAGCTTCAAACTTCAAGGGGTTATCAACTATCGATTGTTGCAGCAACCGAATCAAACAAAACCAAGAACCAAAACAAAATCGTGGGAGCGACCCACTTATACTTAACCAAAATATCTGTCACGCCACCAGAAGACCGTCTATCGTCTCGCTTTACAAAGGATCAATCAAGGGTCCAAGACAGGGCGACAGTCAGGGCAGCAGTCCTTCGTAGCCTTTGGAAAGCGGGAAGCCTCGCAGAAAAGACCTTCGGTCCACGTCGACATGCAGAGGTCAATGAAGTAGCGGCCTTCCTCCTGAATTTCCTCATGTGGCTCCTCACGATCCTCAGGCTTGGACTGGTACCGCTGAAGTCGCCCCACGTTGGGCGCCAATTGAAGAACCGGGTTTTCTTAGAACCCAGCGGTGCCAGGGACACACCCGAAGTCTTCGGATTCACCTGTCTTGGAATACAGAGACACGGAATACTTGTAGGTGGCGTCAGAGATCAAATTTATTAGCTGCAGCTAGTAACAGTAAACCAAGCAATACAACACGGTGTACAACTCAGGACACTGCTTAATTTTCGTAGAGCAAGACATCTCTTTTTATACACCATATTCTCATTACAAATGTACACCTACTGCGCAGAATTCTGACCAATAGGACACATTTTCTAACTGAGTATCACATTAACAAAAACCCAATTTACAGTAACCCAACTCAAAAGTTAATTATTAGGACTGTCCCAAATTCAATTTCCACAAGCCGGACAAACCCATAATTGAAAGCACTACCCATGTAATGAAAAGTCGTAAGGAAAGAAACAATTCAGATGTTGAGTAGGATAAGATATGTGCTAGAAACTAAAAGTTAACGATATCCTAAACATTGATTGGCAATTTTAGACAACGATCAGCCAGAGAAATTGGCTTCATGAAAGGGTTAGTTTCAGGTGACGGGGTCAGGGTCTATGCAATTCACTCACAAGTCAGAAAAGGGTCTGTTAATGCATACATGAACAATGAGGCCCATGCAACTTTGTTCGTTCGGTTACCTCCACGGCCTACGTGAAGGCAACACAAAAATGGCGTCACAAACAACTCAAACAAAATGGAGTCTGGTTCGAAATCACGGAACCTCAGTGGAAAGTTTAGGGATGACCCGTCAAGTGGGGGCCAAGAAAAGGGGGGGTGTAAAAAAAAGTGTCAGCCTCATGTTAATTCCCATAGATTTTTTAGACACAGCTGCAACCCGAACAGCTGAACTGATTTATAGCAAATTTGGCAGAAAGCTAGTTTTGGTCTGCAGATTGTGTTTTTGTTATTTGGTCTAAATCCTTTCAGCAGTTATTGAGAAATGTAAGGAAATCCAAATTTGTATATCTACAATAGTGGATTATTCGTGACCAATATGGGCACCAATAAGAATGCTCTGATAGGCTGACTGCAATCTGAGCAGAGAGTTGTGGACCCCATTCTTGTTTATCGGGAAAGTCCCTGGAGCTCAGATGAAACAGCAGAACTTGATATAAGGGGTCATGTTGCATGTATCCTGACCACATGGGAGGAATGTAATGATCGCTTAGGGAGTCCACATATGTACAATATGTCAGTAAACAGGTATAATTTTTTTAACACACGATATTCATGAATTCACCATGACAGTCAACGTAGGCAGTCGGAGTGTGATTCCCTGAAGCTACAGAAGAGGGCATTGCCCACCCTGGGAAACCTACCTGAACTGACTAACTGGCAGAAGGAAAGCTATCCCACAGGGGAGGACTTCTGTGAAGCTCAGATGGAGTGCCCAACTCAGGAGGAGCTATGGCGGCAGTCCGAGGCTCAGGCAGCTGGCGACACCTCTGCTGATCACCCGATCTGTTGGGAAAATGGCCTCCAGTACAGCAAGACTAATGTTCCTGAGCCTGGCAAAACCATGTGTTGGTGGCCCCCCAGTGCTGCAGGGCCTTCCTACTGCCGCTGGCTCATGAAGTCTCCCAGTCGGGTCATCAAAGGCAAGACAGGGCCTTTAAAAGGCTTGTCACCCACTTTTATTGGCCCCGGATGAGGATGGCAATGAATGAGTTCTGCAGGTCATGCCCGACCTGTCAAGCTAGTGGCAAGTAAGGAGGGACGTGCAAGGCTCCCCTGCAGCCATATCCTGTCATTGGAACACTCTTCGAATGGGTAGGCATCGACATTGCTGGGTCTACAGACTGCATGACAACAAGGGCAAGAGGTTCATCCTGGTCTTGGTGGACCATGCTACCTGGAGGCTATACTGCTGATAGTGGCTGCACTAGCGGTGGCCAGAGCACTGATGGGGATCCTTACCCATGAGGGGTTCACTATGGGAGTAGTATCTGACCGGGGGACCAACTTCATGTCTGCGTACATGAAGTCCATGTGAAAGGAGTATGGGGTAACCTATACGTTTTCGACACCCTACCATCCCCAAACTAAGGGGCTTTTGGAGAGGTTCAACAAGACCCTAAAACGCATGATCATGGACGTATCAGACCACCTTAGGCACAAGAGGACATCCTCCAGCCATGCCTGTTATGTGCATACAGGGAGGTACCACAGAAAGGGGTCAAAATCGACCCCTTGGAATGTCTGTAAGAGGGCTTCTCAGCCCGGTGTAGGAGGGTTGGGAGCGAGTTCCCAAGAAAGCACCCCTGACTGTGGTCAGCTGCATGCTGGCACTCTGTACACAGATGAAGCACTTCTGAAAGAAAGCTAATGAGAATCTAGACTCTAGCCAGGAGGTCATGAAAGGGTGGTATGACCAGAAGGCCACTCTGGTTGAGTTTCAGCCTGGCAAAAAATTGTAAGTGATGGAGCCTGTGGAGCCCAGGGTCCTACAAGACCGCTGGTCTGGGTCCCATAGAAAGTGAAGGAACGCAAGAGTGAGATTATCAACCTGGTGGGAACCCTTTAAGGGTTTTGCATGTCAATCAACTCAAGCCCTACTTTGAGAGGTCCAAGGTAGCCAAGCTCCTGGTCAATGGAGGAGGAGAAGGAACCTCTCCCCAATCTCCTTTCTTCTAAGCAGCAGGATGGGTCAGTGGAGGGTATAAGCCTCTCCCCTACCCTGACCTACAGCAACTGAGGCACTGCCATAATTGCTGGGGCAGTTTGCCTCTCTTTTCTCCCTCACCCATGGTATTGATACTGGGTACGTTATGCCTGAGAAGAGTAAAATCTACAGGCTAGCTGATAAGGTGAGAGCCAGCATAAAGGAGGAAGTTGCCAAAATGTTGGAGCTAGTAGTCAATAAGCCCTGAAACAGTCATTGGTCCAAACCAGTGATGCTGGTCCCCAAGGCTGCCCCTTCAGGTATTACCCCAGAATTTAGGCTCTGCATGGGTTACTGAGGGTTTAATGCCATCACCATGACTGAGGCACACTCATCCCCGAGCTGATGACCTCATAGATTGGTTGGGAGGTGCTAAGTTCCTCTACACATTTGACTTAAAGTTTGGGTACTGGCAGATTGCCTTGACCAAGGGGGCAAAGAGAGATCTGTTTCTACCCCAGAAGGCCACTTACAGTTCCAGGTGAAGCCCTTTGGGTTGAAGAACACCCTTGTCACCTTCCAAAGGTTGGTCAAACGGGTGCTGGCTGGGTTGGAGAACTTCAGTGGCACCTACCTGGAGGATATTGTGATCTTCATCTCCAGCTAGGAGGACCATTCGAACAAACTCATGGAACTACCTCAGTCTCTGCAGATGGCAGGCCTGACTACCAAAACGAGTAAGTGCCAGATAGAGCAGGGTTTCATGGTTTTACTTGGGACAACAAGCAGGAGGGGGCAAGGTGCAGCCCCCTAGGCCTTTATCTAAACCATGCTGGCTTGGGAGCCCCACAAGACCCAGACAAGACCGGTTACTACTGGAGATTTGTCAAGAGTTATGGCACCATTGATGCTCCCTAGACAGAGCTGACTTGTAAGAAGCGGTCCAGACAGGTGAACTAGACGAAGGTGCATTCCTGACATCCTGAAGAAGGCCATGTCCCCGCACCACTGCTCAAGGCCCCTAACTTCTCTAGATAATTCATTGTGCAGACAGACTCCTCAGGGCATAGCATATGGGCCATGTTCGCACACCTGAATGAAGAGAGTCTTTATCAACCTGTAGCCTTCATTAACAGGAGGTTACTTCCCAAGGAAGAGAAGTGGAGTGCAATAGCAGGGGGAAGTATTTGCAGTGGTCTGGGCATTGAAGAGGTTGTGACCATACCTGTTTGGTGCTCACTTCTGGCTGATCACAGACCTCTCAGATGGCTAATGCATATGAGGGGTGAAAAGCTCAAACTGTTGAGGTAGTCCTTCTCTCTACAGGGAATTCACTTTATGCTGAAACAGCGCCCTGGAATAGACCATGCCAATGCTCATTGTTGGGTAGTTTCAGCTGGCAGGACATGTGTTAGAAGGTAAGCATTGTTTACCACGAATCCTTTTCCCCGCAGGCTATTACAAAACAGTTGTTACAACGGCCGTGTTGTAACAACGTATACCATTACCCCGCAAGTTATTACAACAACTTGGAGAGGGGTCAGAACGTGTTGGATTTAAAATCCAACACCTTCCCTACTGTTGCACACACTGAAATTGAAATAGTAAATTATACTATTCCACCATCCAGTGCCCCCCCAGAGCAAGTCATTGTTATGAATTGGGGGGTAATGGTATGCGTTGTTAGAGCTCCGTCAACCTGTCTCTTCGCACCACAGCATCGACCGGTTGCTGGCAGTGCCACCGTGAAGCTACAGCCTGACCATTCGCGATGACAACAGGATTTTCACACCACAGCGAGAACAGTTCGCAATGCCCGGTCTGCTCTTCATGCTATATTGATGACTGTCTGTGATGCTTCTCTAATCTTCTCTGCCCCCTCCACCGCGAACGGGACTCTTTCTGCTGGACTGAGAAGGTAATTTTTCAACAGGACTAACCTGGTCCCTATATCCGACTAACCTGAACTTGTGACTTTCTCCTGGTCCCACATGACCAGACTGCTGCGAGTGACGCTTCCGGATTTTTGGTGCTCTTTTTACTTACATCTTTAAAACTGCATGTCTCCGCTTCTACTGATTGCATTTTTGTAGCTTTGGTCTCGTTTTAATTATTATATTTTTCTCTATTTTTCTAAATTAGTATGGTATTTTTCTTGTGTAGTATTTTCACTTTTTTTATACACTTATTTTTATTGGGATTTTGATAATCATACAAGTCAGAATGGACAAAGGGACAATATACAACTTGTGTGGTTACACAGTAATTTTGTTTGTATTCCGCTCGTTCCCACACTGCAGTGTGCGCATTCCCGTATCCCCATCCCCGCTGAGTGTTAAGACCTATCTCTGTTATGACCCCAGTCACCCCATTATACATGGTCACCAGGAATGCGTCAAGTTTGAGTGGTGAGTCCTTGGAGATGCTCTTCAGGGTTTGGGGATTAACTACCTACAAAGCTTGGCAAGGTATTCCGGGCACAATATCAGATCACATGTTGCCCTCATGGGGATCAGAGTTGTGACAGCCACGCCATAAAGCAAAAGAAAAAGACTAACCATAACTGAATCTAACTCTAACTACTGTCTTGGGGTATGGCATGAAAGTCAAAGGAGGCTGTAGGGGAGGATATTCCTGTGGGATATCCCAGAGGGTTGGTGGGTGTGGTAGCTGTATTACTGTGCCTGGAGTGGTGAATTGCTTTTGTCAATTTACAGCTCAGTGTGGATGGCACTGAGCTAATCCTATGGTACACAACTTGATAGAAAAGCAGACATTTGAGGTGAGCAAATTGAGAGTATTGCTGGTGTTTTAGGCGGCTCTATGCAGGAGCTGCTCTCCACCTAAACTTGTGAACTACCCCGAGTTCTCTGTTTAATTTTTGCATATATATGCAAAACAGAATACGCGGTGTACGTGTTGATGTGTGTATGTGGCAAAAGATACGTGGGCTCTACCATTCACCCTGCACATGTGAGAATCCTACAACATCTTAGGGCAATAGAATTATCTTTAGTTGAAACTGAGGAAATGTTGGCCCGAGATATTCAACGAATACATCGTGATCCTTTTAGGCTAAACCCAGACCGTGCAAAGTCAAGAAAAATCCTGATTAATTTTGCGACATATTCGCTAAAAGAAAAAATCCTGTCACTTGCTCTAAAGAAAAAGTCCATTACGATAGACGGAGTATCAGTAGACATTAGGTCGGATTTGTCACCAGCCACAGCAAATAGGCAATGGGAGATGGGAAAACGATTGATACCATTAAGAGAGATTGGAGCCACGGCCCAGCTAAAATTTCCCGCTTTTCTAAAGGTTATGTGGCACAATAAGATGCATACATTTCGTACAGTTGACGAGGTAGATGCCTTCTTGGATGTTATTCAAGATGCATAGATATAGAATACTGACCAAAGTATACACAAAGTAATAATAAGAGACATCACCACTGAGACATCCACTGGCCTAGGCCATGGGAGTAATGGTTGGGTTTTCCGGGGAGGGAGTTAAGTGTGAGGGGAGGGGAGGGAGAGGGTCAAGGGAGAAAATAAAAAAAAATATTCCTCATGAGCTGTCTTGCTGTGCCTTAATTAGAAGGAAAATTTGGTCAATACATGATGAGCAGGGTTAAAAATAAGGAGCTAAGGTTCCTTACATGGAATGTTAATGGGCTTCGGGTTAAATCAAGGAGATTATTAATTTTGAAATATTTAGAAGATTCACCAGCGCAGGTTATTATTTTGCAAGAAACACATCTAACACAAAAGGAAAGTAAAGAGATATTTAGTACTCAAAAGTGGATTGCAAATGCTGTTTTTTCATCTCAAGACTTGGTTACAAAAGGAGTGGCTATTTTGATTAGAAGTGGTTCCGACATAGTAGTTGAAAAAAGTTCAGTAGACAGTAGAGGAAGATGGGTGATTTGTAAGTTACGATTGTCGAGTGAAGCACTGGTAGTAGTCGGGTACTATGGCCCAAATATAGACGATCCCACAATTTTAGAAAAGATTGAATTGGAGTTACTTGAATTTTCAGGTAAAATTATCATGGCAGGAGATTTCAACACAGTGTTAGACGGCAAGCTGGATAGAACTGGTAATATTAGGGCCATAACGAACAGCAAAATGACTGCTAAAGTAAAGTCTGTGATGGTTCAGTTAGGACTGTGTGACATTTGGAGACTTAGGGCAGCACAGCAGCTAGGATTTACTTTTTATAACAAAAAATATAAACATAATTCACGGATAGATTTTTTCCTGATAGACACTAGGTTGAAAGAGCGAGTTATAAGTGTAGATCACATAGGGGCACATCTATCAGATCATTCTGCAGTGAGTTTAAATCTAAGTTTGGAGTCAGAAGAGATGAGCTCGGTTTGGAGACTAGATCGTACAATTTTGGCTGATGTAGAAGTTTTAGAATCTCTCAAAGAGGATATCCAAGTTTTTTAGATGTAAATGTAGGTTCAGCTAAGGAGGAGATAGTGTGGGAAACGTGCAAAGCATTTATGAGAGGAAGAATGGGAGCTCAAGGCGCAAAGAAACGAAGACTGTATTACAGCAGAGTTTCAAATTTAGAAAAAGAGATCCGAGAGTGTGAAATTAGTCGAACCCTACAGGGAGCTATTAGTCCAAATGGTCCATGGGAGAAAAAACTTTTAGATTTAAAGGTTCAACTCACTGCAACACTTACTCAAAGAGTTAAAGAGAGATGGGAAGCCAGTCAGTTGGCACACTTTTCATATGGAGAGGGGTGTGGCAAGTTATTAGCATGGAAAGCCAAGAAAGATGTTATACGGAATCAGATTAAAGAGATTAAGAAACCGGGCACAGGGCAAGTTATAACAGACAACAAACAGATTGTAGAAGCGTTTCAGGAATACTTTGCAAATGTCTACACTGAGGACCTTTGTCCAGAAAAGGCTGAGATTGAGACTTGGTTACCTTTAATAAAACCACTTGCAGCTGAGGATATGCTGGAGTTAAATAAGGAAATCACTCAAGAAGAAGTGATGAAGGTGATTAAGGAAAGTAAAGAGGGAAAGCCCCTGGGCCAGACGGCTTACCTGCAGAAGTGTACAAAGCCCTAGGAAATACGATAGTCCCTACTCTGTGTCATCTGTATAATAAAATTTTTAAAGGAGAAGTGACAATCCCGAGCTCATGGAACGAGGCAACTATTGTCCTAATACTTAAACCAGGGAAATCTCCAAAAAATATGGACGCGTATAGGCCGATTTCACTTTTAAATTGTGACTACAAATTTTTCTCCAAAATTTTAGCGGATAGGCTCGGTAAAATCATCCACAAATTGATTCATGAAGATCAAAGAGGTTTTATTAAGATGAGGTATTTAAAAGAACTCACTTACTCTTTGATAGGAATGATAGATTTCGCCTCTAAATATGAATATTCCTTGGCAGTGATTGCGTTAGACGCTGCCAAGGCCTTTGATCGAGTTAATTTTGTATACTTAAAAGCTCTCCTGCACTATCTCAATCTAGGAGATAAATTCACGCAATCTATTTTTTCTTTGTATTGTGCACCGACATCACGAGTACTTGTAAATGGAATTCTTACGCTTCCTATTAGTGTAATGCGGGGCACCCGACAAGGATGCCCCTTATCACCTCTGCTTTTTAATATATATATAGAGCCTCTTGCATGTAAAATTAGAGCCTCAGAAGAGATACCCCCCTTTGTTGTGATGGACTGGTCAAAGAAACTCGGTTTATATGCGGATGATATTATTGTTTATTCTTCTAATTTAGTTAGATCATTGGAAAATTTAGTAAAGACAACAAAGGATTTTGGTAAGATTTCTGGATATCAGTTAAACCAAGAAAAAACTGAAATAATGACTTGGAATCTTAATACGGGAGGGATAAAAACTACAACAGAAATGAGGTACCTTGGAGTTAGGATCACTCACAAAATTGAAGATTTGGCAAAAACTAATTTTGAGAGAGTAAAAAAGGAGGTTGGCGACACGTTAAAAGGCTGGATGAATCTACCCCTGTCAATATATGGAAGATCTAATCTTGTAAAAATGGTGATTGTACCAAAAATTACTTTTTTGTTTGAGACTATTCCGTTGGGTTTTAAAAAAGAATGGCTGGCGAAGTTACAGAGCATGATTACAACATTTATTTGGGCGTCAAAGGCCTCTCGAATTTCATGGAAGAAAATAAGGAGGAGAGTAAACAAAGGAGGGTTGGCGGCTCCAGATATACAAATCTATGCATGGGCTTTTTGTTTAAAAAATTGCAGGATGTTGTTGGGTACCCTTTTTAGTTCTCAGATTGGCGGACTATTTGGGATAATGCTGAAGAGATCAGGATATCATGAGTTTGGTTTTTTATATAAGTTTGGAGACCCTAAATTTTTCAAAAAGGTGAGACTTAGAACTTTGAGAGACATTGCCGAGATATGGTGTAAAATTAGAAAAATATTTAAGCTTCCGTATTTTAGCTATATGGCTCCAATATGGGAATCTCCTGGAGCTCCCTCCTGGACAAGAGATGCGCTAGCATTAAATTTAAAAAAGGAACCTGCCTTGCAGAGGTGGAAAGACTTGTTTCAAGATGGCAATTTAATTTCTTGGGGTTTTTGTCAGCAAATGTGGGGCCCAGTTTTTTCAAAGTACAAATATTTACAGATTCAAAGCTGGGCAAATTATTTGGAGTCGGAGATCGGAATGGAAAATGATTTTGAGTCAAAGTTGGAGTCACAGGCTTTCAAGAAGGAAGTAGCTTTCTGGTATTGGCGAATACTAGAAATGGAGGATGGATCTTTCGACCTACCAGAGATGCTGTGGAAGGATAGCTTGCCAAGGATCGCGACAGAAGACCAATGGCAAGTAACTATGTGCATGCTATATAGAATTGTTAAACCTGCAAACCTAAGACGAAACCTTTTATTTACCATTCACAGGGCATACTGGTCTCCGTATAGACTCTCTAAATTTAAGGATGGAGGGATTGTTGGATGTCCAAAATGTAAAGCTCCAAATGTTGATGACTTGCACATGTTTGTATCCTGCCCAAATATCAAGCAATTTTGGATTGACGTGAGTAATTCTCTCTCCAAATCCTTGAACCAATGCATTGAGGTAAGCCCCGAACTAATTATTACTGGGAGATATGATTTACAAAATAGATTTTTGAACAACAATGTTAGACTTATTTTTTATGCCATGTTGCTAGCACGTCGAGAGATATGTAAACTATGGGTCTCACCACTTAGTCCCATCTTAATGGATTGGGTTTTAGCCATGAGGTACATGGCTAAGCTGGATATGTTAGACCGCTCTAAAAGAAATAGAGGTTTTTGGGTACCCTTCCTGTTAAATTTTGGTTAAATCATATTTATGTTAAAGTCCGAAGATTAAGCCCGTGCCTGTTTCGCTGGTATATGGACTATCCTAGGACGATAAATAGAGATGGTGGAGGACTCACATGTTGGGTCAGGTGGTCAAGAAGGATAGTTTACAGCAAGACCAGACTCAAAATATGTGTTGTCTACGCCCCATTACTCTAACCCAGCCTTAAGAGACAAAAATAGCCCAGAGGTGGATTAGAAAGAAGTTATAGGCGGCAAGACGGCAAATGAGGATAAAGAAAAAAAAAAAAAAAAACATCTTAGGGCAATAGCAAACAAAGACCCAACATACCCAGTAGCCAGGCACATTAATCAGCTACATGGAGGGAATGCCCAAAGCCTATCATACTACGTCATCAATAGCGTACCCAGAAACACAAGAGGGGGCAATCGTAAACTGGCTTTACGTCGCCTGGAGTCCAGATATATAATCCTTCTGAACTAAAAAATCCCGTTCGGTTTGAACGTGGATGAAGCCCTGAACGTACATCTGTAACCAGTCTGTATTGTCTCTTCCCTGAAAACCCATTCTTAACATCTGCAGTTCTAACTACAATTTTATTACCTTATTTCACAAACACATAGGGACACCACAATCACCTCTCCTTTAATTCACCATTTCACTTCACTTATGTTCACCATTATTCACCACCCACTTTATAAGGCACACTGTACGAGTCCTTAGCAAATTACTCCACTAAGAGACGAGATGTGTCCATTGCGCAATGTTCTGGTGCAGGAACCATAAGCAAGTATGACCACTATGTCATAAGCACAGGCCGTGGGATACTCAGATATGCGTATCACCGTAGGATGTTATCAGTAATTTTATATAACATTGTGCGCAAGAATACTAGCAGGAATATGTTCACTCCAATTGTATATGCCGCAAAAATATGTTATATAGTTTGATTTCAAACAAATGCTATTTGATGCTCATATTTTAAGAGTATCAACTGAATGCAGTAGTGAGCATGCTTTACCAGTGGGCTTAGACTCGGGAGCGCCAACTCCATTTACGACTAACTGCAGGCGCACGCACCTATGTCCAAATGGCCACAGGGCCGGTAACTTACTGCAATGTGTTCATCAGCCACAAAAACTTTAGACGCAATGGAGTATGCCACTGACAATGTAACACGTACTAAGTCTAACTTGTAAACAGTGTGGGTGCACGTTTTAGATAAATTATAGTGTTCTCAGTGTTAAGAATACACGGGTGTGAATTTACAAATATCTAGTTTACCAGAGATGTTTTATGAAACTGTGATTCATATATCCTTTTAAAAGTTTCAATGACAAGAGTGTAAAAAGACTGCCATGATGGAAGAATGTGCAAGTCACGAACTCTTCTATGTCCGTCTATGAGGGTCATATGCCTGTAACCATGACAACCCTTAGCCTATTGAAACTCATGTAACATTTGAAGGCCCATGTGAATGTGTAACCTATATGTATATATAGTTTAACACAATGTTAATGCAGATGTAGTGAACAAGGCGGGAGCAAGACGCCGAAACGCGTCTAAGCAGCAACTGAGCAATTAAAATCGTTTGGATTATGATTCACGGAGTCAGCGCCTTATTTTGATGGAAAGTTTGGTTTGTTACAATACGAAGGGTTTATTGTCCTGGAAACCCCATGGTTACCCTCCTCGATCTGGATGCGCTGTGTCTTCAAGGACAATCGTGTGGTTTAACTTTTGGAAAAAGACACACAGCGCCCCCCGGAACCGTCACTAAAGGACCCGAGTTACCTGTGAAACCAGCACAAGACTGACTGTCTGGGAGTCTGCGATCGCTGGAGAGTAATCGGAGACTGTCAGGTAAGACGGCGCGTGCTGGGATTAGCAGGGAGCGGGCAAATAACGTTGGTTCATGGGAGAGGCAGCCCGACAGTGAGAAGTAAAAGTCACACGGGCAGTGAATCTTTGCAAATAATTATTAATTACAAAGGCTCAGCATGGCTGCGGAATGGGAAAGGGGAAGAGAAGAGGCAGCACTTGATGTATTCACAGACACGGGCAAAGGCGGTAAAAACAGAGCAACAGCGCAACCGCATGTAACTGAAAAAGATGACACTAAGAAATTACTTGCAGAATTGGAAAAACTCCGAAAGAAGGAAGTAGCGAAATGGTGGGAAGTGAAATCGCTCACCAGATATCTCAATGTTGGGCGAGTACCCAGGGGACTAAGAGTTCTTGTGGCCCCTACATATGAAGACCCCGACCCTGAAAGGCTCCAGATGTGGGCTGATAACAGCGCACAATCATCACAAAACATGCTCAAAATCCTGGTTCAATTTGCGGCAAGCGACAGAGCCAAAATGATAATACGAATTGAGGAAATATTGAAGGAATTGGACACTAAATAGAACAAAGATGAAATCGCAAATGGCATGAAAGAAATAACGGCGAGAATTGTAAAACACGAAAATGACATTAAAGAAAGAAAGGCTATAAAATTTCAGCGAGATCGTAAGGATTACATGGATGGGAGAATATACACGTTTGCTAGAAAGTATGACCAAATAAGACGCCAAATACCAGCAACAGCTACCGGTGACCAGAGGGCTGGAACAGAACAGAGCGAAAACGAAGTGAGCTCTGAATATGAAACTGATGCAGAAAGCAACCACAGCGCAGGAGCCACTGGTCCCGCACCCACTCCGGTACAAGAACTGGCTTTTTTACGGATGCAGCGCCTCAGATCGCTGCGACCGCGACTCCCGTCGAGACAAGATGGAGGAGGGGGACAATCGACTCAAAAGCAACAACAAAAAGCAGGCGGAGAAAAAACAGACGGTGGGGAAAAACAAACACAAATGCAAACAAAACAGCAATACAGACGCAACAAACGACGATGATGGGAAGGGACAACACAGTAATCAACCTAACTAACCTTGAGCTATCGCCACAGGAACTTGAAATTTTATCATTGGGCCTTACCTACTGTAGTAACACTAACTTTGACTACGCCCAAACTCGCATAGATCTGTTTCTTTATGTCCGAAAATTAAAATTACAAAAATATTTTTTCAATCAAGGCCAGCATGCAATGGAGACACAAGAACCGTGTGAACAGGAACAGATCCTGAGCGTGGCAAACATGGAGGCACTACAGGATCTACTAGACCTTGAACAAGAAAATGAAACTGCTCTTATCACACCAAGTGGAGCGGCCGCAAACTCGGAGATAAATATCTACCAAACAGTCAAAACTGGTTTCAAACCAAAATCAGTTTTCATGCCAATAATGCCTAAAGATGGACTAGACCTTTTTTCGGATTGTGTGATAAAAGATCTCAAAGAACTATCTATCAAAAGTACTAAAGAGGGAGCAGCACACAATGGAGACCAAAGGAGAAAGTACATCAACCTAATGGAGAAAATCAAAGCGAGATCTGACATTGTGGTGAGATGGTCAGATAAGGGGGGCAACATAGTCCTATGGCCACTTGAGATGTACAACCTGGAGGCACTCACACAGCTCCAAGACCGTGAATGCTACATGAGAATAAGTTCAACACACATCATTGGTATACAAGAAAAATACCACAACGAGCTATACAAGTGGAAAGGCATGGGATTGTTGAGCAAACATGTTATGTTATGTTATGTTATATTTATTTTTATATAGCGCGCGGCGACTCGAAAAGAGTATCCCGGCGCTTTAGCAGTGAGACCTACGACGAGATAACATAACACAGCAGTAAAACAAAAAGGGGGAGCTCAATAAAGAAAAAGGGGAAAAAAGCCTATAGAGTAAATAACCAGGTCTTTAGACCTTTCCTAAAAGCAAGTAGGCTTGTGGCACCCCGAAGTGTCAGCGGCAGAGAGTTCCACAGCTGTGGTGCCAACAGTCCAAAGGAGCGGCCTCCAATGCGAGCTCTTTTCACACGTGGCACCACCGCCAGAAACTGTGACTCCGATCTGAGAGCGCGGGCCGGATGGTAAAAAGCCAGTCTCCTTTGGAGGTACTTCGCTCCCCCAGCATGGAGGGCTTTATAGGCCAGAGTCAGCGCTTTAAAGATGATCCGCTTGCGGATAGGCAGCCAATGTAGGGCCTGCAAGAGACCCGCAACACTGGCACGCCTATTTAAGCCATAGATGGCTCTCGCCGCAGCGTTCTGCGCAACCTGAAGCCGCTGCAGCAGATACTCTGGCAGGCCCAGGTAAAGGACATTCGCGTAATCCAGCCTGGACCCGATCAAAGCCTGCACGGTCAGTCTCCGATGTTCTTCCGATAAAAGGGGTAAAAACGTCCTCAGCACCTTGAGGAGGCCAAAGCAGGTGCCCGTCACCCCAAGGATCTGGGCTCTCATCGTCAGGCCCTTGTCCATCTTGACCCCCAGGTTCTTAGCAACTAAAGATGGACGGGATGGTGGGAACATGTTGGTAGGCCACCAAGTTTGCCAGTCAGGATCCGACGCACACCCAAAGAAGAGAACTTCAGACTTCTCAGAATTGCACTTGAGGCCACTCAGATGAAACCATCTAAAGACAGCCTCAAGGCAATCTCGGATGCTCTCTCCATTAAAATCTCCTCCACTCTTACAAGAGAAGAGGAGCTGTGTGTCGTCAGCATAGGACACGATCCGGGCCCCAAAAGACTCCGCCAATGCCGCCAAAGGGGTCATAAAGATATTAAAGAGGGTCGGGCTCAGAATAGAGCCCTGCGGGACCCCGACACCCAAAGGCGGCATCACAGCGGAGTCCGGGGAGGCCCAGACCGTTTGTCGGCGGTCAGCTAGAAATGATGAAAACCAGCTGAGCACCGTCCCCCTTAGGCCAACCTCATAGAGTCTAGCGAGAAGGCCCTCATGGGGAACGGTGTCGAAGGCCGCCGACAAGTCTAACATGACCAGCATGGCCTTACCCCCAGAGTCCAGGACCCCTTTAATGTCTTCCGACACCTCCAGGAGCCCTGTCTCTGTGCTGAGGTTAGGGCGGAAGCCAGATTGAGTGGCATGCAGAATCTCGTGCATTTCCACAAAATTGGAGAGCACCGTATGTATGTGCTTCTCCAGAATTTTCATAAGAGCTGGCAGGAGAGAAATCGGTCTGTAATTGACCAATGCCTCAGGGTCGAGGCCAGGCTTCTTCAGCAGGGGAATAACCATTGCCTGCTTCCATGCTAGCGGAACCAGACCCTGGCTCAACGAGAGGTTCAAAAGTGGATTGGCCAGTGGGTTTAAAACTTCCGCCATTTTTGATAGAAACTTAGCTGGGCAGGGGTCCAAGGGCGACCCAGTTTTAAGAGTGCCCATAAGCCCTAAGGAAGCAGAGGCTGAAATGGGGGGGAAGATTGCCAGCATCGGGCCCGATGACACCGCCGGACGCGAGCCGTCCTCGGTGCAGATAGACCCTACAGGCGCCACCAGATGAAAAGAGTCCTGGATAAGCTTTATCTTGCTGGTGAAGAAGTTAGCAAGATCCGCAGCCCAGGACTTAGGGGGCAAGTCTCGGGAAGCATTGGAGCGGGGAGCTGTGAATTCTCTCACTATGGAAAAGATTTCCTTACAGGAGTTGGAGGCAGCCTCTATTCTCCCAGCAAGATAAACCTTTTTACCAAGGCGAATGTCCCGCTGATATGCCTTAACCGCTGTCTTATAGAACAGTTTTGCTTTAGGATCATATTGAGAGCGCCAAGCTCTTTCCGCCACCTTGCAAGACTGTCGGGCGGTCGACAATGCCGCAGTGAACCAAGGGGCCGATACCCGTTTCGGTGTTGAGCGGGGGGCCATCACTGGGGCGAGGTCATTAAGCCTGTCCAACAGCCAGACCTGCAGGGATTCAAGGTCCTTCTCCAGATCTCCTGAGAAGGGGCACGGATGATCCAGCGCAGCCTGAGCGAGCATCGCCGGGGTCACAGAATGATAGGCCCGGAGGGCACGGCACTGTTGCTGAGATACGGGATTGGCAGATCTCATTATGCCTTTAACCAAGAATTTAGCTAAACTGTGGTCTGACCAGAGCACCGGAATAATCTCCTTAACCTCCAAAGGAGATGACGAAAAGACCTGGTCAAGGGTATGTCCCTTGTCATGAGTGGGTCCCAAAAGATACGGGATCAAGCCCAAGGGGGCAGTGGCCTCCAGAAATTTGGTGGTGTCCGGGTCTAATAAGTCATCCATGCGGAAGTTAAAGTCTCCAGCGACAATACACTGTTCCGTTTTCAGAACCAGCCCTGATAGGACAGACTCGAACTCTTCAAAGAATGTTCCAGATGGACCGGGTGGTCTGTAGACTAATAGACCTTTGAAGGATTGGTGAGGAGCCAAGGTGATGGAGAAAGCAAGGGACTCAGAGCCGCGGATGTCATCTACAGGCAGAATGGAGCAGGCCACACTTTTCTTCACCACCAGAGCCACTCCCCCACCCCTGCCCTTGAGTCTGTCCTGCCTAAAGACATTATAGTCAGAAGGAATGGCGGCAGCCACATCGGGATTTGAGAATTCCCCCAGCCATGTCTCAGTTAACATGAGGCAAAGAGGCTTTTCCATGTCTAGGAGATCATAAATATCCTGCGCATGTCTAGCCACAGATCTAGTATTGAGCAACATACAGAGATGCCCAGCGTGGTCAATCTTTTTGTTGGGGGGCAGAAACACAGCACAGCTAGGGCGCCATCCGCAACCAGGGCAGCAGCACTTACCCCTATAACGACCAGGGAAAACAGTACAACAATCACCCGAAGAAGGTTGGGAAGGGCGTAATAAACGTAGCTCACATGGTGTATATCGGAGCTGAGGGGGCCCTGGGGCTAAAACGCCCAATGGCTGAGCCCAGCCCGTCGCCCCGCTCGCCTCCGGGACGCTGACGGGCGCAGACGGGCTGGACTCTGGCGTGACTCCGGCGATGGTCCGGCGTATCCGCTGCGCGTGACCGCTGCGCGTGACCGCTGCGCGTAAGCATGACTCCCTTATGAGGAGGCCGTCGCCTGAGCCACTAGACCGTGCAGCCCGCGCCCCTCACCCAATATGGCCGCCACAGAAGCACTGTACTCCTACAACCAGCCCACAGGAACCGGGACCCGCAAAGCGCGGTGAACTACACAATTATGGTGCAAGTAAGGGCGCTAGAAGCTAAAAACAGGGAATATGTAAATAAACAATAAAGCAAATATCCAAAGTTTTTTTTTAAAAGAACGCCGCCAAATTGCAAATACAGCGCGCGTCAGGTCAGCAGAGCGCCATGTAGCGCTCAGGTAGGTCTCGCGTCCGCTCGTACATCAGCGGAGCCAGGAATAACAAGAACGAGCCCCCTGGTTACCTCCCTTATGAGGAGGCCGTCGCCTGAGCCACTAGACCGTGCAGCCCGCGCCCCTCACCCAATATGGCCGCCACAGAAGCACTGTACTCCTACAACCAGCCCACAGGAACACGAGTTTGAGTTCCTGAAGAATGACTATCCAGTAACTCCCCAACTCTATTTAATCCCCAAAATCCACAAAAACGACAAAGTTCCCCCTGGTAGACCAATCATATCAGCAATAGGGAGCCTCTTTGAAAGAACCAATGTATTTATAGACCATTTCCTACAGCCACAAGTAAGGGAATTACCTGCATACATCAAAGACACTGGGGACTATTTAGCTAAAATCTATGATGTGGAATGGAAAGAGAATTACCTATTCATGACTCTGGATGTACAATCTCTGTACACAAGTATCAGGCAGAAGGATGGCCTCAACGCCCTCAAACACTATCTTGGAAAAAGGCCAATAAACTTATACAAACACACCTGCATGCTACTTGAAATGACAGAATGGTGCCTAACCAACAACACCTTCATATTCGACAGACTACATTACAAACAAATGCAGGGATCAGCTATGGGCACTTGCTTCTCCCCCAGCTATGCAAATCTGCATATGGGCTGGTGGGAGGAGCAGGTACTGCAAATAATTCACGCAGAAATCATGACCAACAACATTATGGTGTATAAACGGTTCATTGATGACATTTTTATTTTGTGGCAGGGCAGCCCTGAGAGTGCAGAACAATTTGCTTGTGAATTAAATGAAAATGCTGTAAATTTTAAATTCACATGTAACATTAGCCCCACCACCATACAGTTCCTTGACTTAGAGCTATTTGTCCGAAACAACAGAATACAGACACGTGCATACCGCAAACCTACAGCAGGCAATGCCCTCCTACACGCGCAAAGTTTTCATCCTACACCTTTGAAACGATCTATCCCATATGCCGAATGCCTAAGGATGACTCGAAACTGTAGTACCCCAGAAGATTTGACAAAAGCCAAAAAGAATCTCTTCACTAGGCTCAAGAACAGGGGGTACACTGACAAAACGTGTAGGAGAGCAGAAATCAAATGCAGTACCAAATCTAGGGAGGAACTCATTTTCCCTCCCAAAGATAACAAAAGTTCTGTGATTTGCGAACTGCAGCCACCTAGACTTATCACGGGATACAACAGGTACCACATGAATCTCCGCAAGATCCTTAGGAGACACTGGCCGATGGTACGGAATGACCCAACCATTGGCCAGGCGGTGGGTAAAACACCACTGGTAACCTATAGAAAAGCCAAATCAATGCGAAGCCAGTTGGTTTGCAATGCTCCAGCCATAAAAAAGACCTGCAATTGGTTACAAAACCAGAAAGGCTTCAAGAAATGCAGCAAATGCAAAGCGTGCAACCATGGCATCAATACAACTGATGTCATTGTACCCTTCAGACAAAAACCGTACACCATCAGAGCACAGTATTCGTGCAAAACAGAATACGCGGTGTACGTGTTGATGTGTGTATGTGGCAAAAGATACGTGGGCTCTACCATTCACCCTGCACATGTGAGAATCCTACAACATCTTAGGGCAATAGCAAACAAAGACCCAACATACCCAGTATCCAGGCACATTAATCAGCTACATGGAGGCAATGCCCAAAGCCTATCATACTACGTCATCGATAGCGTACCCAGAAACACAAGAGGGGGCAATCGTAAACTGGCTTTACGTCGCCTGGAGTCCAGATATATAATCCTTCTGAACTCAAAAATCCCGTTCGGTTTGAACGCGGATGAAGCCCTGAACGTACATCTGTAACCAGTCTGTATTGTCTCTTCCCTGAAAACCCATTCTTAACATCTGCAGTTCTAACTACAATTTTATTACCTTATTTCACAAACACATAGGGACACCACAATCACCTCTCCTTTAATTCACCATTTCACTTCACTTATGTTCACCATTATTCACCACCCACTTTATAAGGCACACTGTACGAGTCCTTAGCAAATTACTCCACTAGGAGACGAGATGTGTCCATTGCGCAATGTTCTGGTGCAGGAACCATAAGCAAGTATGACCACTATGTCATAAGCACAGGCCGTGGGATACTCAGATATGCGTATCACCGTAGGATGTTATCAGTAATTTTATATAACATTGTGCGCAAGAATACTAGCAGGAATATGTTCACTCCAATTGTATATGCCGCAAAAATATGTTATATAGTTTGATTTCAAACAAATGCTATTTGATGCTCATATTTTAAGAGTATCAACTGAATGCAGTAGTGAGCATGCTTTACCAGTGGGCTTAGACTCGGGAGCGCCAACTCCATTTACGACTAACTGCAGGTGCACGCACCAGTGTCCAAATGGCCACAGGGCCGTAACTGACTGCAATGTGTTCATCAGCCACAAAAACTTTAGGCGCAATGGAGTATGCCACTGACAATGTAACACGTACTAAGTCTAACTTGTAAACAGTGTGGGTGCACGTTTTAGATAAATTATAGTGTTCTCAGTGTTAAGAATACACGGGTGTGAATTTACAAATATCTAGTTTACCAGAGATGTTTTATGAAACATTCCTATATCCTTTTAAAAGTTTCAATGACAAGAGTGTAAAAAGACTGCCATGATGGAAGAATGTGCAAGTCATGAACTCTTCTATGTCCGTCCATGAGGGTCATATGCCTGTAACCATGACAACCCTTAGCCTATTGAAACTCATGTAACACTTGAATGCCCATGTGAATGTGTAACATATATGTATATATAGTTTAACACAATGTTAATGCAGATGTAGTGAACAAGGCGGGAGCACGCCGCCGAAACGCGTCTAAGCAGAAACTGAGCAATTAAAATCATTTGGATTATGATTCACGGAGTCAGCGCCTTATTTTGATGGAAAGTTTGGTTTGTTACAATATATGTATATATATATATATATATATATATATATACCGCTCCAAGTCTCCTCCCCAGCCGGGAAAGAAAGAAACAGCACTCACAGGGTGTATCGTCAGTAGTTTCCAAAATTGATTAAGCGCTTCTCACAGACGCGTTTCGGGTCAAGCCCTTTATCAATGTGTCAACACGAGTGTTGCACCGAAGCTATTTTTAAATGCAGCGTACAATCTCATTCAAAAAGCGAGGTAGGACTACTCGTTGATATTACATGAGCGCCATCTTGGAATGTGCAATTTAGGCAAAACCATACACAATCGATTCATAATTAATAATGAAACATTATATGATTGATGGCAGAGATTACGTCATCTTTGCAAGTCCCTCATTTAAATGGCAATTACCTGCCCCCAGGTGGGCTGGCTCCGGTGCACAGTTCTCAAGGCATCCTGGGACTTGTAGGTTTCATTGCGCCAATATTTTTCTTTTCAAAGGTATCTGTCATGCAATCCTGTTTCTTTGTGCAATTATTAACCCTCCAGTGGGTGTTTCAAAAAGGAATCCGGTTTCATTTAAACAGACTTTGTCTTTCCACGTTTGCAAGATTCCAGTATCTTGCTGCAGACCATATAATTTTCATGGCGGTGCGAACTCCACGACCTAGGCTGGCCGTAATTCATGTCCCAAAAAGATTGCCCTTTGCTTGGAGGCGCACTCAAAGATCAAAGCAGGACCCCATTATTTGCAATAAGGTCCTTTATTTCTTTACAAACCGGCATTCATTTCTAAAGTTCAGTGTTAAAAGTCCTACGCGTTTCAAAGCTCCTGCTTCTTGTTCACGGACCGGCACTGTGATTGATGGCAGAGATTACGTCATCTTTGCAAGTCCCTCATTTAAATGGCAATTACCTGCCCCCAGGTGGGCTGGCTCCGGTGCACAGTTCTCAAGGCAGCCTGAGTAGTCCTACCTCGCTTTTTGAATGAGATTGTACGCTGCATTTAAAAATAGCTTCGGTGCAACACTCGTGTTGACACATTGATAAAGGGCTTGACACGAAACGCGTCTGTGAGAAGCGCTTAATAAATTTTGGAAACTACTGACGATACACCCCGTGAGTGCTGCTTCTTTCTTTCCCGGCTGGGGAGGAGACTTGGAGCGGTATCTATACACGGTGCACCACCGTGTTAGCGGCACCCACCGTTAGTGCCCCGTTGCTGTTGGTGCAAACTGGAGCTGGATATATATATATATATATATATATATATATATATATATATATATATATATAAAATCCAACTTGCCTCTGGAGTGCTTCGTGCACAGACAGGTACGCAGACAGCAACAATAACAAAATCGCCAGAGTCAGACTTCTTCTTTGTAGTTGCTTTTATTTATGCATTTCAGTGGTGCATATCGTCAGATGCGTTTCGGGCACGTCCGTGCCCTTGCTCACTGATGTCAAACGGTAGTTAGCCACTGTGATTTAAAATGATCCCCTATCCGTTTCGCGCCAAATCGTAATCATGCATAAACAAAGTAATAGGACTATATCACAAGGAAACCGGCTTGCTATTACTAATGCGGACGCCATTTGTAAAGTGCATTGAACAGACGGCTATGGCATACATGGTAGGCAATAGGTAATCAAACTGTGCATGCTATGGCTAACAATTGAATATATTTCTGCATATTCGTTAAAGTGCTCATGTGCAATTGGAAAATACATAACCAGTAATGCATTTCAGTATCAGTCATTGTACAGCAGTTGATATTTCACTCTGGGTTAATTGAACCCCGTTCGAGCAGCATAAAGCAATGAACTGAGGAACATGGTTAATCATTAAAGGCCATTATCCGTACAAATACATAAATGTGTAAACCGACCCATATGTAAGCCAAACGTATAATCGTTGTGCCTCGTCGTTGAGCTGCTGTCTGCACCCACTGTTGCTTTACAATGATTCATATGCTGTTACTCGTGACACTATTCACATAAGTAATGCAAAATTAATACACATGGTAAAATATACGTTTTAAATTTATACATGCTACTTAATGCCATATGCAGTGCAAAAATGTCCATAATGCCTTCATTCATACCCTGTAAGCAAATAGCTGATTTAAATAGCATATGTCCACAACTTAGCCGGTCATCTATACCCAAATATCCTATCATTTTGTAATTGTCATGTTCGGCCCAAATGCCCAATAATTCCATCCTACTCTCTCTATGTATCAAACACCCCCACCTTTGTGGTGTTCCTTGCTTGGGTGAACTCGGCATGATTATTCAGCTTGTACATGGCGTTAGGAGGGTACTGATCCTATAATATTAATAAAGTGCTTAAACAGTGTAAAATTAGATGGAAGGATGGCCTCGCGACCACAAATAATGATAAATTTGTGATAAAGTGCTCTGTGGAAGTGCTTCAAAGTTTCTTCATTCTCATATTAGCTGGGAAGGGACCTTGGGATGCATAATCAAGTGCAACTTCAGACTAGTCGCTGAGAGCCCTCAGTCTTTCCTGTCACATCAAACGACCAATGGGTTGTCACTTCCTACCATAGCGAGCCTCTTTCAAAGTCAATGCTATGTTACTAGATGGAGTGATGAAGGTCATAGGAAGTTACATAGATCCTCCCCCATATTGAGACCCCCTGGAGCCTTGCTGTTCAGTTGGACAATGCACCTGGACTCCAGTTGTCTCAAAATCTTCTTGTTATCACCAACTTTCTTACTGGGGGTCACTGCATCAATCACAAAGTACTTAAGGTGCGATACATTCTTGCCATGAGTAGCTTGAAAATGTCGTGCTACTGGGTAGCTTTGGTCGGCATTTACTATCGCTCGTAAGTGTTGCAAAATGCGTACATGGACTGCCAACGTGGTGCTGCCCAGGTACACTAAGTTGCAACTACACCGTAATACATAAACCGCCAGTTCTGTGCGGCATGTGAAATGGCCCTTTATGGCTAGCGGGGTTGCGTCAAACGGGGTGACATAGGTGGAAGTGTTCACCCCGAATTTACATGCCCGGCAAGAACTGCAACGGAAAAATCCTTTCCGTGGTGAAAGCCATTCATCTTTGGATGCAGTTTCTGGACTACTTGTGACCAGATCATTACGCATTGCGTAAGCCCGTCTGAAGGTGACCATCTTCTTTGAGTACATGGTCTGTCATGACGATTGGCCATTGTTGCTTTACTATCCTCGTGATTTGGCGTGATTGTCGGCTATAGCCTGTTATCAGCCTTATCGCCCCAGTGTCCTGGCCGTTCACAGAGGTACCCACGTTGTTTCTATTAGGATCTAGGAGATCTTGGCGGTTTAAGGTGTTAGCTTTTTTCATCGCCTCATCCAAACTGTTGGGATTATAACCCCTTGCCATTAATCGAATTTTGGCCTCCCGTTGGTATTGGTCCCTGAGTTCTGGTGTGCTGCAGGTTCTGTGTATCCCAAGAAACTCCCCATAGGGGATACTTTTGATGGTGTGGCGGGGGTGAAAACTCCCTGCGTGCAGGATTGTGTTTCCTGAAGTTGTTTTACGATACAGACTGGTGACTATCTTACTTTCTTGTATCTCTATGTGCACATCTAGGAAATTGGCTTCTTTAGGGCTGATACTGGCTGTGAAATTTAAGTTCAGTTGGTTTACATTGATGTCTTTGACAAACTCATTGGCCTGTGCCACAGTACCACGCCAAATAACGAAAACGTCGGTGCGGGCAGAGAGCGCCGCCCGCACCGGAATCTTCCCTCCGGGTAAGTGCTCACTAACTTGCGATTACCAATTGGCACTATTTTTCTATATCGAAGCGTTTTGTGTGGCAGAAACTGAGGAGTCGAATCCCGCTGCAAACTAAAGAAAGCGGCATTCCTCCTGGCACCATGAAAGCGGCAACTTTAATTCTACAATCACCAACAATGTGCCCTGTTTTCCGTATTAGAAAATACCTGAAATCAAAAACATTGTCACCTTACTTCACATTGTGAAATGCATAAGTCACCCTTAAACAATGGAAGCGCGGAAGGTAAAACACGCACAAAAGGCAGCATCCATGTTTTTACCGAACATCGGAGAAGACCCGTTAACAAATACGGGAAACATTCAACAACCAATAGCAGACTCAAGCCTTAAACAACCCTTTTTTTTAAGTAGAAAAACAGTACAAACGTGAGATTAATAAGAGTTGGGAAATACTAACCCTACAGAAATACCTAGAAGTGGACAGAGTGCCGCGAGGGCTATGGATATTTACTATGCCTACACATCCAGACACGAGGATGCACATGCTGGAAGAATGGGGGATGAATAATATGATGTGCAGCAACAATATGATGCGCATACTAATTAAATATTCAGAAAAAGACCTAGAGGACATAAATGCCTTGATCAAAGAATTAGAAGATTAAATATCAAAAAAAGAGAAAAATGACTCGGACAAACTGTGCAAGGAAATGGAAGACCGTCTAGAAAGATATGAAGACAACATCCAACAGCGGAAACAGAGGAAACTCTTCAGAGATGAGGCTGATTACAAAAATGGCCAAATATTAACCTTTGCCAGGAGATTTGATGCTCTAAAAAGCAACTACGCTAAAAGACAACCACAAATCAAATCAGAAAGCGAGTCTGATGTAAGTGAAAATGACGCCACCACTAGTAAGAATACAAGAAGTACAACTCCTACTCCTCTCTCTTTTTTAGAGGAAATGCACCTGGTCAACTTAGACCAGAATATCTCTCGAAATTGTGGACAAGGCTGGGGCAGAGGACGAGGCAGAGGATATGGCAGAGACGCTTCAAAATCTTCAGAAGGCACAGAAAAGCCCAAAGATCAAAGCGTAAAAAGAATCTACCCACTCAGAAATCGCACAAAGAGGAACTAACATCAGAAGACCTAGTAATTAACCTATCGGATTATCCACTTACACAAATAGAACATCAAGTACTCAATAAGGGACTCTCCTTTTGTCCTCAAAAACATTTCAACTTTACAGACACAAAAATCGATATATACAAATATGTGCGCAAACTCAAACTTGCAAAGATCCATGCAACTAAAGCATCATTCACCAGTCGATTACAAGATACATCAAACCAGTCACCCACAGATAATATATCACTAACAATCCAGGAAATACCTCATCTGAAAAATCTTCATGACCTTGCGATTCAGCCTATGAAAATATTTCATCTTACATTGATCATTATCTGGCACCCATGGTTACAAATCTAAGTTCATACATTCAAGACACAGGAGACTTTCTTCGTATTCTTTCAAACATATCATGGAATCCATCTTATTTACTAATTACAATCGACGTGGTCTCCCTATATACGTCCATCGCACACTCAGTTGGTCTAAATGCATGTGCTTATTTCTTAAGTCAAAGAAATATAAACGAATTGGAACATCTGTCATGCTACTCACTATGATTCAGATGTGCCTCAATCTTCTTCTTCAACCATGAAATTTTTCATCAACTCTGCGGCTGTGCAATTGGCATGTCTTTCTCCCCCAACTATGCCAATTTGACCATGGGTTGGTGGGAGAAGGAGATAGCGTGGAGCCCGGAATATGGCGATGCCGTGGACATAATTATACTATGGACAAGATACATAGATGATCTTTTTTAAATCTGGAATGGAAACAAGGAGGAATTCATCCAATACTTTGACTCATTGAATCAGAATGAAATTGGATTATCCTTCACTTACAACATCAGTCGCCACAAAATAGATTTCCTTGACATCTGTGTATACATCGACCAAGGCCAAATACAAACCACGCTTTTCAGGAAGAAAACAGACACTAATAGCATTCTACACGCCGACAGTTTCCATCCACACTCACTAATTAGAAGCATCCCATATGGAGAATTTATAAGGATGAAAAGCAACTGTTCACAAGATGAAAATGCCAGAAAAGAAATTGAGAACAGTGCCAACAAATTGAGGAGAAGAGGCTATCGTGAAAGAGAATTACAAACATGCAGGAATAAAATTGAGAATCGAACACAAACTGAAATCCTGATTAAAAAAAACGAAACCGCCACCTACAGCCGACCGTGAAAATAATCCACAATTTCCAAGATTGATTCTATCATACAGTAAGGAGTCCCATAAAATACGCCAAAGCGTACAAAAATATTGGCCCCTTCTCAAACAAGATCCGGACATGAAGAAACTGATAGGTACAAATCCACAAATTACCTTCAGAAAAGCGCCATCAATTAAAGACATACTTGTTCAAAGCCATTTCACCCTAAACATAAATGGAGGTTCCCCAATGCGCTGTATTACAGGGAGGGGGAAATTCAGTCAGAAGAAGAGAGTCCCTGTTAGGGTGTAGCAGACAAGGATTGCTGGGGCAAAGACTCAGGGGAGGTTGAACAGTGTAACATCTATCAGCTATATCACCAAACATCCATATCAAACTCTATCAGGTATGCAGTACACTATGACTAAAACAATAACTAATAATGATGCAAGGAATTTATAAAAATACGAAAATGTATTAATATAGGCCTCCCACTTGGGTCACAATCTAAAACATAATTCAGACATTTGTTAAAAATAACATTCAGGATAGCAGCACATGTAAAAAATATACAGTCAAAAAAGTTTTTTAAAAAGGTCGACGCGGCGTTTCGGTGTCACTTTATCTTGGCACCTTCATCAGGACATTTAAGTCTTTTGACTTTGTATCTATGAATAAATATATACATAGGCGAGACAGCACGAGAAATTAAAACTAGGATTACGGAGCACAAATCTGCGATTAGAACCAAGAAACTGACAGCTCCCCTAGTGGACCACTGGATCACTCACAATCACAAAATAGAGGATTTGAAATGGGGAGGTGTAGAATTCATTACCCATAGTATCAGAGGAGGTAATGATAATGCAAAAAGAAAGAAGAGGGAGCAGTTCTACATGTCCCTTTTCAATACCTTTAGAACTGGGCTGAATAATAGGGAAGAGTGGGAAAGATTATTTTTGTGAGACTATCATTTTTAAGTTTTGGTCTCTATTCCACTCTCCTTACATGCAGGGCCCCTAGATCAGGATGGTCAAACTAAGAGTTGAAGCATATAACTGTATTCTCTAATGAACGTTTATTTATGTGACAAATGTGAAGATAACCTGAAGACCTTTATCATCATAAATAGATTGAGAACGTTATTTATGTTTTGTTGTGGTACCTACCTTATAGCATGTTAATTGACATATAGTGATGTTATTTGCTTAGTTAATCTCATATAGACAGCCAGTTGATCATTATTATGTGGACCAGCTAAAATAACCCTGACATGTACCCTTTTATCTTTTTTCATACCACAGCAAAAAGTGTATAACGATTCAAACTGTTACAAAGCAAAATGTATACATAGTGAAGATATTATATGCGCTTAAATAATCAATGTGTTGAATAATTAATGCATCACTTTTCTACCTATTTGCAAAGTCTTTGTATATATGTGTTCCAACTTAATAATGTGTGATAAATACGCATCTCCATGAGATATTGTACATATTGGAAACAGTAAACTACGAGCATTTAATGAATAGATATGTTCAGCGTGAGTAAGGATGATAGCGCCCCAATCCAAGATGGCCGCCACGTGCATAAAACATAACGAATTCGTAATAAATAGGGCACACGGAACAGGGAATGAGCAAACAATTCCTAAGAATTAGATACCGCCAAACAATAGGCCCTCATTCATCCACAATCCCGTTATAATCAATCGGGTAATGGTTACAATGAACGACAGGCAGAGACAACAACTTCCGGGTCCTGGGGACCAAGTGCCATATCAGTAGCGCAAAAAAGGCGATAACGCTGTATCAAGGGGTATTAACTATACGATATAGTCCTCGCGAGACACATGGAGGAAATAAGAGAACATTAGGGATTAATTTTATTTTCCTTTGCCTACTTTCGTAACACGGAGCATTATTAACTTCCGGGTCACGCGAGTTAGAGTCAGCATAAAAACGCGGCCCCGTTTTCTGTTTATTTCACTTCGTAATGAAAAGGAGGATGAAGCACGGAGAAACAGGGAGGCCGAACTGAGGAACTAAGGTATGTGACATGAGGGGTCTATCTTTGAGGACTGAAGGCTAGAATAAGTACTGTGTGATGGGTGTTTATTAAACTGCAACCCAACACAACAGTGGAGAATATGTAGTCTATCAGTAACTCTGATAGTACTTGCTTACAAGAGAAATTGGGGTTTGGTTACAACCACCCGATATATATCACCTGAAATTTAATTATAAAGGAGTGGGCTATGAGTGACTAATTAGAACATAACAGAAATTATTAGCCAGATAATTAGTGTCCTCCATTTACATCCACAGCCCTCAAGGAATTGAATGTTGATCTTAAACCAGGACAACAGGAGAATTCTGTCCTACCTACATTATACAACAAATATATAAAGGACATTCACAAGTGAGCTGGTGAGTGATTAATATGTAGATTTTGATGTAGTGAGATGAGACCTGTAGGTCCCGTTAGTGGATAAATCAGGGAAAAGTCCAATTCTATATTTGATATGATCCCCCTTTTCGTTCATATTCAGATTACCACAGCCTTTGAATTATCTACATCGATCCCCAACGGTGGTTTCTCCGTGCATATTGATAAAAAACAAACTCCATCACTTAAGGTAACCAGTGTGATAGGCTGGGTGTGCACTGTCAAGTTTGTTGAATAGGGATAATGCATAGGCCAATATGGATCTGCTTATGTTTTTTAGAGTTGAACGGTGCGCATTACAAAACCGGACCAATAAAGAACCGAGAGCATTCCTAGATTAATTACGCAAAGCGGATAGCAACTGAAAAGCTTCCTCAACCTAAATAAACAGGTATATAGAGATGCTGTATTATTATCAAAGTACCGATTGGTAGATACTCAGTCTAGGTACACCATAGCTAGTAGTACCAACATGTTATGTTTAACTGAAACGAGAAAACAGGTTCTGCGAACCAGGGGAGTGGCCAGTAGAGTGTTAGTAAATTGTGCACATTGGTTAAACGTCTAAGTGAATGGATAAAATGCAGTATAACAGTACACTAAAATATTGTTATTTATTCATAGATACAAAGTCAAAAGTCTTAAATGTCCTGATGAAGGTGCCAAGATAAAGTGACACCGAAACGCCGCGTCGACCTTTTTTAAAAACTTTTTTGACTGTATATTTTTTACATGTGCTGCTATCCTGAATGTTATTTTTAACAAATGTCTGAATTATGTTTTAGATTGTGACCCAAGTGGGAGGCCTATATTAATACATTTTCGTATTTTTATAAATTCCTTGCATCATTATTAGTTATTGTTTTAGTCATAGTGTACTGCATACCTGATAGAGTTTGATATGGATGTTTGGTGATATAGCTGATAGATGTTACACTGTTCAACCTCCCCTGAGTCTTTGCCCCAGCAAACCTTGTCTGCTACACCCTAACAGGGACTCTCTTCTTCTGACTGAATTTCCCCCTCCCTGTAATACAGCGCATTGGGGAACCTCCATTTATGTTTATGGTTTATTGCACAGCTTGTTAGCTGGGAGGTATACTTTCTGAACATATCCGTTCGGGTCATCATAACCCTTTGGGCGTATCCAATTTCAAATGGACGCTTTAAAAACCTACGGGTTTACCGAAGATGAATTCAATAAAATTGTTAATGGTACCTCAAAAAATTATACATCCATTACAAACATAAATAATGACGAAGACAAATGGAAAGAATTATGGAATAAGAAAAAGAAACTAGTCCGCACAGAATTACATGCGGATTTTCTGATTGATTATTTAAAGAAAGGCATAATCCCCAGGGGGTTACAAATTAAAAACGAACCTGGCGTGTTCATACGACACGAGAAATTTATAGAGAATTGGACCCTGATTGCGAATAGATGTAGCAGGGATTGGATGCTACTAATAATAGAGACAGCGAATGCCATTCTAATAATAGAAAAGAAAGAGATTGACGAGTTGGAAGCAAAATTAGATACCACAGCTTATGATGAGGCAAAAAAGAAACTCGAGGAAATCGAGAAGGATGTCTCGGGTTATAGGGACTATCTTTTTGGTAAAAAGAGCAATAAATTTAACAAGGATGTAGCGAATTACAACACAGAGATAGTGTACCCCTATACCCAAGTAGATTTTTTTGATCGCCCGAGAGAGAACTTCCATAATCGAAACCAATGGCAACATCCACGACGAACACACCCTAAAAAAAGAGTGACGTTCACGGATTCGTCTTATACGAGTACGGATTCTGAGAACGACAATACAAGCGAAAAGAATAAAACAGGGGAATCCACTTCAACTCCCAATAGAGAATCATTGTCTTTTTTAGGACAAAGGGGACGAGGGAACCACCAGACCCATCAGAACCAGACGAGAGGAAACGGGAGAGGGAAGTTTTACCATCAACCTCAACAACAGAAAAGATATTACACGAGGAGCCAGCCCAAATGGGACTAAATCAAAAGGCAGCAATCATAAACCTATCCGAGATCATTTTAACTCAAACCGAAAAAAATGTTCTAGAGAAAGGCTTGGGTTTTGCCTTAAGCACCAAGATAGATAAGTATAACCTAGAAAGAGACCTTAAAGGTTTTTTCAGAAAAATTAGGCTGCAAGATTTTTTTAGAGACAAACCCCAAAGAATTGGCCCCGACAACAAATCAGGTTTAAAACCCAAATCTGAGTGGACGCCCAATATAAATATGGTCCATAAGCAAGTAGACCTTTTTGAAAGGGTTGTTGAAAGCAATATCACCGACCTGTTAACACACCCCATCTCAGGCAGCAATAACATGACTAAAGATGAAAGATTAGCACTAAATAATTTGGAAAATAACAACAACCTAACAATCAAACCAGGAGATAAGGGCGGTAGTATTGTCCTTATGAAAACTGACGATTATGAGAATAGGATGATGCTCCTTTTAAACAATACTGAACACTACTGTCGCTCCAGTAGACAAGAGTGGAACGATTTGATCCTTACAGTGAATAACTTACTAAATCACGCAAGAGAAGACAATATAATCTGTCCAGATGAGTATAAATTTCTAAAAAACGAGGCACCAATAATTCCAGCACTCTATGGGCTTCCTAAAGTTCACAAGAACTTAGCAGACCCTCCCATGCGCCCGATCGTCTCAAGTATCAATTCGATAACAGAGCCACTTAGCAAATACATAGATAAATTTCTCCAACCAATAGTGGTGACTCAAAAAGCATACATTAAAGATACCACCTGCATGATTGAGAAAATCGAGGGCCTTCCATATGATCAAAACAACCAATGGTTAGTTACCCTTGACATAGAGGCCCTCTACACTAACATCCCGCAGGATGATACCATCAGCATGTTAGAGGGCCTCTTAAAAACAGGACATGAGGATCTGACTACCCATGCAACTTTCATTTGTGATTGTGCAAAAATAATTTTAAAAAATAATATTTTTTTATTTAAAAATGATTTTTTTAAACAAATTAAGGGGACTAGCATGGGGGCTACCTGTGCCCCAAGCTTGGCCTGCCTATACGTAGCGGCCTTTGAAGACAAGCACATATTCAATGAGATGGCGCCATTTAGTGAAAACATATCGCACTGGTCGAGGTACATCGATGACATTTTCTTTATTTGGACAGGAAATCTTGAGACATTAAATGAGTTTATTTTGTGGCTTAACTGTGGTGACAGAAATCTTAAATTCACCAAAAATTACAACAATAAAACTATTGAATTCCTAGACATCAAAATCCGAGTAGAGAATGCAACCCTAGGTGTTGACCTTTACACCAAACCTACCGATAGGAATACGCTTTTACATTATAAAAGCAACCATCCAAGGAGCCAAAAGGATAACATACCTTTTGGCCAATATCTAAGAATAAGACGTAACTGCTCCAACATACAGGACTTTAACAAACATGCAGATGTCTTATCCAGTAAACTGAGAAATCGGGGTTATCCCAAAAATTTGATCAAAAAGGCGTACAAACGTGCTAAATACTACGACAGAAAAGCACTGTTTGATAAAGATAAACAGAAAAAGGATAATGCAAAGGATAAACTAATTTTTGTTACCAATTATAGCACAGTTAGTAATCAAATCAAAAATATAATTAATCGCAACTGGTCACTACTAAATGATAGACAGAATGTCAGTATACCGAAACCTATGTTCAGCTTTCGTAGAAACAGAACAATAAGAAACTGTCTAGTCCAAACCTTCAAAGAAAATAATCGTATCACCCAAGGTACTATGGATAACAACCCACTACCTACAGGGAACTTTTCGTGCAATATGTGCTGTAACTGTACATCACAGATAAAGGGTAACATAATCACCTACAATGGAGTCACGCACAGGATCAAAAGCTTTATTAATTGCAAAACCAAAAATTTGATCTATATAATCAAATGCCCATGTGATAAAGCATACATAGGCGAGACAGCACGAGAAATTAAAACTAGGATTACGGAGCACAAATCTGCGATTAGAACCAAAAAACTGACAGCTCCCCTAGTGGACCACTGGATCACTCACAATCACAAAATAGAGGATTTGAAATGGGGAGGTGTAGAATTCATTACCCATAGTATCAGAGGAGGTAATGATAATGCAAAAAGAAAGAAGAGGGAGCAGTTCTACATGTCCCTTTTCAATACCTTTAGAACTGGGCTGAATAATAGGGAAGAGTGGGAAAGATTATTTTTGTGAGACTATCATTTTTAAGTTTTGGTCTCTATTCCACTCTCCTTACATGCAGTGCCCCTAGATCAGGATGGTCAAACTAAGAGTTGAAGCATATAACTGTATTCTCTAATGAACGTTTATTTATGTGACAAATGTGAAGATAACCTGAAGACCTTTATCATCATAAATAGATTGAGAACGTTATTTATGTTTTGTTGTGGTACCTACCTTATAGCATGTTAATTGACATATAGTGATGTTATTTGCTTAGTTAATCTCATATAGACAGCCAGTTGATCATTATTATGTGGACCAGCTAAAATAACCCTGACATGTACCCTTTTATCTTTTTTCATACCACAGCAAAAAGTGTATAACGATTCAAACTGTTACAAAGCAAAATGTATACATAGTGAAGATATTATATGCGCTTAAATAATCAATGTGTTGAATAATTAATGCATCACTTTTCTACCTATTTGCAAAGTCTTTGTATATATGTGTTCCAACTTAATAATGTGTGATAAATACGCATCTCCATGAGATATTGTACATATTGGAAACAGTAAACTACGAGCATTTAATGAATAGATATGTTCAGCGTGAGTAAGGATGATAGCGCCCCAATCCAAGATGGCCGCCACGTGCATAAAACATAACGAATTCGTAATAAATAGGGCACACGGAACAGGGAATGAGCAAACAATTCCTAAGAATTAGATACCGCCAAACAATAGGCCCTCATTCATCCACAATCCCGTTATAATCAATCGGGTAATGGTTACAATGAACGACAGGCAGAGACAACAACTTCCGGGTCCTGGGGACCAAGTGCCATATCAGTAGCGCAAAAAAGGCGATAACGCTGTATCAAGGGGTATTAACTATACGATATAGTCCTCGCGAGACACATGGAGGAAATAAGAGAACATTAGGGATTAATTTTATTTTCCTTTGCCTACTTTCGTAACACGGAGCATTATTAACTTCCGGGTCACGCGAGTTAGAGTCAGCATAAAAACGCGGCCCCGTTTTCTGTTTATTTCACTTCGTAATGAAAAGGAGGATGAAGCACGGAGAAACAGGGAGGCCGAACTGAGGAACTAAGGTATGTGACATGAGGGGTCTATCTTTGAGGACTGAAGGCTAGAATAAGTACTGTGTGATGGGTGTTTATTAAACTGCAACCCAACACAACAGTGGAGAATATGTAGTCTATCAGTAACTCTGATAGTACTTGCTTACAAGAGAAATTGGGGTTTGGTTACAACCACCCGATATATATCACCTGAAATTTAATTATAAAGGAGTGGGCTATGAGTGACTAATTAGAACATAACAGAAATTATTAGCCAGATAATTAGTGTCCTCCATTTACATCCACAGCCCTCAAGGAATTGAATGTTGATCTTAAACCAGGACAACAGGAGAATTCTGTCCTACCTACATTATACAACAAATATATAAAGGACATTCACAAGTGAGCTGGTGAGTGATTAATATGTAGATTTTGATGTAGTGAGATGAGACCTGTAGGTCCCGTTAGTGGATAAATCAGGGAAAAGTCCAATTCTATATTTGATATGATCCCCCTTTTCGTTCATATTCAGATTACCACAGCCTTTGAATTATCTACATCGATCCCCAACGGTGGTTTCTCCGTGCATATTGATAAAAAACAAACTCCATCACTTAAGGTAACCAGTGTGATAGGCTGGGTGTGCACTGTCAAGTTTGTTGAATAGGGATAATGCATAGGCCAATATGGATCTGCTTATGTTTTTTAGAGTTGAACGGTGCGCATTACAAAACCGGACCAATAAAGAACCGAGAGCATTCCTAGATTAATTACGCAAAGCGGATAGCAACTGAAAAGCTTCCTCAACCTAAATAAACAGGTTTATAGAGATGCTGTATTATTATCAAAGTACCGATTGGTAGATACTCAGTCTAGGTACACCATAGCTAGTAGTACCAACATGTTATGTTTAACTGAAACGAGAAAACAGGTTCTGCGAACCAGGGGAGTGGCCAGTAGAGTGTTAGTAAATTGTGCACATTGGTTAAACGTCTAAGTGAATGGATAAAATGCAGTATAACAGTACACTAAAATATTGTTATTTATTCATAGATACAAAGTCAAAAGTCTTAAATGTCCTGATGAAGGTGCCAAGATAAAGTGACACCGAAACGCCGCGTCGACCTTTTTTAAAAACTTTTTTGACTGTATATTTTTTACATGTGCTGCTATCCTGAATGTTATTTTTAACAAATGTCTGAATTATGTTTTAGATTGTGACCCAAGTGGGAGGCCTATATTAATACATTTTCGTATTTTTATAAATTCCTTGCATCATTATTAGTTATTGTTTTAGTCATAGTGTACTGCATACCTGATAGAGTTTGATATGGATGTTTGGTGATATAGCTGATAGATGTTACACTGTTCAACCTCCCCTGAGTCTTTGCCCCAGCAATCCTTGTCTGCTACACCCTAACAGGGACTCTCTTCTTCTGACTCAAAGCCATTTCAGCCAGAAAACAAAAACTCTAAGCTGGCTAAAAAAACAACAGAATAGCTTTACAAAATGCAATGTCTGTAAAGCATGCAAAATTGGCGTAAACAAAAGAAACATTAGGGACCCAGAGAGGCGACTGATTGAAATCAACAAAAGAATCACATGCTTAATGAAATTTGTGGTATATGCCATTCAATGCAACTGCGGAATGCTCTATTTAGGAAGCACTATCTGCATGCTAAAAAAGCAAATCTTGGAACACATTAGAGCTGTAAAAAATCGAGATCTATCTTATGCAACAGCGAAACATCTTCTAAAGTGTCAAGGCGGCGACTGGCGTAATATGAACTATTTTGCAATAGACACGGTAGAACAACACGAAAGACTGGGTGATCAGAGAAAGAAATTGCAACAATTGGAATCTAAATATATAATACGACTACGAACAAAAAGCCCAAGAGGCATGAATTTTGATGAAGAACTTTATGTCCACCTAGAATAGAACGATGCTACCTTATCTCAAATATGAAATAACATCACTCAAAGGGGAACCTATGCCGAGAAACTGAAATGGATAATGACCTGTTGGGCTAGGAAATATACTGAGACTAACGACAAAAACAGGAATTTGTCATTTATATAGGAGTTAACAAATTTAATGTACTGCACAATACATCCTAAAAATGTATTTCCTATTCTTGGTTATATATATTGAAAAATGACATAACATTGATTTATCCATTGTTGATAAGCAACTTTTGCTCAAAAAAACTGTGAAATATGAAGTGCAATGACGTTATTTTCATTTTTCAAACAGGATAATGTCCGTCATAGGTGATCTGTTATAATGAACTTGAAACTACATGTTCCAGAATTCATGGGAGTGTTAGAAACAGGAAACAGTATAAACAGTTGCAAAAAAGTAGTGCCACCTACCGTGAGCAAGGCCACAAGGCTGAAACACGTTGGTGTGTCAGACTGGGCACTGAATAAATCCTAAAAACTAAAGTTGCTGTGTGCGGCGTCCTTTGTACAAAAATTGATTTTGGCCTCTGGTCTGGCCCAACGCCGGCACCCACTGCAGAGCGATCCTGCCTACAGACCACTTTGCTGAAAAAGGAAGAAAAAAAAAATATATATATTTATTTATTTTTATCCAACAAACGCCGAAGCTTCTCAAGATGCACTCGCATGCAATCGGTAAGCATTGGAAACTACTATAGGTGTTCAATGAAAGCTCGATGTGACTTCACATCCCAGCATCTGTATGAAGAAATCAAATACATAGTTGAACCCATGAGAGGTTTTTCAACCAATCAGCATGCAGTATAAAGAGTGTTCCAATGCGTACAGGAGAAATGCCTCTGATGAAGTGGTACGTTGGCTACAGAAACGCATTAGGTAGTACAAAAACTTGGATGGCTGGGGCGGGCTGAACCGTGATGCCGAATGGCAGATGCACTGTCGAGTGCATCTTGAGAAAGCTTCTGAGTTTGTTGGATTAAACTATGACAGGGGTGCCTTCCCGTGCAAGATGCACCATCTTGAAGGAATGAGAGGCTGAGGAAGAGGAACTTTCCTGCTCCGGTTTCCAGCACAGTGCGTCTTGATGAAAAGTGCCTGCTCCCATCACATCCAGATCCAGATCCTACCAAGGATTCTAACTGACTCTCTGAAAGCTGAATGCATTGGAACCTACTATAGGTGTTCATTGAAAAGCTCGATGTGACTACACATCCCAGCATGCTGTATAAAGAAATCAAATACGTAGTTGAACCCATGAGGGGTTTTTCAACCAATCAGCATGCAGTATAAAGAGCCCTCCAATGCGTACAGGAGAAATGCCTCTGATGAAGTGGTACGTTGGCCACAGAAACGCGTCAGGCAGTTAAACGAACTTGGATGGCTGGGGTATATATATATAACCTACTCCTGGCAGTATAGGACCTAGTTTCCATAGGAAAAGCGTTTTTTGCTTTGCCAATATCTTTGGCGCCGTTTGACAAATCTGTGAGATATTTTCAAAACAAATGCCCTGCTCAAGTCAGCTCCTGTCTTGAAAGTTTAGGGGTGATTCGTCAAGCGGGGATTGAGAAAAAAGGGGGTCCTAAAACGGCTTTTCTCCATGTTAATTTCCATAGGAAACTTTAGAAAAAGCTACAGCCCAAACTGCTGAATGGAATTACACCTAATTTGGCAAAAAGGTAGCTCTTAGTTCAGAAAGCATTCTTTGTTTTAAATGGTGTAAATCCGTTCAGTAGTTCCTTGGAAATTCAAAAATAAAAAATATCATTTTGTGGTGACCGCTGTGGATTCCTGAACTCTACCGATCATGAGCTTGACACTGTTGGCAGCCATCTTGTGACTCGGTTGAACCGAGTCACAAAGAAAAAAGGTTAAAAATGAAGAAAAGGGGGCATGGTAGAAACACCCTGAACCCCAAAGCCTGCTCAGGGAGGTCCATGGCCAAAAAAAGCATGTTTTATTTTTATTTATTCAGTAGGATTTGCGGACCCTAAACGAATCCCGCCAAATGTTATTTTAGAAACGAAGCACGGTGGTCCACACTTCGTTTTAATAATCCCCTGGGTGTGCCAGGTCTTGGAGGAAAGGTGGAAAATATATGCGGGCCGTGCTGGCCCCCGTAGCCCCGGGTCTGCCACATCCCTGGGACTTTTTTATTATAAAAAACATGGGGGGGCTTCTGCCACCCACGCTGCCCCGGGGACAACCACCTCCCCAGAGTATTCCAAAATATTGGGTGGGGGCACTAGGGACTGCCACCTCCCTTTCATGTTTAAATGTGGGGGCACCTCGCACCCCATCAGCCCCGGGACCGCCACCTCCCCAGGGCTAGCTATAAAATGTATGTGTGGGGGCGCTTGAGCCACCCCCGCACTGCTCAGGGGACTACCACCTCCCTAGGCCACACTTTATTCTAAAATGGGGGTCCGTTGCGGACCTTGGGCCCCAGAGACCACCAACTCCCCGGGGCTATGTACAAGTTTGGAGGGAGGGCATGCGGCCCTGCTCAAGGAGCCCTCCTTGGCCCTGAGGTCCACCAGCCCCCAGGGCCGGCTCCAGCAATGTCCTGGGTGCCCACCTCCAAGACATTTCAGTTTGCAATGGCAGGGCGGGAGCAGTGCAAACTTCTGCTTCGCTGCATGGAAGCGAGAGCAGAAAAACTTCTCTCACTTCCATGAAGCGAAGCAGATTTGCTTTTGGGCAAAGGGAGCTGCATGTTTGCAGTTGTTCTCGTCGAAACGCGTTGGGTGTTCTGTTAATCTGTTGATATCATGCTGGAACCGAAATAAAAATTATCTTTAAGCACACGCGCTTTCGTGTCCGGATTGGGGGAAGGCTGAATTGGAGTGCATTGGCAGAGCGGCTGCTCTGCTGGGTGAGAATCGATATATATATATATATATATATATATATATATATATATATATATATATATATATATATATATATATATATATATATATATATATATATAGAGAGAGAGAGAGAGAGAGAGCGAGAGAGAGAGAGAGAGAGAGAGAGAGAGATCAAACACAAGGAGATGATGGACGGCTCACTTCGCCACCCCAGTTCGGACCCAGCCATATGCAAATCAGTCTTGACCCTGTTCCTATGGGTCCAGCCCGAACTGCCAAGCTAGGTCTTCCCTGGACTGGACACAAGCATCCTGGGACAGGTTTCGGGGTAACACCCCTCATCAGCCAGGCTAGCTTGAATCAAGTAGCAAAGTGAGCAAAGGACTAATGTCTGGGCATACCCTGCCAACTTACAGCGAGCAAAGCAAACACAAGGAGATGATGGACAGAGCGCTGAAACTTTTCAGATACTCACCCCCAGTCATAGATCCGGTTTAAATCGATCATCGTTCTTTAGCTCACTGGAGGTGAGTGAAAAGTTTCATTGCTCTAACCATCATCTCCTTGTGTTTGTTAAGTGTACACACACACACGCACACACACACAAAAACACACACACACACACACACACACACACCCACACACACACACACACCCACACACACACCCACACACACACACACACACATATATTGCCACTTTTTAGTTATAGTTAGGAGTAAATTGTCATGCAAAATTAATATTTTTTGTTTTGCTAATAACCTTGGTACCATTAAACGAATCTTCACAAAAATTTACAAAAAACAGTTAATTGATCTCAGCTCCTTTGTTCAAAGTTTTGGTGTGATCCATCAGGTGGGGACTGAGCACAAATGGTGGTTTGTGGAGGGATGGTCAGAAATAAGGCTTTGGGGGCTAAAAGAATTGTGTTTTTCAATTGTGATTTTTATTCCTTTCACATAAATACAAGGAACTAACAATGTCTCTTGTTACTCCACTGAGCTCTCTTCATTTCTTGGAGCTTAATCTGGTTTAAACCTTTTGTTTCTTCTCGCTTTTTTAGATTTTCCTGGATTCCACCATTGATGTCTCTTGGGGAAAACAAACGGAGAAATGCACAGGTAAGTTTATGTTTTGTGGTTGAAGACTTATTTTCTCTGTTTCTGTTGTTTTGCCGTTCCTAACCATTACTCTGCTTTTCCTCTTCCCTTTCACCTTGTTATGTGTCACCCTTATCAGTGTTCCCACTGGTTTCTCTGGTGCTCTTACCTTAAAGGGGAAGGAAACCCAGTAAGTAGAAATGGGGAAAACAACCGAGTAACCCAAAAGACCCACTGAGTGAATACAAGTGAAATGAAATAGTTATGCACCATTTTCTACAGTTATTAACAAAATGTTCACAAAACTGACTATATACTTCCTTTCAGGTACACTGTTCAAGTCCTTGTAGCCCAATCACCATCAAGGAAGAGGAAAGCCTTGTGGACCTGTCACCTGTGTGATTTCTCGATACTGTGAAGGAAACTGAGAGGGAAAAGAAACAAAACCAGTGTCCAAACTTCTATTATGCTACGGTGTTCAGCGAACACTCACCCTGGATGTTGCAGTGCTCCTGGACTAGGGTGGGATATAAGGCATCGGTCGGTGGTGTCTGCCAATTTTCTGACCAGCTGTCACCCTCCTCGATGTCCCGATCCCTAGAATAGTTCTCTGCAGCACCCTTGTCGCTTTTCGGTTCTTGAGTCTAGTGCCCCTCTATCACTTTCTCCGTAACCTACCCTTTCCTTCCTTCGAATATGGCATTGCTCCTTGTTACTCCTCCTTCCCTCTTGGCACTTCCTTTCCTCTTATCTTCGTATTTCCTCCCTTTCTCTGTCAAAGGAAATCCAATCCTTCGTTTTTTATTTCCTTCATGTTAACGTCTCAATACCCTTTCCTTCAGTAGCCCTTTCAATTGCCCTTCTTTCCTTTGCAGCTCACCATATGGCGACATAGTCAACATTGAACAACAGCAGGTCTGTTCTGTAGGAAAGTGGTTTTAATCTTCTCTTTCGTGACATGGTCCCAAAATGCTATTTTCCCATGGGAAATTTTGAACAGCGCCATAGCTGAAAAGACAGAATGGAATTACACAAAATTGGCCAGAAAGCTAGATCTTGATCCAGAAAGCGTGCTTTTTGTGACTTGGTGTAAATTCACGCAACTCCAAATAATAGAGTGATCTGATTGACTGTGAGAGACAATTTTCCTGCTGGCCGCCTCGTTCCTGCAGGAGCTCGTGCTCTGATTGGCTGTCCCCATCATCAAGAGAAATGTTGTAGCTGTCATTTCAGAACACAGGGACTTGGGGGCATTGTAGGGCTACCCTGACCCCCTGATCTTTGGGGGCAAATTTTTTTTTAAATTGGGGGTTTTCGTGTGATTTTGCTGGAGTCTTTCGAGAGACAGCGGAGCTCCTCTATTCTCGTGAGAGTCTTTTGGGAGTGCAAGTGCCGCACTAACTACTGCATGTCTCTCGTGGAGTCGGAAAAACATTTAAAAAACAAGGGTGGCTTGAATGTCTGTGGTGAGTTTGCCTTATACGGGCAGCTGGCTGGGCAGCTACCCAATGTCCCACACAGCTAAAGGCAGTGCGCAGTGGGGGCTGGCTAGCTGTGGGGGGCTTGATGAAGGGCCATGCCACAGGCATGGCCAATGACCGTGTACGGCAGAGGTTGACTGGACGTGGGTGTAGGGCCTGGCCACAGATTAGGCCCCAGGACCAACCCCAAGCGGTGCACGACCCAGGGCCATGCGCAGCTGGGGAGAGGGCTGGATGCAGGGCTAGGCCAATCCCACACCATGCATGGCCTTTGGCTGGTGCTATGTATTGTTTGTCATGCTCATTGCCTGCCTGTGCTTTGTCAGTCTAAGGCTGGAATCCCATTGACTGGTAGTGCTTTCTTGGTCCAAGGCTGTCATCTCATTGATTGGCAGTACTTTCAAAGCCTAAGCCTGTTATCCCAATAGCAGACAGTGCTTTCTCAGTTCAGAGATGCCATCTGATTGACTAGCAATATTTTCTCAGTCGATAGCTGTCATCTCATTCACTTGCAGCACTTTTTCAGTCTGAGGCTGTCATCTCAATGTCAGCCGGAGCTTTTTCAGTCTAAGAATGTCATCTCACTGATTGGCAGTGCTTTTTCGGTCCAAGGCTCTCATCTCATTGGTATGCAGTGCTTCCTCAATCCAAGGCTCTCATCTCATTGACTAGCAATACTTTCTCAGTTCATGTCAGTCATCCCATTGACTGTCAGTGCTTTCTTGGTCTAAGTCTGTCATCTCATTAACTGGCAGTCCATCCTCATTACGAGGCTGTCATCTCATTGACTGGCAGTGCTTTCTTGGCCCAAAGCTGTTATCTCATTGATTGGAAGTGCTTTCCCGGTACAAGGCAGTCATCTCATTGACTGGCAGTACTTCTCAGTCCAAGACTGTCATCTCATTGACTGGCAGAGCTTTCCCGGTCCAAGGCTGTCATCTCATAAACTGGCCGTCCTTCCTCATTCCTCGGCTGTTATCTTAGTCCAAAGCTGTCATCCCATTGACAGGCAGTACTTCTCAGTCCAAGGTTGTCATATCATTGACTGGCAGTACTACTCAGTCCAAGGCTATCATCTCATTGACTGGCAGTGCTTTATTGGTTCAAGGCTATCATCTCATTGACTGGCAGTGCTTTCTTGGTCCAAGGTTATCATCTCATTGACTGGCAGTGCTTTCTTGGTCCAAGGTTATCATCTCATTGACTGGCAGTGCTTTCTTGGTCCAAGGTTATCATCTCATTGACTGGCAGTGCTTTCTTGGTCCAAGGTTATCATCTCATTGACTGGCAATACTTTCTCTGTACAAGGCAGTCATCTCATTGACTGGCAGTGCTTTCTCGGTCCAAGCTTGTCATCTCATTGACTGGCAGTGCTTTCACTGTACAAGGCTGTCATCTCACTGACTGGCAGTGCTTTCTCAGTCCAAGGCTATCATCTCATTGACTGGCGGTGCTTTCTCGGTCAAAGGCTGTCATCCCATTGACTGGCAGTGCTTTCGCGGTTCAAGGCTGTCATCTCATTGACTGGCAGTGCTTTCTCGGTCCAAGGCTGTCATCTCATTGACTGACAGTTCTTTCTCGGTCCAAGGCTCGGTCCAAGGCTGTCATCTGACTGACTGACAGTGCTTTCCTGGTCCAAGGATGTCATCTCATTGACTGGCAGTACTTTCTCAGTCCAAGGCTATTATCTCATTGACTGGCAGTGCTTTCTCTGTACAAGGCTGTCATCTCATTGACTCATTGACTGGCTCTGCTTTCTCGGTCCAACGCTGTCATTTCATTGACTTGCAGTACTTCTCAGTCCAAGTATGTAATCTCATTGACTGGCAGTACTTTCTCAGTCCAAGGTTATCATCTCATTGACTGGCAGTGCTTTCTCGGTCAATGGCTGTCATCTCACTGACTGGCAGTTGTTTGTCAGCCATGGCAGTCATCTCACTGACTGGCTGTGTGTTCTTAGTCTGAGGCTGTCATGTCATTGGGGGACAAGGGGGAGGTGCTTTCTCAGGTGAAGGATAGTGAGTGTGCTTTCTTTGGGTCATGCCATCATATGTAAAAGTTGTATTTCATACTCAGTACTGGTCCTTGTCAAACTGGGGAGAATTTAAAGTCACACACGATCATCAAAACTAACCTTTACGTCTGTAGGCTGCATTTGAGAAGTGATCGGTTGTTATTACTCTTATAGTGCTGTGTGCCATGGATGCAGCTTTAAAGCACTAGAGTAAAAGGTAGGGGCGGTGTTACGCACATTTCAAAACACAACATCCCAAGTGGGATGACATTTGAAGTAGACACAGATCAGGGCAGCATGTCTGAAGAATGAAGACTGCTCAAGCGGAGGGGCATTTCAGCCAGCTATTCAAGCACCCTATCAGAAGACAGGTTAGATCGGGGTGAAGTATGTTCAGACCCAGCCCTATGCTGACTTCCGATCTGGAGTTTAACAGACCCACTTGCAGTTGGTTAGGAGCACAAAGCTCAGCCTGCCAGATTCCTTCATAGATGGGGCGTTCAGCAAGACTGAAGGTAAACAAAACGAGACGCTTGTTGGTTGTATATTTCAAAAGCATCGGTTCTCCAGTGCATAACGTTCCCTGTAACTGCTGTAGGTGCCTTTCGGTGTTTCACTCATAGCATTCTCGCTCTCAAATCATGTTTTTTATTGTTACCATGCACCAATAACTACTCGTGGGACATACGCCGATTTTCAAATCGGAAGGCACCGATTATAATTCCTGCACTCCATTTGTCAAAATTGTGTGATTTCAGGCAAATGCTCTGCTTCAAGTTCCATGTCTGCTAATGAACACGTAGAGGCGAATTATTTTGCACTGACAAGAAACATGAGAACAGTTTCATGTAATTTTTTTGTGGAGTGTTTTTATTTGATATTCACAAAATCCAAAATGATGTGCCCTTTGCAAGCAGACTTGTCTTCACTTCACTGGGGCTTCCATATTTCCCCCTTCGCGTCTTTCAGCACGAAACAGAAAACACTTTTCATTTTTCAGTGCAGTATATTTACAGATTTGTCTGTGCCATGAACCCTTTGGTGTTTACACACACTGCCAAAAACCTTAAATTAAATTGTATAAAAAAAATAATACTAAAAAGCAACATTCAGGCTCGGATAAGATGTTAAAACATAGACTTCCTCTGAGATTTGTATACGTATCTGAGCTTATGACCCCAAAGTTACCTATAACAAGTATTTGTAGGTCATAACGGTCCCCCACTTGCGCCTCTTAGCCTTTTGAATGGTAATATGTGTTTGTTACCTTCTTCAAGGATATTCAACCTTTGAAAGATAAAAGGCTGAGTGGACAAGGCAGAATCAACAGATGTGTCTTGCTTGTGCATAGTCCATAAAGCTACCAGACCCAGCTTGTGCACTAAAGAACTATAATGTCCACTTAAAAGAAAAAACTGTAATGACATGTGAAACCTTTTAAAAACATCCTTTCACTATTGGAGTACCCTAGAAAAAATTGTGAGCACTTCAGTTCTAAAAGGCACCATAGGGCTACACAGCTGGGACAGAGAGTTTTAACAACTCGAAACATCATCCATGCTAGTGCAAAGCTTGGTTTGCCAACTAAAAAAATTATTAGATGGCTGCACAGATCGTGTAAAAAGTGTTTTTCCAATTCAAAAAAAGCCCAGGCTGTTTTCAAAGTTTCTAGAAGGAGGACCCTATAAGTCCCTTTCAAGGACATGGGGATTGTTCAATTCGCTTACTAAATTTGAGCTAAGTCATGTACTTTCTCCTTTCTCCTCACCACTTTCCAAGTTCACCAGCCGCCACTGGTAAAAGGTAACAGATATCGATCAGGAAGTTGAAATAAGAAAAACCACAGCAGGGGAGCCTAGGATAGTGACACCACGTACAGCATGCCACTGAGTAGCCAAAACGGTAAGAATAAGGGTGGTGTGGGGAAATAGGTTGGGAGAAGAGGAAATAAAACTTGCAAAACTTATAAAATTGTGCAGCAAATCAGAATAGGTAACTTTCACATGTTTCTTTGAAGTCATCATTTTTGGCAGTACCTTTAGGTGTGCTGGCAGCGTGGTTCAACCTCAGATGTACCCTTGTTACTATAAGGTGCCATGAAAATGCACTCAGTTACACAGGTCACCCTGTGGGAAACCACCAAACAGCTTAATTGGGTTAATCTCGAAGTCTGCCCTTCTTCATCATGCTTTCCTGGAAAAGCCTTCACAACCATACCGGCCTCTGAAACAACAAAGCACTTATGTGTGTGTGTGTGGGGGGGGGGCAGTTAATTTACTTTATGTATCTATTTTTGTAGACTTGTTTGATGCCACATGACAGTTTCATGGCGCAGAACTCACGCACCCGGCTGATGGCAATCCCGGCCAAGCAGGTGAGAAGAGAGCAAGGCATTGGTTAAGTTTAGAAATGTGGGCGCAGAATTCACTGCAGTCCCAGAAAAGAAGCACATATTCAAAGAGCTGAAAATGCATAACACGTGGCACTGGGTGGAAGCTCCCAGCTGAGGTTTTCTATCTGTGCTCCGAAAGAGAGAGAGGGAAACCTGGTAAGCAGTCATTGTGAAAGTAGCCCATTGTGCACATATTTTACAGTATTATTGGGCATGTTATAATACCACGTGCACGTCGTTATTAAATATATAGCGAGAGTTATTTTATGGTTTACTTTGCGTTGTGTTACATAGCGCCTTCACGCTGCAATAGGACGGCTTCAGCACACAATTGCATATCGTCGAGCTTGAAATACGCCCCTTGTCGTGCTCTCGATGCAACCTGAAGATGAGAAAATCACTCATACCACAATTCAAAATTGAGCATCTTTTTGTGATATAATTTTTATGGCCTAATTTGAGCCGTGGTAAATGTAATAGACAGAATGCAGCCGGCACTGTAACAATAAAGTACATGTCCTAGTACTGTACTGAATATGTGCGTTCCCACCGAGGCTGCAAATGAGTGTGCGGTTGGCTCTTGCTCCGGGGTGTCATTGGCACCGGCTCTGGTTGCAGTTTGTTGGTGTCGATCTTGTGCAGATCTGTGAGTCGGCTTGTGTTCATGACACTCAGTCAGGCTTCGCTCTGCATGCCCCGTGAAGCAGGCAAGAGCTTGGTTCTGGAGTGTCACTTGTGCATTAGGAGGGCGAAACGCAGGTGCGCGAGGGTGCAGGGGCTTTATTTATTTATTTGTTGGATTTATTAAGCGCGACAGCTACCCATAAGGGTTTCCCGGCGCTGAGAGACAGATACAACAAGACATCAGTCAAGAGTGTTATAGGTCGAAAAGCCAAGTTTTCACCGCTCTGCGAAATCGCATGTGGCAGTTTTCCATCCGAATGTCCAAGGAAGTGTGTTCCACAGTCTGGGTCCTAAGTTCGCAAAGGAGCCTCCACCCATTCTGGTGAGTCTAAACTTAGGTACATTAAAAAGATGGTGAGATGAGGAGCGAAGTAAGCGAACAGGGATGTAAGGACTGACTAAGGCCTGAAGGTAAAGGCGAGCTACTCCCGTTTTAATCTTGTGCATAAAGCTCAAAGCTTTAAACTTTATCTGGTTTTCAACACGGAGCCACACACACGGCCACAGTCGCTCCGAAAAGCATGGAAGGGCGTGCAGCGTGAGTGTGTGGCGTGCCGCTGAGCACAGGAGCCTCCTGCTTTCTCAGCTGCGCAAAAAGCTGCAGGCCTGGCTAATCGAGGAGTCTCACTAGGCCCCGGAGGGCCTAGAGTCCTCCTGCTCAGTGCCAGGATACCCTTGGCTGGTAGTAGGTTACAAGTCTGCATAACATCATTACAGACAGTCCCTCTCCTGTCTCACAGGCACGCTCCAGGCACAGGGTCACAGTCCGTCTCGTGTCTCCCAGGCTCTCTTCAGACTCAGGGTCACAGTCCCTCGCGGGCTCCCAGAGTCTCTCTCTTGACACAGGGCACAGTCCCTCTCGTGTCTCAGAGACTCTCTGTAGACACAGGTCAATGTCGGCTCGTGTCTCACAGGCTCTCTCCAGACACAGGGTCACAGTCCCTCTCGTGTCTCACTGGCTCTCTCTAGACACAGGGCCACAGTCCCTCTCGGGCTCTCAGAGACTCTCTTCAGACACAGCTCACAGTCCCTCTCGTGTCTCACATACTCTCTCTTGGCCGAGGTCACAGTCCCTCTCGTGTCTCACAGGCTCTCTCTAGGCATAGGTCACAGTCCCTCTCGTGTCTCACTGGCTCTCTCTAGACACAGGGTCACAGTCCCTCTCGTGTCTCACAGGCTCTCTCCAGACACAGGGTCACAGTCCCTCTCGTGTCTCACTGGCTCTCTCTAGACACAGGGTCACAGTCCCTCTCGTGTCTCACAGGCTCTCTCTAGGCATAGGTCACAGTCCCTCTCGTGTCTCACTGGCTCTCTCTAGACACAGGGTCACAGTCCCTCTCGTGTCTCACAGGCTCTCTCCAGACACAGGGTCACAGTCCCTCTCGTGTCTCACTGGCTCTCTCTAGACACAGGGTCACAGTCCCTCTCGTGTCTCACAGGCTCTCTCTAGGCATAGGTCACAGTCCCTCTCGTGTCTCACTGGCTCTCTCTAGACACAGGGTCACAGTCCCTCTCGTGTCTCACAGGCTCTCTCTAGGCATAGGTCACAGTCCCTCTCGTGTCTCACTGGCTCTCTCTAGACACAGGGTCACAGTCCCTCTCGTGTCTCACAGGCTCTCTCCAGACACAGGGTCACAGTCCCTCTCGTGTCTCACTGGCTCTCTCTAGACACAGGGTCACAGTCCCTCTCGTGTCTCACAGGCTCTCTCTAGGCATAGGTCACAGTCCCTCTCGTGTCTCACTGGCTCTCTCTAGACACAGGGTCACAGTCCCTCTCGTGTCTCACAGGCTCTCTCTAGGCATAGGTCACAGTCCCTCTCGTGTCTCACTGGCTCTCTCTAGACACAGGGTCACAGTCCCTCTCGTGTCTCACAGGCTCTCTCTAGGCATAGGTCACAGTCCCTCTCGTGTCTCACTGGCTCTCTCTAGACACAGGGTCACAGTCCCTCTCGTGTCTCACTGGCTCTCTCTAGACACAGGGTCACAGTCCCTCTCGTGTCTCACAGGCTCTCTCTAGGCATAGGTCACAGTCCCTCTCGTGTCTCACTGGCTCTCTCTAGACACAGGGTCACAGTCCCTCTCATGTCTCACAGGCTCTCTAGACACAGGGTCACAGTCCCTCTCGTGTCTCACAGGCTCTCTAGACACAGGGTCACAGTCCCTCTCGTGTCTCACAGGCTCTCTCTAGGCATAGGTCACAGTCCCTCTCGTGTCTCACTGGCTCTCTCTAGACACAGGGTCACAGTCCCTCTCGTGTCTCACAGGCTCTCTCTAGGCATAGGTCACAGTCCCTCTCGTGTCTCACTGGCTCTCTCTAGACACAGGGTCACAGTCCCTCTCATGTCTCACAGGCTCTCTCTAGGCATAGGTCAAAGTCCCTCTCGTGTCTCACTGGCTCTCTCTAGACACAGGGTCACAGTCCCTCTCGTGTCTCACTGGCTCTCTCTAGACACAGGGTCACAGTCCCTCTCGTGTCTCACAGGCTCTCTCTAGGCATAGGTCACAGTCCCTCTCGTGTCTCACTGGCTCTCTCTAGACACAGGGTCACAGTCCCTCTCGTGTCTCACAGGCTCTCTCCAGACACAGGGTCACAGTCCCTCTCGTGTCTCACAGGCTCTCTAGACACAGGGTCACAGTCCCTCTCGTGTCTCACAGGCTCTCTAGACACAGGGTCACAGTCCCTCTCGTGTCTCACAGGCTCTCTCTAGGCATAGGTCACAGTCCCTCTCGTGTCTCACTGGCTCTCTCTAGACACAGGGTCACAGTCCCTCTCATGTCTCACAGGCTCTCTCTAGGCATAGGTCACAGTCCCTCTCGTGTCTCACTGGCTCTCTCTAGACACAGGGTCACAGTCCCTCTCGTGTCTCACAGGCTCTCTCTAGGCATAGGTCACAGTCCCTCTCGTGTCTCACTGGCTCTCTCTAGACACAGGGTCACAGTCCCTCTCGTGTCTCACAGGCTCTCTCCAGACACAGGGTCACAGTCCCTCTCGTGTCTCACTGGCTCTCTCTAGACACAGGGTCACAGTCCCTCTCGTGTCTCACAGGCTCTCTCTAGGCATAGGTCACAGTCCCTCTCGTGTCTCACTGGCTCTCTCTAGACACAGGGTCACAGTCCCTCTCGTGTCTCACAGGCTCTCTCTAGGCATAGGTCACAGTCCCTCTCGTGTCTCACTGGCTCTCTCTAGACACAGGGTCACAGTCCCTCTTGTGTGTCACAGGCTCTCTCCAGACACAGGTCACAGTCCATCTCGTGCCCCCGAGGCTCTCTCTAGACACAGGCCACAGTCCCTCTCGTATCTCAGAGACTCTCTCTAGACACAGGCCACAGTCCCTCTCATGTCTCAGTCTCTAGACACAGGTCACAGTTCCTCTCGTATCTCAGAGACTCTCTCTAGACACAGGCCACGGTCCCTCTCATGTCTCAGTCTCTAGACACAGGTCGCAGTCCCTCTCGTATCTCAGAGACTCTCTCTAGACACAGGTCACAGTCCCTCTCGTGTCTCACAGGCTCTCTCCAGACACAGGGTCATAGTCCCTCTTGTGTCTCACAGGCTCTCTCCAGACACAGGATCACAGTCCATCTCGTGCCCCCGAGGCTCTCTCTTGACACAGGTCACAGTCCCTCTTGTGTCTCACAGTCTCTAGACACGGGTCACAGTTCCTCTCGTATCTCAGAGACTCTCTCTAGACACAGGCCACAGTCCCTCTCGTATCTCAGAGACTCTCTCTAGACACAGGCCACAGTCCCTCTCATGTCTCAGTCTCTAGACACAGGTCGCAGTCCCTCTCGTATCTCAGAGACTCTCTCTAGACACAGGTCACAGTCCCTCTCGTGTCTCACAGGCTCTCTCCAGACACAGGGTCACAGTCCCTCTTGTGTCTCACATGCTCTCTCCAGACACAGGATCACAGTCCCTCTTGTGTGTCACAGCCTCTCTCCAGACACAGGGTCAAAGTCCCTCTCGTGTCTCACATACTCTCTCTTGGCCGAGGTCACAGTCCCTCTCGAGTCTCACAGGCTCTCTATAGACAGAGGGTCCCAGTCTCTCTCGTGTCTCACAGGCTCTCTCCAGACACAGGGCCACGGACCCTGTCGGACTCTCATGTGCTGGACTTCTCCAGACACAGGGCCACAGTCCCTCAATGGCTCCCAGAGGCTCTTTTCAGTCCCTCAGAGGCTCTCTTCAGTCCCTCCCCGGCTCCCAGAGACTCTTTTCAGTCCCTCAGAGGCTCTTCTCAGTGTCTCAGAGGCTCTCTTCAGTCCCTCTCAGAGGCTCTCTTCCGTCCCTCCCCGGCTCCCAGAGGCTCTTTTCAGTCCCTCTCAGAGGCTCTCTTCGTTCCCTCCCCGGCTCCCAGAGGATCTTTTCAGTCCCTTCCCGGCTCCCAGAGGCTCTTTTCAGTCCCTCTCAGAGGCTCTCTTCGGTCCCTCCCCGGCTCCCAGAGGATCTTTTCAGTCCCTCCCCGGCTCCCAGATGCTTTCTTCTAGCCCTCTCAGAGGCTCTCTTCGGTCCCTCCCCGGCTCCCAGAGGCTCTATTCAGTCCCTCTCAGAGGCTCTCTTCAGTCCCTCTCAGAGGCTCTTTTCAGTCCCTCCCTGAGGCTCTCTTCAGTCCCCCTCAGAGGCTCCCTTCAGTCCCTCTCAGAGAATCTCTTCAGTCCCTCCCTGGTTCCCAGAGGCCCTCTTCAGTACCTCTCAGAGGCTCTCTTCGGTCCCTCACCGGCTCCCAGAGGCTCTCTTCGGTTCCTCTCAGAGGCTACCAGAGGCTCTATTCCGCCCCTATCAGAGGCTCTCTTCAGTCCCTCCCTGAGGCTCTCTTCAGTCCCTCTCAGAGGCTCTCTTCAGTCCCTCCCTGAGGCTCTCTTCAGTCCCTCTCAGAGGCTCCCTTCAGTCCCTCTCAGAGAATCTCTTCAGTCCCTCTCAGAGGCTCTCTTCAGTCCCTCCCTGGTTCCCAGAGGCCCTCTTCAGTCCCTCTCAGAGGCTCTCTTCGGTTCCTCTCAGAGGCTCCCAGAGGCTCTATTCCGTCCCTCTCAGAGGCTCTCTTCAGTCCCTCCCTGAGGCTCTGGTTGCAGTTTGTTGGTGTCGATCTTGTGCAGATCTGTGAGTCGGCTTGTGTTCATGACACTCAGTCAGGCTTCGCTCTGCATGCCCCGTGAAGCAGGCAAGAGCTTGGTTCTGGAGTGTCACTTGTGCATTAGGAGGGCGAAACGCAGGTGCGCGAGGGTGCAGGGGCTTTATTTATTTATTTGTTGGATTTATTAAGCGCGACAGCTACCCATAAGGGTTTCCCGGCGCTGAGAGACAGATACAACAAGACATCAGTCAAGAGTGTTATAGGTCGAAAAGCCAAGTTTTCACCGCTCTGCGAAATCGCATGTGGCAGTTTTCCATCCGAATGTCCAAGGAAGTGTGTTCCACAGTCTGGGTCCTAAGTTCGCAAAGGAGCCTCCACCCATTCTGGTGAGTCTAAACTTAGGTACATTAAAAAGATGGTGAGATGAGGAGCGAAGTGAGCGAACAGGGATGTAAGGACTGACTAAGGCCTGAAGGTAAAGGCGAGCTACTCCCGTTTTAATCTTGTGCATAAAGCTCAAAGCTTTAAACTTTATCTGGTTTTCAACACGGAGCCACACACACGGCCACAGTCGCTCCGAAAAGCATGGAAGGGCGTGCGGCGTGAGTGTGTGGCGTGCCGCTGAGCACAGGAGCCTCCTGCTTTCTCAGCTGCGCAAAAAGCTGCAGGCCTGGCTAATCGAGGAGTCTCACTAGGCCCCGGAGGGCCTAGAGTCCTCCTGCTCAGTGCCAGGATACCCTTGGCTGGTAGTAGGTTACAAGTCTGCATAACATCATTACAGACAGTCCCTCTCCTGTCTCACAGGCACGCTCCAGGCACAGGGTCACAGTCCGTCTCGTGTCTCCCAGGCTCTCTTCAGACTCAGGGTCACAGTCCCTCGCGGGCTCCCAGAGTCTCTCTCTTGACACAGGGCACAGTCCCTCTCGTGTCTCAGAGACTCTCTGTAGACACAGGTCAATGTCGGCTCGTGTCTCACAGGCTCTCTCCAGACACAGGGTCACAGTCCCTCTCGTGTCTCACTGGCTCTCTCTAGACACAGGGCCACAGTCCCTCTCGGGCTCTCAGAGACTCTCTTCAGACACAGCTCACAGTCCCTCTCGTGTCTCAAATACTCTCTCTTGGCCGAGGTCACAGTCCCTCTCGTGTCTCACAGGCTCTCTCTAGGCATAGGTCACAGTCAAGTCAAGTCAAGTCAAGTCATATAATTTATATAGCGCACTACATACCCAGAGGGTTTCAAGGCGCTTAGGAAGGGGAGGAGGATTACTTGTCAAATATCCACGTTTTAAGTTGCTTTCTGAATGCTAGGTGGTTCTGGGTAAGGCGAAGGTAAGCGGGGAGTGAATTCCATGTTTTAGCAGCCAGGTATGAAAAGGATCTGCCCCCCATGGTGGTCTTGTTGATGCGAGGTACGGTGGCGAGGGCTTGGCTGGAAGAACGTAGTTGGCGGGAGGGGGTGTAGAAGGACAGTCGTGAGTTGAGGCATTCTGGTCCGATGTCGTAGAGTGATTTGTGTGCGTGGGTAAGCAGTCGGAAAGTGATCCTCTTATTGACGGGTAGCCAGTGGAGGTCTTTAAGGTGACCAGAGATGTGTTCGTTGCGTGGGATGTCTAATATGAGCCTGGCTGAGGCGTTTTGGATTCGTTGGAGTTTCTTCTGGAGTTTTGCGGTAGTACCTGCGTAGAGGGTGTTTCCGTAGTCCAGTCGGCTCGTGACTAGAGCGTGGGTGACTGTTTTCCTTGTTTCGGAGGGGATCCAGTGAAATGTTTTTCTGAGCATGCGAAGAATGTTGAAGCAGGAAGAGGATACGGCGCTGACTTGTCTGTTCATTGAGAGTGAAGAGTCCAGGATGAAGCCTAGGTTCCGTGCGTGGTCTGTCGGGATGGGTGCTTTTCCGAGGGCTTCCGGCCACCAGGAGTCGTCCCATGCAGAGGGGGATGTACCTAAGATGAGGACTTCTGTTTTGTCTGAGTTCAGTTTCAGACGGCTTTGTTTCATCCATTCGGCAACTTCTTTCATTCCTTCGTGTAGGTTAGTTTTGGCGGTGCTGGGGTCGTTGGTGAGAGAAAGGATCAGTTGAGTGTCATCCGCGTAAGAGATGATGTTGAGGTTGTGTTGGCGTGCGATGGCCGCGAGGGGGCTCATGTATACGTTGAAGAGGGTGGGACTGAGTGAGGATCCTTGTGGTACGCCGCAGATGACTTCAGAGGCCTCGGACTTGAATGGTGGAAGGCGGACTCTCTGGGTTCTTCCGGTGAGGAACGAGGTGATCCATTCGAGTGCTTTTCCTTGGATTCCGATGTTATTGAGGCGTTGTAAAAGGGTGCTGTGGCAGACTGTGTCGAATGCTGCAGAGAGGTCAAGGAGGATGAGGGCGACTGTGTCTCCATTGTCCAGTAAAGTTCGAATGTCGTCTGTTTCTGCGATGAGGGCGGTCTCAGTGCTGTGTTTTGCTCGGAAGCCAGATTGTGAGGGGTCGAGGGATTTGTTGGCTTCGAGGAAGGCGGCGAGCTGGTTGTTGACAGCTTTCTCGATGACTTTGGCCGGGAATGGAAGAAGCGAGATGGGGCGGTAATTTTTGAGTTCGGTGGGGTCCGCTGTGGGTTTTTTTAGAAGGGCGGTGAGTTCAGCGTGTTTCCAGTCTTCCGGGAAGGTGGCGGAGTTGAAGGAGCAGTTGATGACGTCTCGGAGGTGCGGTGCTATGACGGAGTCTGCTTTGTTGAAGATGTGGTGAGGGCATGGGTCTGTGGGGGATCCTGAGTGGATGGAGTTCATCAGGCGGATGGTGTCCTCAGTGGAGATTGGGTTCCAGTCGTTGAGGGTGTTCACGGGCTCACTGGCTCTCTCTAGACACAGGGTCACAGTCCCTCTCGTGTCTCACTGGCTCTCTCTAGACACAGGGTCACAGTCCCTCTCGTGTCTCACAGGCTCTCTCCAGACACAGGGTCACAGTCCCTCTCGTGTCTCACTGGCTCTCTCTAGACACAGGGTCACAGTCCCTCTCGTGTCTCACAGGCTCTCTCTAGGCATAGGTCACAGTCCCTCTCGTGTCTCACTGGCTCTCTCTAGACACAGGGTCACAGTCCCTCTCGTGTCTCACAGGCTCTCTCCAGACACAGGGTCACAGTCCCTCTCGTGTCTCACTGGCTCTCTCTAGACACAGGGTCACAGTCCCTCTCGTGTCTCACAGGCTCTCTCTAGGCATAGGTCACAGTCCCTCTCGTGTCTCACTGGCTCTCTCTAGACACAGGGTCACAGTCCCTCTCGTGTCTCACAGGCTCTCTCTAGGCATAGGTCACAGTCCCTCTCGTGTGTCACTGGCTCTCTCTAGACACAGGGTCACAGTCCCTCTCGTGTCTCACAGGCTCTCTCCAGACACAGGGTCACAGTCCCTCTCGTGTCTCACTGGCTCTCTCTAGACACAGGGTCACAGTCCCTCTCGTGTCTCACAGGCTCTCTCTAGGCATAGGTCACAGTCCCTCTCGTGTCTCACTGGCTCTCTCTAGACACAGGGTCACAGTCCCTCTCGTGTCTCACAGGCTCTCTCTAGGCATAGGTCACAGTCCCTCTCGTGTCTCACTGGCTCTCTCTAGACACAGGGTCACAGTCCCTCTCGTGCCTCACAGGCTCTCTCTAGGCATAGGTCACAGTCCCTCTCGTGTCTCACTGGCTCTCTCTAGACACAGGGTCACAGTCCCTCTCGTGTCTCACAGGCTCTCTCTAGGCATAGGTCACAGTCCCTCTCGTGTCTCACAGGCTCTCTCTAGGCATAGGTCACAGTCCCTCTCGTGTCTCACTGGCTCTCTCTAGACACAGGGTCACAGTCCCTCTCATGTCTCACAGGCTCTCTAGACACAGGGTCACAGTCCCTCTCGTGTCTCACAGGCTCTCTCCAGACACAGGGTCACAGTCCCTCTCGTGTCTCACTGGCTCTCTCTAGACACAGGGTCACAGTCCCTCTCGTGTCTCACAGGCTCTCTCTAGGCATAGGTCACAGTCCCTCTCGTGTCTCACTGGCTCTCTCTAGGCATAGGTCACAGTCCCTCTCGTGTCTCACTGGCTCTCTCTAGACACAGGGTCACAGTCCCTCTCATGTCTCACAGGCTCTCTCTAGGCATAGGTCAAAGTCCCTCTCGTGTCTCACTGGCTCTCTCTAGACACAGGGTCACAGTCCCTCTCGTGTCTCACAGGCTCTCTCCAGACACAGGGTCACAGTCCCTCTCGTGTCTCACAGGCTCTCTAGACACAGGGTCACAGTCCCTCTCGTGTCTCACAGGCTCTCTAGACACAGGGTCACAGTCCCTCTCGTGTCTCACAGGCTCTCTCTAGGCATAGGTCACAGTCCCTCTCGTGTCTCACTGGCTCTCTCTAGACACAGGGTCACAGTCCCTCTCATGTCTCACAGGCTCTCTCTAGGCATAGGTCACAGTCCCTCTCGTGTCTCACTGGCTCTCTCTAGACACAGGGTCACAGTCCCTCTCGTGTCTCACAGGCTCTCTCTAGGCATAGGTCACAGTCCCTCTCGTGTCTCACTGGCTCTCTCTAGACACAGGGTCACAGTCCCTCTCGTGTCTCACAGGCTCTCTCCAGACACAGGGTCACAGTCCCTCTCGTGTCTCACTGGCTCTCTCTAGACACAGGGTCACAGTCCCTCTCGTGTCTCACAGGCTCTCTCTAGGCATAGGTCACAGTCCCTCTCGTGTCTCACTGGCTCTCTCTAGACACAGGGTCACAGTCCCTCTCGTGTCTCACAGGCTCTCTCTAGGCATAGGTCACAGTCCCTCTCGTGTCTCACTGGCTCTCTCTAGACACAGGGTCACAGTCCCTCTTGTGTGTCACAGGCTCTCTCCAGACACAGGTCACAGTCCATCTCGTGCCCCCGAGGCTCTCTCTAGACACAGGCCACAGTCCCTCTCGTATCTCAGAGACTCTCTCTAGACACAGGCCACAGTCCCTCTCATGTCTCAGTCTCTAGACACAGGTCACAGTTCCTCTCGTATCTCAGAGACTCTCTCTAGACACAGGCCACAGTCCCTCTCATGTCTCAGTCTCTAGACACAGGTCGCAGTCCCTCTCGTATCTCAGAGACTCTCTCTAGACACAGGTCACAGTCCCTCTCGTGTCTCACAGGCTCTCTCCAGACACAGGGTCATAGTCCCTCTTGTGTCTCACAGGCTCTCTCCAGACACAGGATCACAGTCCATCTCGTGCCCCCGAGGCTCTCTCTTGACACAGGTCACAGTCCCTCTTGTGTCTCACAGTCTCTAGACACAGGTCACAGTTCCTCTCGTATCTCAGAGACTCTCTCTAGACACAGGCCACAGTCCCTCTCGTATCTCAGAGACTCTCTCTAGACACAGGCCATAGTCCCTCTCATGTCTCAGTCTCTAGACACAGGTCGCAGTCCCTCTCGTATCTCAGAGACTCTCTCTAGACACAGGTCACAGTCCCTCTCGTGTCTCACAGGCTCTCTCCAGACACAGGGTCACAGTCCCTCTTGTGTCTCACAGGCTCTCTCCAGACACAGGATCACAGTCCCTCTTGTGTGTCACAGCCTCTCTCCAGACACAGGGTCAAAGTCCCTCTCGTGTCTCACATACTCTGTCTTGGCCGAGGTCACAGTCCCTCTCGAGTCTCACAGGCTCTCTATAGACAGAGGGTCCCAGTCTCTCTCGTGTCTCACAGGCTCTCTCCAGACACAGGGCCACGGACCCTGTCGGACTCTCATGTGCTGGACTTCTCCAGACACAGGGCCACAGTCCCTCAATGGCTCCCAGAGGCTCTTTTCAGTCCCTCAGAGGCTCTCTTCAGTCCCTCCCCGGCTCCCAGAGACTCTTTTCAGTCCCTCAGAGGCTCTTCTCAGTGTCTCAGAGGCTCTCTTCAGTCCCTCTCAGAGGCTCTCTTCCGTCCCTCCCCGGCTCCCAGAGGCTCTTTTCAGTCCCTCTCAGAGGCTCTCTTCGTTCCCTCCCCGGCTCCTAGAGGATCTTTTCAGTCCCTTCCCGGCTCCCAGAGGCTCTTTTCAGTCCCTCTCAGAGGCTCTCTTCGGTCCCTCCCCGGCTCCCAGAGGATCTTTTCAGTCCCTCCCCGGCTCCCAGATGCTTTCTTCTAGCCCTCTCAGAGGCTCTCTTCGGTCCCTCCCCGGCTCCCAGAGGCTCTATTCAGTCCCTCTCAGAGGCTCTCTTCAGTCCCTCTCAGAGGCTCTTTTCAGTCCCTCCCTGAGGCTCTCTTCAGTCCCCCTCAGAGGCTCCCTTCAGTCCCTCTCAGAGAATCTCTTCAGTCCCTCTCAGAGGCTCTCTTCAGTCCCTCCCTGGTTCCCAGAGGCCCTCTTCAGTACCTCTCAGAGGCTCTCTTCGGTCCCTCACCGGCTCCCAGAGGCTCTCTTCGGTTCCTCTCAGAGGCTACCAGAGGCTCTATTCCGCCCCTATCAGAGGCTCTCTTCAGTCCCTCCCTGAGGCTCTCTTCAGTCCCTCTCAGAGGCTCTCTTCAGTCCCTCCCTGAGGCTCTCTTCAGTCCCTCTCAGAGGCTCCCTTCAGTCCCTCTCAGAGAATCTCTTCAGTCCCTCTCAGAGGCTCTCTTCAGTCCCTCCCTGGTTCCCAGAGGCCCTCTTCAGTCCCTCTCAGAGGCTCTCTTCGGTTCCTCTCAGAGGCTCCCAGAGGCTCTATTCCGTCCCTCTCAGAGGCTCTCTTCAGTCCCTCCCTGAGGCTCTCTTCAGTCCCTCTCAGAGGCTCTCTTCCGTCCCTCTCAGAGGCTCTCTTCAGTCTCTCCCAGAGGCTCTCTTCAGCCCTTCTCAGAGGCTCTCTTCAGCCCCTCCCCGGTTCCCAGAGGCTCTCTTCAGTCCCTCCCAGACTCCCAGAGGCTCTCTTCAGTCCCTCCCAGAGGTTCTCTTCAGTCCCTCTCAGAGGCTCTCTTCAGTCCCTCTCGGGCTCTCTTCAGTCCCTCCCTGAGGCTCTCTTTAGTCCCTCTCAGAGGCTCTCTTCAGTCCTTCTCGGGCTCTATTCCGTCCCTCTCAGAGACTCTCTTCAGTCCCTCCCAGAGGCTCTCTTCAGTCCCTCTCAGGCTCTCTTCAGTCCCTCTCGGAGGCTCTCTTCCGTCCCTCCCAGAGGCTCTCTTCCGTCCCTCCCAGAGGCTCTCTTCGGTCCCTCCCCGGCTCCCAGAGGATCTTTTCAGTCCCTCCCCGGCTCCCAGATGCTTTCTTCTAGCCCTCTCAGAGGCTCTCTTCGGTCCCTCCCCGGCTCCCAGAGGCTCTATTCAGTCCCTCTCAGAGGCTCTCTTCAGTCCCTCTCAGAGGCTCTTTTCAGTCCCTCCCTGAGGCTCTCTTCAGTCCCCCTCAGAGGCTCCCTTCAGTCCCTCTCAGAGAATCTCTTCAGTCCCTCTCAGAGGCTCTCTTCAGTCCCTCCCTGGTTCCCAGAGGCCCTCTTCAGTACCTCTCAGAGGCTCTCTTCGGTCCCTCACCGGCTCCCAGAGGCTCTCTTCGGTTCCTCTCAGAGGCTACCAGAGGCTCTATTCCGCCCCTATCAGAGGCTCTCTTCAGTCCCTCCCTGAGGCTCTCTTCAGTCCCTCTCAGAGGCTCTCTTCAGTCCCTCCCTGAGGCTCTCTTCAGTCCCTCTCAGAGGCTCCCTTCAGTCCCTCTCAGAGAATCTCTTCAGTCCCTCTCAGAGGCTCTCTTCAGTCCCTCCCTGGTTCCCAGAGGCCCTCTTCAGTCCCTCTCAGAGGCTCTCTTCGGTTCCTCTCAGAGGCTCCCAGAGGCTCTATTCCGTCCCTCTCAGAGGCTCTCTTCAGTCCCTCCCTGAGGCTCTCTTCAGTCCCTCTCAGAGGCTCTCTTCCGTCCCTCTCAGAGGCTCTCTTCAGTCTCTCCCAGAGGCTCTCTTCAGCCCTTCTCAGAGGCTCTCTTCAGCCCCTCCCCGGTTCCCAGAGGCTCTCTTCAGTCCCTCCCAGACTCCCAGAGGCTCTCTTCAGTCCCTCCCAGAGGTTCTCTTCAGTCCCTCTCAGAGGCTCTCTTCAGTCCCTCTCGGGCTCTCTTCAGTCCCTCCCTGAGGCTCTCTTTAGTCCCTCTCAGAGGCTCTCTTCAGTCCTTCTCGGGCTCTATTCCGTCCCTCTCAGAGACTCTCTTCAGTCCCTCCCAGAGGCTCTCTTCAGTCCCTCTCAGGCTCTCTTCAGTCCCTCTCGGAGGCTCTCTTCCGTCCCTCCCAGAGGCTCTCTTCAGTCACTCCCAGAGGCTCTCTTCAGCCCTTCTCAGAGGCTCTCTTCAGCCCCTCCCCGGTTCCCAGAGGCTCTCTTCAGTCCCTCCCCGCCTCCCAGAGGCTCTCTTCAGTCCCTCCCAGAGGCTCTCTTCCATCCCTCCCAGAGGCTCTCTTCAGTCCCTCTCGGGCTCTCTTCAGTCCCTCCCTGAGGCTCTCTTCAATCCCTCTCAGAGGCTTTCTTCAGTCCTTCTCGGGCTCTCTTCAGTCCCTCCCTGAGGCTCTCTTCCGTACCTCTCAGGCTCTCTTCCGTCCCTCTCAGAGGCTCTCTTCAGTCCCTCTCAGGCTCTTTTCAGTCCCTCAGAGGCTCTCTTCAGTCCCTCCTCGGCTCCCAGAGACTCTCTTCAGTCCCTCAGAGGCTCTCTTCCGTCCCTCCCCGGCTCCCAGAGGCTCTTTTCAGTCCCTCTCAGAGGCTCTCTTCGTTCCCTCCCCGGCTCCCAGAGGATCTTTTCAGTCCCTTCCCGGCTCCCAGAGGCTCTTTTCAGTCCCTCTCAGAGGCTCTCTTCGGTCCCTCCCCGGCTCCCAGAGGATTTTTTCAGTCCCTCCCCGGCTCCCAGATGCTTTCTTCTAGCCCTCTCAGAGGCTCTCTTCGGTCCCTCCCCGGCTCCCAGAGGCTCTATTCAGTCCCTCTCAGAGGCTCTCTTCAGTCCCTCTCAGAGGCTCTTTTCAGTCCCTCCCTGAGGCTCTCTTCAGTCCCCCTCAGAGGCTCCCTTCAGTCCCTCTCAGAGAATCTCTTCAGTCCCTCTCAGAGGCTCTCTTCAGTCCCTCCCTGGTTCCCAGAGGCCCTCTTCAGTACCTCTCAGAGGCTCTCTTCGGTCCCTCACTGGCTCCCAGAGGCTCTCTTCGGTTCCTCTCAGAGGCTACCAGAGGCTCTATTCCGCCCCTATCAGAGGCTCTCTTCAGTCCCTCCCTGAGGCTCTCTTCAGTCCCTCTCAGAGGCTCTCTTCAGTCCCTCCCTGAGGCTCTCTTCAGTCCCTCTCAGAGGCTCCCTTCAGTCCCTCTCAGAGAATCTCTTCAGTCCCTCTCAGAGGCTCTCTTCAGTCCCTCCCTGGTTCCCAGAGGCCCTCTTCAGTCCCTCTCAGAGGCTCTCTTCGGTTCCTCTCAGAGGCTCCCAGAGGCTCTATTCCGTCCCTCTCAGAGGCTCTCTTCAGTCCCTCCCTGAGGCTCTCTTCAGTCCCTCTCAGAGGCTCTCTTCCGTCCCTCTCAGAGGCTCTCTTCAGTCTCTCCCAGAGGCTCTCTTCAGCCCTTCTCAGAGGCTCTCTTCAGCCCCTCCCCGGTTCCCAGAGGCTCTCTTCAGTCCCTCCCAGACTCCCAGAGGCTCTCTTCAGTCCCTCCCAGAGGTTCTCTTCAGTCCCTCTCAGAGGCTCTCTTCAGTCCCTCTCGGGCTCTCTTCAGTCCCTCCCTGAGGCTCTCTTTAGTCCCTCTCAGAGGCTCTCTTCAGTCCTTCTCGGGCTCTATTCCGTCCCTCTCAGAGACTCTCTTCAGTCCCTCCCAGAGGCTCTCTTCAGTCCCTCTCAGGCTCTCTTCAGTCCCTCTCGGAGGCTCTCTTCCGTCCCTCCCAGAGGCTCTCTTCAGTCACTCCCAGAGGCTCTCTTCAGCCCTTCTCAGAGGCTCTCTTCAGCCCCTGTTGAAAGTTAGGCTGAAACCGTCAACATTATCGGCGCCCTCTTGCTCTCCTTAACCTTTTTGTGCGCGTAAAACAGCCGCCATTTTGAACACCACGGCTTCCCTGCTCCCGCCGAGAGCCAGCGCGCCTCTCTCCCATTCCTAACTTCGCCGGCATCCCCCGCATACTGACAACCCCCCTGCCTGCACCTGCCGCGAATCATAAAACCCCTCTTCAGCGCTGCTCTGCCCCAGACCCTCGTCCTGTTCCCAGCGCGACACCTCCCTTCTTCCCATTTATGATCCCCGGCCCTTTGATGCAAACCCCATTTCCCCGTGTGCCCGTTTGTCTTCCCCGTTCCCAGGCCAACACCCAGCTCTGCCGATACCAATCCCTTGCCCCTCCCCGTACAATAGAAAGCTTTCCTCCTCTAAGGACCCCCGAGATGATCAAAGCCCCCCCCCATCCCACGAGATCCGATCGAAACCCACACACACTGTGGATCGGCGGAATACCCAGCTGCGCGATGATCATCACCTGTTGTGAACGGGGCGGGGACTTCCACTGTAACCTTGCGTGGGAACGGGCTGGGAAAGGGGGGATTCTGAGGATGTCTTTCCGTACTTCAAAGAATCAACTAGAATGTGTTACATGCAATAAACAGATAAACGTGTGTATAAGAGGCCAGGCCTCAGGGATGCAGTTAGAGCACCTCAGAACGATACCTTCTGTCCGTTTTCGTTGTGTTCTCCTCCGGAGCGAATAAAAACCTTGTTTCCTGCCTTCCAGTCTCCAGCGCCTGCCTCTTCAATAGTTTAACTTCTTTGTGGGTTCAAGAGGCGACACCGCCGGGCAATAATTAAGGATCTTATATTCTGGTTGGTAGTGCCCCCCAGTTAGATTTCCACAATTGGCGTCCCAAGCGTGGGGCCCATCAGCGACCCATGGATCCAGTGGGAGAGGTCCTGACGACAAAGTGAACGACTGCAACGATCGGGAACGCGTCTGTCCGATAGACCCTCGTCTGACAGCCGATCATCCGAACTTCACTGGGTCCGAACAGACCTCTCTCGAGTGATCTACGGTCCTGACTGGGAACCATCAGGAGTGCCGCGAGGATAACGGAGAAGAGAGGACGATCGGGCGCTGGATTCGGAAGACAGGAAACTGTCCATGCGGTCCGGGTAAGGTCGTGTAACCACGACAAGTCGCGAAATTTGTTTGATTGCCTGTTTGTTAAAAAATACTAGTATTGCTCTTTTTGTTGATTTGGAGAATCACTGTCTGCAAACGGAGAAGCAACGGTCTCTCTCTTTGCAAGCAGTGGAGGATAGGTAGGCCAGCAGCCGTGCTTATTTTCTCCCCCACTCAATAATCACCTGAAACTGAACTGTTGTTCACAAACTATTGTTTCCTGGAGATTCCCTGTCTGCAAACAGGGAAGAGACCACCCTTTTTGCAGATAGTGAAAAAGGTAGGTAACGCAAATCTTTGCGGACCTACTCATTCTCCCCATTGTTATTTATCGGTCTTTTGTTATCTTGATCTATGAGGGATTCACTGTCTGCAAACGGAGAAACAACGGGCTCTCTCTTTGCAAACAGTGGAGGATAGGTAGGGCAGCAGCCGTGCTTATTTTTTCCCTCCCACTCAATAATCTCTTGAAATTGAACTGTTGTTCGCAAACTATTGTTTCCTGGAGATTCCCTGTCTGCAAACAGGGAAGAGACCACCCTTTTTGCAGATAGTGAAAAGGGTAGGTAACGCAAATCTTTGCGGACCTGCTCATTCTCCCCATTGTTATTTATTGGTCTTTGGTTTTTTGATCCATGAGGTATTCACTGCCTGCAAACAACGTAGAATAGAAATATTCTGTCCAGTCTTTGCACCTAGTGATAAGATAGGCAGTGCTGACTTTTTAGTCCCTCGTTACGAGCCGTCATGTCTGTCTTCTCCCCACTGATTAGTAGCCTGTTTAGCCCGGACCGCTTATTAGAGATGGACCATCCAGCCCCACTGGAAGGCACCCCTAATAAGGACATGTTCACGAAGCATGGATTGACCGCTATTGCCTATAGTAAACTATGGCATAAATATACAAAACAGGGTCAAGAAAGTCAATGGCCCCTGATAGGATCCTTCGATGATGATAAAATAAAAACGCTAGAAACTGCCCTGGGTAAAAACAAGACAACACCTACTATGCTTGATAGCTTCGGCATGTGGCGAAAAGAAACTGAACAGCGTAAAAAGAAAACTGAGAGTAGGTTGGAAAAAGAGCTGCAAAAAGCAGCCCACCTAGCTGCTCAGAAACTAAAAAAGGAGATAGAGGAAAGAGAGAAAGCTAAACAGAAACTAGAAAGGGAAACGCCAAGCCAGTGTCCGGTTAGAACCCCCTCCATGCTCTACCCTGATTTACCCTCGAAACGACAAGCCAATGAGGACCTGCTGTTAGGTCCTCCTATCATCTACATGCCCCCTCCATATGCCCCTTCTCAACCCTTGGCGCGGCACGCGCCACCCCCAGGTACAAACAAAGATACCGCCACAGCGTCGGCCCCAATGGCCTCTGTGCCGGCCGAACCCCTTGTATTAAAACCCGCATCAACAACGACGTTAGACGACCATGAGACTCGAGGGGCTGGCCCTGCAAGAACAAACAGGCTAGACAAAGATGAGCGAGCGGGGATCGACAAAATAGCAAGGACACTGGTAGAAAGGAAGGATGATGAAGAGTACATCACAGATATGTTCAGCTCGTATACAGGGAGTCACAGACGACATTTTACCGTACGACTGTGTTATCATGTCTTGAATGCATACGAGGACCGATATCGAGACAAAGGTCCCGAGAGCCTAAGAACTCTGTACCGGAAGGTCGATATCGGGGATGAGGGCGAGTGTGATGTGTCGGACCTCCTTACGCGTACGCGTGAGGTTTTCCGCCACCTCACTGAACGAAAGCCGGGAGCTAAATCCGCAGCCCCCGTAGTGACCGAACCACCAACCGAGCAATCTAACACCATGATGCCGATACGTGAGGCTGCCCCTTACTGGGTCCCTCCTCGGGGTACAGGGACTCACGATGATGCAAACAACCAAGATGCGAAGGGAAGGGTAGTGTACAACTGGGTCTACCAGCCATGGGACCGGCAAGAGATACTGACATTCCGGAAATCTCTACCCGACCTACGTAAAAACCCCACTGCCTTCTATACTGAATTGGGGACAGCCCTGGGTTCAACTATCATGACCCTGGCTGACATCGACTTGTTCTTCGGGTTATGTCTACCAGCTGATGTGTGGAAGCAAATCCGGAAAGTCGACCACCTTGAGCTGTTCGGACATACCTGGTCACAACTCGATGAACTGGACAAACAACGGGGACCAGGACAAAAGCCGTTGAAATCCATTCTAGACCTCCCAGATAAAATCGTAGAGAAATTAAAAACCCAAATCCCAGAAAAGAAAGTGGACTGGTCGATAGTAACAGCCTGTCGCCAAAAACCCCAGGAGGACGTATCGGAGTACTTCTCCCGGTTTGAAACGGTGTTCTCCGATTACAGCGGCCAGGACATGACCACTGCAACCGGACACCATCTGTTTGTCCAGAATTATGTTAAGGGCCTATCTTTGGAAATCTCCCAGAAACTACAGGCCAGCGAGAGTAGTTGGGCAGCCTCCAAACCTACAGCGATTCTCCAAATGGCCCAATATTATGAGCATCAGAAAAATGAAAACGATAGGGCGACAGAGAGAAAGAAGAAAGACTTAAAAGAGAGGGTGATGATTGCCAAACTGCAAGGGGTGACTATAGGACGAGACCAATACCGGGGAAACTACCAGACAAACGTCCCTAAGACTACATTTCCCCAGGACCGCACTCTGATTCCCTACAGTGGACGCACAGACCTTAGAGAAGACCAGTGCGCTTTCTGCAAAGGGACTGGCCATTGGAAATCCCAGTGCCCAGTTCTTCTGGAAATGATCAGAAACAGAGACCCCAGGGATGTAGCAAACGGACCGAGACCTAAGGGACCACCACGAGGGCCCCCAAATGACGCGACTAATGACAGATCAAGCAGACCAAATACGTTCGATCGACCCAGACAGAACCAATATCAACAATCTGACTACGACGACACTCACACCTTTGCATAGGACAGCCAAGGGCGAGGGAGGGATCCAGTCGAGCTCTATGTTGACCAGCAGGGCCCTTATGTCACTGCTAAGGTCCTGGGTACCAAGTCTCCATTTCTGGTAGACACTGGCGCAACACGTAGTGCGTTATCTAAACGACTGATTCCAAGGGCACCCTTGTCTGGCTCACTCATAACATCGACAGGTTTCGATGGAACGCCCTCCACCAACCCTTTGTCTGCCCCGATTCTCTTTGACGTAGAAAACAACACCACCGACACCACGTTCTTGCTTTCCTCCAATAGCCCTGACGCCATTATGGGACTTGACTTACTGAAACACTTCCGAGCGACGATTAGGTGTTCTCAAGATGGAGTTCGAGTGTTTCTTTACGACAACCCCGTTCTGCTTAGACATTGTTCCCCCCGGCACATGTTTTCCATCACCGACGTTGACGCGTCCCTGCTTGACACTCTACCTCCGTATCTGTGGGCCAAAGCGGATTCGGACGTAGGGCGTATGTTAATTGACCCAGTGCACATTACTGTCCGACCAGACGCAACACTCCCAAAACTCCCACAATATCGGATATCGCCAGAGGGCGAGAAGGCATTGGTAATGATTATCCAGTCACTGATAGACGCAGGAGTGGTAGAGGAAGTGGTTAGCAACGTTTGCAACAGCCCTATCTTGCCCATTATCAAGAAGCAGGGAGAGGGAGATGAGAAAGCATACCGTTTCATCATCGACCTCCGAGAGATCAACAAAGTGGTGGTACCCCAGTACCCTGTGGTCTCAGACATCACCACCATCCTGACCTTGATTCCATCCACTGCCACCACCTTTTCCGTCATCGACCTCAAGAACGCATTCTTCTCCATCCCCATCCACCCAGACAGCCGATATCTCTTCGGCTTTACCCTAAAATCCCGCTCATATAGGTTTTGCCGAGCTCCTCAAGGCTACACGGAGAGCCCTAGCATCTACAGCCAGGCCCTCAAAAGACAACTAGACCAAGTCCGGTTACCCGACGGGGTGGTGTTGGTACAATATGTTGATGACATCCTTTTGGCAGCCGACACCACCCCTCTAGCGGTTACCGCCACCATTCGACTCTTGCACTTCCTTGCGGAAAATGGCCACAAGGTCTCCAAGAAGAAGTTGCAATTCTGCCTACCCCAGGTCACTTACCTGGGCCACCTTCTGTCCAAAGATGGAAGGAAACTCACCCCTGATCGAATCCAAACCATTCTAGATACCCCTGTCCCTAAAACCCAGAAGCAGGTTCGCTCCCTATTAGGCCTCACCTCCTTCTGCCGACAATGGTTGCCAAACTTCAGCCTCGTTGTCAAACCACTGCTTTCTCTGCTAAACAAAGACGTCCCTTTTCCACTCCCTTGGACTCCTGAGTGTCAAACTTCCTTCACGGAACTACGGGATGCCCTTTGCTCAGCCCCTGTCCTAGGTACTCCTGATTACAGAAAGCCCTTCTCCCTTTACACTCACGAAAGGGAGGGGTGCGCTTTATCTGTCCTGACCCAGGCCATCGGCCCTAAGCAACGACCGTGCGCTTACTTCTCTGCCACTCTTGACCCTGTCGCCAGAGCCTTGCCTGCCTGCCTTCGAGCTGTAGCTGCTGCTGCAGTCTCTATCCGACAGAGTGAGGGGATTGTACTCTCGAATTCCCTCACGGTACTGGTACCCCATGCAGTCGACACCCTCCTGAACCAAACCAAGACGCAACATCTGACGAGTGCACGACTGACTGGATACGAACTAACCTTGCTTGCCCCCCATATCACCCTGAAAAGATGCACCACACTGAACCCAGCAACTCTGTTACCCTTGCCAGAGAACGATCCCAATGTGCACCCCGTACATGACTGCGTGACTCTTACGGACGAACAGACCAGGAGTAGGGTCGATCTCAGAGACACAGCTTTCCCTGACCCCGACGGGGAGTTGTGGGTAGACGGTTCTTGCATCAAACTCTCTGATGGTACCACTTCCGCTGCCTATGCAGTCACCACGGCTCGAACTGTAGTAGAAACAGCCCGCATCACCCAGCGATCTGCCCAGGCAGCGGAACTGATTGCTTTGACACGAGCCTGCATCCTGGCAACAGGAACCACAGCGAACATTTACACTGACAGCCAGTATGCCTTCGGGGTGGTTCACCATTTTGGGCTCCTCTGGAGGGAGAGAGGATACTTGACCTCACACGGCACACCCATTTTGCACGGGGATTTAGTCTCCGCCTTAATCGAAGCTGTCCTCCTCCCCAACAGACTTGCCGTTATCAAATGCCAGGCACACAAGAAAGTGACAGACATTATTGGACAGGGAAATGCACTAGCCGACATTACCGCCCGAACGACAGCTGAAAATAGAACGACAACACATATGTACGTGACCAGGTCACAAGCAGAAAACTGGACTGACGCCAAGGACACAATTAGAGACATACAAACGACTAGCACACAACACGAATTGACTGAATGGACACGGGTGGGATTGAAAGACGATGAAGGCTGCTGGCGGACAAAAGACACGAACAAATGGCTACTACCTGATTCGTACTTGATTCCCATATTAACCATGGCACACTCCCCTGCCCACATAGGATCAGCCCCCATGATCGAACTTGTCTCCAGGGTTTGGCACAATGACAAGATCCCAGATTCCGCCAAACGCCTGGTTCAACAATGTTTAATATGCCTGCAACACAACCCCGGGAAAGGAACTGTAGTACCCCGGGGGGGATTTGGGGTCCCAAACCACCCATTTGAAGTCCTGCAGATGGACTACATCCAGCTAGACAGATGCCAAGGCCTGAAATATGTACTTGTCGTGGTGTGCGCATTTAGCAAATGGGTGGAAGCATATCCAACCCGCGACAACACCGCTATGGCCACTGCAAAGGTCCTGTTAAAGGAGTTTTTCCCCCGTTATGGCCTCTGTCGTGTTTTGTGGAGTGATAACGGCCCCCACTTTGTAGCCAACGTTATCCAGCTCATCCTAAATGGGCTGGGTATTAAACAGAAATTCCACGCAGTCTTCCACCCTCAATCTGCTGGGCTTGTCGAACGACACAATGCCACACTCAAGCTTAAACTGGCCAAAATAGTGGCTACGACGGGCCTGAAATGGCCAGACACCCTCCCACTGGCATTGCTATCGATGCGCTCCACCCCCACCCGACATCACTTAACCCCTTATGAAGTTGTCTTCGGTCGACCCATGAGCGTCTGGTCTGCCCCGAAACCAACTTCCATTCATGACGTTCCGGATGTCCTAATGTCTGATTATCTGTACAAATTGACTGAAACTTTGTCTGTCCTTCATCAGCAGGTGCAGCAGGCCATCCCCGATGCTTCCAGGGGTCCGGGCCACGCCATCCAGCCGGGGGACTTCGTGCTGATCCGAAATTTTCAGCGATCAAAGAGTTTGGAACCCCGGTGGACGGGCCCCTGGCAAGTGCTGATCACCACTCGGACCGCACTTCGAGTGGAGGGGAAGAAACATTGGCTGCACGCCCATCACTGCAAAAAGGTCTCTCCAACCCTGGCCACGACAGACACCGTCAACACCCAAGAAGAGCTCCTGAACCAGGACCGACCATCGTTGAACTGCTATCCTGACACAGAGACACTTGAACTTTCAAAACATCCTGACCCCACTGTGCCATCTCGAGAAGGGTATTTCCTGCGGCGAAAGGAGGGAGCTTCGGCTAAGTAGGCCACGGACTAGGTTAAAGAATCTCAGAACGGTGACCCAAACTACCAAGGGTTACCTGGAGAGAAGCTAAAACTAAGTCTGTGGTCCTGCCCACTACCGAGCACCTTGAAGACGAAGATGATGGAAGCGCCAGATAAGAAGATGATGGAAGCGCCAAACAAGAAGCCGACTGAGACAACAGGAAATACCCACTACAGAAATCCGAGAACAGACAGACTTCATAGCTCAAAGACAATTGCACTCTTCATCGTAATCCTCCTCTGTTTTCTCCTCATGACTACGCTCTGGATAATGGAAGAACACGCACCCGCTCACAAAACATTCCTAACCACTGCTCAGCCTACCACCATGAAGGAACATTATCTAATTTCGCTCTCTCCCCAACTAAGAGAGAGGCGAAAGGAGTTTTGGAACAACTCCTTCGTGCAGCTACTTCACCAGCACAATCTTGCCACCAACGCCACCAACTGCTGGATCTGTGGGTTGCTACCCCATGCCACTGGACATTCAATACCATTCATCCCTTCACCCTTCTCCGTCCACGGCTCCTGCCTTGCCTGGCTGATCCTCCTGCAAGAGAGCTATACGGGAAATGCCACCTCCAGCAGAACTGCAGCACATTCCTCTCATGGGGCCGGGCGAAACAAGACAAAGACACACTTCTGCCCGCTGACCCCCAGCGACTCGATCCAAATGGACATCCCGGCCAAAGAACGAATCGAAATGCAGGTGTTCAACAATCCGACCAGACCCACCTTCTCCTATCTGCGGAAACGAACGGCTGCCACTCTGACTGTGGCCCTGACGGTCATCAACGTCACAGGCCACATGTGTGTAGAAGGACTTGGGACACAGCTGGTGGGTCGCAGCGCTTGCCGCTTTACCAGCACTCTGGATTCCACGGATCCGCCGTCCTTTGTGTCATCTCCAAACATGTATTTCATCTGCGGCACGAAGGCCTACACCTGGCTCCCCAAAGGCTGGGGGGGTACTTGCTACATCTCCTTCGTCCTTCCTCCAACTTATGTGGCTCCAGCGAATCACCACAGGCAAAAACGAGCCAAAGACGTTGAGCAAGCCGACTCAACAGGGGCACAGTTCCTCGATGCTATGAAAGGACTCGTCCCCCTCTGGGGCCCGATGGCAAACAGCCGCGCCATCCGACATTTGACTCAGGCAGTCGAGACAACCATGAACATCACAGCGGGCATCTTTGCCAACAACACTGCCGAGCTCCAAGCGGTCCGTTTGGTGGCTCTGCAGAACCACCTCGTTCTAGATGTGGTTCTGGCGGACCGTGGAGGAGCATGCCGCATTATTGGGGCCAGCTGTTGTACATACATACCGGACAACTCACCCTCAGTGTACAAAGCCATCGAACATCTTCACAGACTCTCATCGGAAGTTCACCAAGAGCAAGAAGAATGGTCGCTTGGTGGTTGGTTCTGGGACACTGTCAGAAGCTGGGGCTGGAGACTGCTCACCATTATCCTGATTCCCGTAGTTGTAATATGTGGCCTATGCTTAGGAATTCAATGTTTGCCACCTATGTGTTCTTTATGTGCGAGTTGCATTTTTCCCAAAACTGTGGACATTGGAAGCGAACATATGAAAGCATTGTATGATACCGAAGTTAGGAATTTGATGAAAATTGACATTGAGTAAGCAAGTTGGCTAGATATGTTGAAAAGGGAGGACTGTTGAAAGTTAGGCTGAAACCGTCAACATTATCGGCGCCCTCTTGCTCTCCTTAACCTTTTTGTGCGCGTAAAACAGCCGCCATTTTGAACACCATGGCTTCCCTGCTCCCGCCGAGAGCCAGCGCGCCTCTCTCCCATTCCTAACTTCGCCGGCATCCCCCGCATACTGACAACCCCCCTGCCTGCACCTGCCGCGAATCATAAAACCCCTCTTCAGCGCTGCTCTGCCCCAGACCCTCGTCCTGTTCCCAGCGCGACACCTCCCTTCTTCCCATTTATGATCCCCGGCCCTTTGATGCAAACCCCATTTCCCCGTGTGCCCGTTTGTCTTCCCCGTTCCCAGGCCAACACCCAGCTCTGCCGATACCAATCCCTTGCCCCTCCCCGTACAATAGAAAGCTTTCCTCCTCTAAGGACCCCCGAGATGATCAAAGCCCCCCCCCCATCCCACGAGATCCGATCGAAACCCACACACACTGTGGATCGGCGGAATACCCAGCTGCGCGATGATCATCACCTGTTGTGAACGGGGCGGGGACTTCCACTGTAACCTTGCGTGGGAACGGGCTGGGAAAGGGGGGATTCTGAGGATGTCTTTCCGTACTTCAAAGAATCAACTAGAATGTGTTACATGCAATAAACAGATAAACGTGTGTATAAGAGGCCAGGCCTCAGGGATGCAGTTAGAGCACCTCAGAACGATACCTTCTGTCCGTTTTCGTTGTGTTCTCCTCCGGAGCGAATAAAAACCTTGTTTCCTGCCTTCCAGTCTCCAGCGCCTGCCTCTTCAATAGTTTAACTTCTTTGTGGGTTCAAGAGGCGACACCGCCGGGCAATAATTAAGGATCTTATATTCTGGTTGGTAGTGCCCCCCAGTTAGATTTCCACACCCCTCCCCGGTTCCCAGAGGCTCTCTTCAGTCCCTCCCCGCCTCCCAGAGGCTCTCTTCAGTCCCTCCCAGAGGCTCTCTTCCATCCCTCCCAGAGGCTCTCTTCAGTCCCTCTCGGGCTCTCTTCAGTCCCTCCCTGAGGCTCTCTTCAATCCCTCTCAGAGGCTCTCTTCAGTCCTTCTCGGGCTCTCTTCAGTCCCTCCCTGAGGCTCTCTTCCGTACCTCTCAGGCTCTCTTCCGTCCCTCTCAGAGGCTCTCTTCAGTCCCTCTCAGGCTCTTTTCAGTCCCTCAGAGGCTCTCTTCAGTCCCTCCTCGGCTCCCAGAGACTCTCTTCAGTCCCTCAGAGGCTCTCTTCCGTCCCTCCCCGGCTCCCAGAGGCTCTTTTCAGTCCCTATCAGAGGTCTCTTCAGTCCCTCCCCGGCTCCCAGAGGATCTTTTCAGTCCCTTCCCGGCTCCCAGAGGCTCTCTTCAGTCCCTCTCAGAGGCTCTCTTTGGTCCCTCCCCGGCTCCCAGAGGATCTTTTCAGTCCCTCCCCGGCTCCCAGATGCTTTCTTCTATCCCTCTCAGAGGCTCTCTTCGGTCCCTCCCCGGCTCCCAGAGGCTCTATTCAGTCCCTCTCAGAGGCTCTCTTCAGTCCCTCCCTGAGGCTCTCTTCAGTCCCCCTCAGAGGCTCCCTTCAGTCCCTCTCAGAGAATCTCTTCAGTCCCTCTCAGAGGCTCTCTTCAGTCCCTCCCTGGTTCCCAGAGGCCCTCTTCAGTCCCTCTCAGAGGCTCTCTTCGGTCCCTCACCGGCTCCCAGAGGCTCTCTTCGGTTCCTCTCAGAGGCTCCCAGAGGCTCTATTCCGCCCCTATCAGAGGCTCTCTTCAGTCCCTCCCTGAGGCTCTCTTCAGTCCCTCTCAGAGGCTCTCTTCCGTCCCTCCCAGAGGCTCTCTTCAGTCCCTCTCAGAGGCTCTCTTCCGTCCCTCCCAGAGGCTCTCTTCAGTCACTCCCAGAGGCTCTCTTCAGCCCTTCTCAGAGGCTCTCTTCAGCCCCTCCCCGGTTCCCAGAGGCTCTCTTCAGTCCCTCCCAGCCTCCCAGAGGCTCTCTTCAGTCCCTCTCGGGCTCTCTTCAGTCCCTCCCTGAGGCTCTCTTCAGTCCCTCCCGGGCTCTCTTCAGTCCCTCTCGGGCTCTCTTCAGTCCCTCTCAGAGGCTCTCTTCAGTCCTTCTCGGGCTCTATTCCGTCCCTCTCAGAGGCTCTCTTCAGTCCCTCCCAGAGGCTCTCTTCAGTCCCTCTCAGGCTCTCTTCAGTCCCTCTCGGAGGCTCTCTTCAGTCACTCCCAGAGGCTCTCTTCAGTCCCTCTCAGGCTCTCTTCAGCCCTTCTCAGAGGCTCTCTTAAGCCCCTCCCCGGTTCCCAGAGGCTCTCTTCGGTCCCTCCCCGGCTCCCAGAGGATCTTTTCAGTCCCTCCCCGGCTCCCAGATGCTTTCTTCTATCCCTCTCAGAGGCTCTCTTTGGTCCCTCCCCGGCTCCCAGAGGCTCTCTTCAGTCCCTCTCAGAGGCTCTCTTCGGTCCCTCCCCGGCTCCCAGAGGATCTTTTCAGTCCCTCCCCGGCTCCCAGATGCTTTCTTCTATCCCTCTCAGAGGCTCTCTTTGGTCCCTCCCCGGCTCCCAGCGGCTCTATTCAGTCCCTCTCAGAGGCTCTCTTCAGTCCCTCTCAGAGGCTCTCTGCAGTCCCTCCCTGGTTCTCAGAGGCCCTCTTCAGTCCCTCTCAGAGGCTCTCTTTGGTCCCTCCCCGGCTCCCAGAGGCTCTATTCAGTCCCTCTCAGAGGCTCTCTTCAGTCCCTCTCAGAGGCTCTCTTCAGTCCCTCCCTGGTTCTCAGAGGCCCTCTTCAGTCCCTCTCAGAGGCTCTCTTCAGTCCCTCTCAGAGGCTCTCTTCGGTCACTCACCGGCTCCCAGAGGCTCTCTTCAGTCCCTCCCGGAGGCTCTCTTCCATCCCTCCCAGAGGCTCTCTTCAGTCCCTCTCGGGCTCTCTTCAGTCCCTCCCTGAGGCTCTCTTCAGTCCCTCTCAGAGGCTCTCTTCAGTCCCTCCTTGATGCTCTCTTCCGTCCCTCTCAGAGGCTCTCTTCAGTCCCTCTAGGGCTCTCTTCAGTCCCTCTCGGGCTCTCTTCAGTCCCTCTCAGAGGCTCTCTCCAGTCCCTCTCAGAGGCTCTCTTCAGTCCCTCCCTGATGCTCTCTTCCATCCCTCCCAGAGGCTCTCTTCAGTCCCTCTCGGGCTCTCTTCAGTCCCTCCCTGAGGCTCTCTTCAGTCCCTCTCAGAGGCTCTCTTCAGTCTCTCCCTGATGCTCTCTTCAGTCCCTCTCGGGCTCTCTTCAGTCCCTCTCAGAGGCTCTCTCCAGTCCCTCTCGGGCTCTCTTCCGTCCCTCTCGGGCTCTCTTCAGTCCCTCCCTGAGGCTCTCTTCAGTCCCTCTCAGAGGCTCTCTTCAGTCCCTCTCAGAGGCTCTCTTCAGTCCCTCCCTGATGCTCTCTCCAGTCCCTCTCGGGCTCTCTTCCGTTCCTCTCGGGCTCTCTTCAGTCCCTCCCTGAGGCTCTCTTCAGTCCCTCTCAGAGGCTCTCTTCAGTCCCTCCCTGATGCTCTCTTCAGTCTCTCTCGGGCTCTCTTCAGTCCCTCTCAGAGGCTCTCTCCAGTCCCTCTCGGGCTCTTCAGTCCCTCTCAGAGGCTCTCTTCAGTCCCTCCCTGATGCTCTCTTCAGTCCCTCTCGGGCTCTCTTCAGTCCCTCTCAGAGGCTCTCTCCAGTCCCTCTCGGGCTCTCTTCCGTCCCTCTTAGAGGCTCTCTTCCGTCCCTCTCGGGCTCTACAAAGGGCCCCGGCCTCTCCACACACAAGGCCTTTCAGTGCCGCTCTTCCAGCCGGGGAGAGGCAGGTGTGCGTCGGTGCAGCCGCAGGCGGAGTCCACGGGTCCCGCTCCAGACGCAGGGCCACTCAGGGTCGCTCTCTCACACACAGCACTGTTTTCCACGAAATGGCCAATTTACACGGTATTCAGCCTGCGCAACACACTTACAAGAATCGACTCGG